>NC_057744.1:32660761-32671329 GCF_004010195.1 Chiloscyllium plagiosum | reverse complement strand
ATTCCCGGTGATTTCCCCCTGTATATCCGGTACTCTCCTCCCTATTTCTCCCCCGCCCCGTATTCCCGGTTTTTCCCCCGTGTTCCCTGTATTCCCGGTTACCTCACTCTGTCCGATGTCTCTCCGAACGCCGCACGCTCTGCCGGCGGATAAACTGTTTCCCAACGGCGGCTGCGCGGAGCCACAGCCCGAGCGGCGAAACCGCGCAACTCGAAACGCAGTCTCCAGCTCACTGCAGCTGGTAGCTCAGAGGCAACACAAAGGCCTTGGCAGCTCCAATCGCCTTTCTCATCATTGTCCTCCAGCTTCCCATACCCCACCTCCTGCTCCACTTCCCCCCTTCCCCATCCCACACCCCAATCCTTCTCCTTTCAAGGGTGACCAAGGATGAACATCCAGGGGTATTCAGTATCGCAAAGACAGACATAGACAGGGATGAAATTAATGCAATAATGAAGTAGAATACTGGCTTGGAAATTCATAATGTGGAATATGTATGGATGCAAATAAGAAACACGAAGAAGGATGAAAACATTAGTGTATGTTCTATACAGGGCCTTACATGGTAGCAGAGATGTAAAGGAAAGCATAAAACATGACATTAAAAAATATATGCAATGAGAGTACAACTGTGATCATGGGTAACTTACAAATAGATTGGACAAGCCAAACTGGCAATAATACTGAGAAAGTGTGGACTGCAGATGCTGGAGAGCTTATGCTCAAACATCGACTCTCCTGCTCCTCGGATGCTGCCTGACTGGCTGTGCTTTTCCAGCACCACATTTTTTGACACTGATAATAATACTGCAGAGGAAGATTTCCTGGAATATGTACATATGTTTTAGTTAAAAATCGCAACACCTGACAAAGGAGCAGCACTCCAAAAGCTTGTACTTCTAAATAAATCTGTTGGACTATAACCTGGTGTTGTGAGATTTTTAACTTTGCCTACACCAGTCCAGCACCAGCAGATCAGGACATTCCACATCATGACATTTATTTTAGATCAACACATTAAAGAACCAACTAGGAAGCAGCCTTTCCTCGAGTGAGAGAACAATAGAGAGTGATGGAAAAGAGAAACACAGCAGGTCTCACAGGTACCTCCAGCCTTACAACAGCCTTGTTCTAAACATAGATAAAAGATCTGAATTGCAGGTGTCACAGCTCTTTACATCAAGACTGCATTTGACTGATTCAATGGTATTACCATAACTGAATTCCCCCACTATCAACATCCTTGAGGTTTCCATTGATCAGAAACTCAACTGGACTTGTCACATAAACAGAGTGGCCACAAAAGCAGGTCTGAGGCCAGAAATATTGTGGTGAGTAACTCACTTTCTGACTTGCCAACGTATTAACAAGGTACAAGTGTAGCTCCAGCAACACTCCAGAAGCTTAACGCCATCCAAGACAAAGCAGCCCACTTGATTGGCACCACATCCACGAACATCCACTCCCTCCACCACCAACGCTCAGTAGCAGCCATTTATACTCTGCAGAAATTCACCAAAGATCCTCAGGCAGCACCTTCCAAACCCAGGATAAGGGCAGCATATACTAGGAACACCACCACCCTGAAGTACCCCACCAAGCCACTCACCATCCTGACTGGGAAATGTATTGCCATTCTTCCACTGTCACTGGGTCAAAGTCCTGAAATTCCCTCTGTATGATATTTTGGGTCAACCCACAGCAGGTGAACTGCAGCGGTTCAAAAAGGCAGATCACCACCACCTTCTCAAAGGAAACTAGGGATGCCCAATAAAATACTGGCCAGCCAGCCAGCAATGCCCACTGTCATGAGTGAATAAATTAAAAAAAAATCAAGCAGCATCTGTAGAGATTTTTTTTTCAGATTTCCAGTATCTGCAGTTCTTCATATTTATCCTTGACTGCATATAGAATTCTGCATTGCAGAAGAGGACCTTTACCCCATTGAGCCTGAACCAAGAAAACACTACTCTAAAGCTACACTGGAGCCACTTTCCAGCACTTGATTGCCTTCAGTGTTTTGACATTGAGTGCTCGTTCAAGTACTTCTTAAAGGTTGTGAGGTTATTTCCAACTGCCACTGGGACATGGACCGACTCAACCTGTCCACCCCCCTCACCCACTCCAACCTCTCACCCTCAACGCACAGCCGTCCACTCCCTTTGCTCCAACCCCAACCTCACCATCAAACCAGCGGACAAGGAGGGGGTGCAATGGTAGTTTGGCGCACTGACCTCCACACCACTGAAGTCAGATGCCAACTTGAAGACACCTCCTGTTACTGCCCTCCTTGATCTCACCTCCCATCACCAAACCATCACCACCCAGATTGTACACAACCTCATCACCTCAGGGGATCTCCCAACCTTATAATTCAGGAACCTTGGACCACTCAGATCTTTCTCCTACCCAAGAGCCACAAGCCTAACTACCTCGGCTGACCCATTGTTTTGGCCTGTTCCTGCCCCACTGAACCAGGTCATAAACTTCCAGGCCGTGCATTCTAGATTCCCACCAATCTTTGAGTGAAAAATATTTTCCTGAAATTCCCCCTAAACCTGCTGTCTTTCACCTTAAAATTATGCCTTCTTATTACTGACCCTTCCACTAAGGGAAACAGCTGCTTTCTATAAGCCCCTCACAATCTTATACATTCAATCAGGTCCTATCTCAGTTTTCACTGCTCCACTGTCCCAAGCAACATCCTGGTGAATCTCCTCTGCAGCTCTCCTCTTGTAATGTAGTAACCAGAACTGAACACAGTACTTCAGCTATGGTCTAACCAAAGTCTTGTACAGCTCCAACATTACCTCTCTGCTTTTCTAATCTTTGCTATGACTAATTAAGGCAAATGTCCCAAAACACCTTCTAAACTACCTTACTAACTACCTTATAACTTGTCCTGTGCCTTTGGGAGTCTATGAGTCAGACGAACAAACCCCACTCTGTCCCTCTGAGCTTCCTAGTGTCCTGCCTTTCATTGAGTACTCCCTTATCTTGCTACTTCTTCCAAAATGCATCATCTCACACTTATTGTGCAAAGAAAAAGGATTACTTCACAATCATGTTGTGTAGGATCCATTAGGGAAGAGTGACCAAAAAATGAGGCAATTGTTCATTAAGATGTAGAGTGAAGAAGTCAAATTAAAAATTAGGGTCTTGAATCTAAATAAAGCCAAGTTACATGGCACAAGTTAATAATAATGGATTTGGGAATCTTACTAAAATGGTTAACATTGGATAGGCAGTGGTCAATATTTAAGGAACGTATGCATGAATTACAATAATTCTTCATTCCTACCTGGCGCAAAAATAAAACAAATAAGATGTATTAACCAAGACTTACAAAATAAATAAGAATGCTGTTTGATACAAAGAGGAAGCATATAAAATTGCCAGGAAACCAGCAAGCCTGAGGAATGAGAGCAGTTTAGAATTTAGCAAAAGACAACCAAAAAACTGATGAAGGGAGAAAATAGACTGTACGAGTAAACTTGCAGTACAAATAAAAACTGTAAAAGCTTCTATAAATATTTGAAGAGAAAAAGATTAGCAAAGACGAATATAGGTCCCTTAGTTCATATAATAGAAGAGGAGGTGCTGAAGGTCTTATAAAGCATAAAGATAGTCAAATCCTTGGGTCCTGATCAGGCGTATCCCAAATATTTGTGGAAAACTAGGGAAGAGATTGCTGGCCTGAAAATGTGTTGCTGGAACAGCATCCAGGGAACAGGAAAATCAATGTTTCGGGCATAAGCTCTTCTTCAGGAAGAGCTTATACCCGAAATGTCGATTCTCCTGTTCCCTGGATGCCGCCTGACCTGCTGCGCTTTTCCAGCAACACATTTTAAGCTCTGATCTCTAGCATCTGCAGACCTCACTTTCTCCTCAAGAGATTGCTGGCCCCCTTGCTAAGATATCTGTATCAACAGCCATGGATGAGGGGCTGGAAGACTGGAAGTTGGCTAATGTGGTGCCAATATTTAAGAAAGATGGTAAGGAAAAGCCAGGGAACTGTTCAAGGCTTGTGTAAAAGGGAACTATAGATCAGTGAGCCTTACGTCAGTGGTGGCTAAGTTGTTGGAGAGGACATTTCGAGGGACAGGATTTACATGCATGACTGATGAGGGATAGCCAACACGGCTTTGGGCATGGGAAATTGTGCCTCTCTGACTTGACTGAGTTTTTTGAAGAGGTGACAAAAAAGATTGATGAAGACAGAGCAGCAGACATTGCCTATATGGACTTCAGCCAAGCTTCAACAAGGTTCCTGAAACAGCTCCAGAGCGGCCAGAATCCCATCATGAAGTCACCCTTTATTTACACATGCATAGTACTTGACACTGGTCTGGCTTCCTCAGAGCCATGAGAACCCCTGACACTCCTGTTTGTATCTGTCAGACTAGATTAACAGCCCCAATCAGGAAACTCATTCTCTGAGGTCCACTCGGCTGACCTTGTAACAATCACTATATCCCTCCCCTTTAAGTCTGGGGACATAGGCCTGTTCTTTTTCACGTAGCCTCTCCTGGGACGTTTCCAACCAGTTCCAGTTCCTCCGATTCAGCCTTAGAAAAGGGTGGCAAGATCCGGTCGGTAGTCTGCCTTTTGTGCCTGAATTGTCTCAGAAGAAATTCACTCTCTCCTTGAGGCTGGAAAAGCATCGGGGCTGGAAAAGCATCCACAATGTCTATCTCAGACCACGCGGTTTCCTCGAAGCTAAACAGAGGGGGAGAACCATGGCTTCTGACAACCTTTCCTGCTGATCTGAGGGGCCGGGTATGGAATAGTCCTGCCACGTTCGCATGTTTGCAGCTTTCGAGCCTTAGTCCATGCAGTTCTTCAGAACTGCCTTGCCTACCCAAACTATGATGTCACAGGACCTGACCCCACATCAACCATGCCTCTTACCCACGCAAGGCCACTTTCGGTATCAAACTTTGTCCCCTGAAGTAAACTGTCTCTCTGGTTTAGAGGAATCTTGTATCCAGCATTGGAGTTCCTGATGCCATTTCGCCCTCTCCCCAGGTCCGGGAAGATCAGATTTAACCTGACGCGGATCCTTCTCCCCATTAGCAACTCAGCTGGAGCTATCCCCGTTATTGCGTGAGGGTGGTCCTACAATCAAATATAAACTGGGACCATTTGGTATCAAGTAAAACTATAGGCTGTTTCTTTAGGCCTGGCTTCAAAGTTTGGACTGCTTTTTCTGCCAGATTATTGGATGATGGATGGTATGGTATGGAGCTGTCCTTTTATACCAAATGCCATTCAACTTTAGGAAATGTTCAAATTCCCTGCTGGTAAATGGTGGTCACCTGTCTGTGATTAACACTTCCAAGAGCCTATCTATTGTAAAAGATGCTTGCAGCTTTTCTATCATCATCTTCACATTTGACAAATGAATCTTTGCACATCTAATCACTGAGTGGGCATCTACAATGACTAAGAACGTTGAGCCCATGAAAGCCCACAGTCGAGGTGTAGCTGAGTCCAAGGTCTGGCAGTACTAAAGGGTCACAGGAGCACTGCAGAGATTGTGAGAACATTGGGATTGAGCTGAATTCTGGGATTACTCCTCGAAGGAATTTCAGATTTGGGACCATTGAGGGGTTGCAAAGTGTGGAAGCAGTCAGATTGATTTCTTGATTGACAGCATTGGAGGACCTAGAAATGGAGGAAAGATCTGGAGAAAGGGAGATTTGAGGTGCAGAAGGACTGCACAAATGGTTCTGAATCACTGACAGAACACAGGCAAGCTTTAGCTTGACACGAGAGTCTTATTTCACCTGGATATTTTTCCCTAACAACGGCAGAGAGGGAGTTTTCAATCTTATCTGTGTTTTCAAGGCATGTGAATTCGAAGAATTCCACAAAGTTCCATCATCACGTCATCAGGATTTGAAGGCAGGGCCTTCAAAAACCAATGTCTTGTTGTCTTATAATGGAATGTTGTCAGTACCAACCAGTCAGATCACATGAAAAGGTGGAATTGAGGCCTGTAGAACTGAACCAAGCAAACCTTAAAAATTAGTGCATAAATTTGGGAGACGCATGAGCCAGTAGTTTCACAAAAAACAAATGAAAGAACTATGGATGCAGTAAATCAGGAACAAAAACCGAAATTGTTGGAAAAGCTCAGATGGCAGCAGCTGTGCAGAGAAATCAGAGATAATGTTTCGGGCTGAGTGACCCTCCCTCATAACGGGTTCTGAGCTTTTCCAGCAAGTTCTGTTTTTCGCTAGTAGTTTTATCTTTTGGTACTTAAGATTGTGGGCTCACTTCTTACTACAGAAGTTGTTAAAAGAGGCTGGTATTGCATGCCAATATCTGGTGTGGTACTCCTACACTTCTCTTCAGAAGAGGGATGACAGAATTTTGATCCAGCGATAATGAAGGAATGGCATTGCAGTAACAATTGACTATGGTGTGTAGCTTGGATGGGAACCTGCAGGTGGAAGTGTTCCCAAATATCTGCTGCCTTACCTTTCTTGGTGGGAGAGGTCACAGATTTAGAAGGCATTACTAAAGGAACCCTGGTGATGCATTATGTAAATTGCTGCCACTGATCATCCGTGGCAAAGGCAGTGAATTTTGAGGGAGGTATACGGGGTGCTAATCAAAATGGGCAACTTTCAGATAACTGCTTTCTTAGGTTCCATTGTAGTCAAGGACAGCCAGGGAGGAATCCCTGGTGTACTTGCCAATACTTAACAATGAATGTCAACTTCACATCACATTGCTCGTTACGTTACAATGATGATTATACTTTAAAACTACATTGGGAACAAAAAACTTTGAGAATTCCAGTGGTCATAAAAGCAAGTCCTTTCTTGAAAGAAGATTAAATTAGTTATTAGCTTCCTATTGTACATTTTATTTGTGGGAAGGGAAAATAATTTCATGATTTTGACATTCCAAAGCTTGCTGCTAATTAAGTACTCTCTAATTTGCATGCAATGCAGTAACATAGAGAAAGATCATTTTTATCCCTAAAAGACTTTTTTTTTAAAAATTGCCTAAAGGCATCAGCTGAAACCTTTGTATTTTCCTGGAAAGGAACTTCATGTGAGATGTCTGATTGTTGTTTTATATTATTGTTTATTTTGTTCAATATTGACTATAAACGTCACCACATACATTTCCTTTTTGGACTAAAAACAGGAAAGGAATTCGGACTTTGCAATAACGCTGAAATACCAGGAGAGTTTTGCAACTTGGAAAAGGAAAAGTTGGAACAGTGAGATTGATACATAATTTTCTTTTCTTTCATTTATTTAAGTGCATTGTTTGGTTTTAGTTAGTTGATATAAAGCTAAGCTTACAATGACAGGAGACCTCAAACCCCTGGCATGTGTGTCTTGCCTGATGTGGGAGCTCAGGGACTTGGCTGACATTCCTGACGCTTACACTTGCAAGTAGTATGTCCAGCTGCAGCTCTTGTTTGACCGCATAACGACTCTGGAGCTGCGGATGGACTCACTGTGGAGCATCCGCAGTGCTGAGGAGGTTGTGGATAGCACGTTTAGTGAACTGGTCACACTGTAGGTTAGAATTGCTGAGGGAGACAGTGAATAGGCGACCAAAAGACAGAAAAAGAGTGGAAAGGCAGTGCAGGTGTCCCCTGTGGTCAAGTCGCTCCAAAATGGGTATGCATTTTGGATACTATTGGGGGAGATGGCTCACCAGGGGAGGGCAGCAGTTGCCAGGATCACGGCACTGTGGCGGGCACTGCTGTTCAGAAGAGTGGAAAAAGACTCATAGGCCATAGTCCTAGGGGATTCTATTGTGAGGGGAGTAGATAGGTGGTTCTGTGGCCGAAAACTGGACTCCCGGATGGTATGTTTAGGTCAGGGATGTCACTGGTTGGCTGCAGAGCATTCTAAAAGGGGAAGGTGAACAGCCAGTTGTCTTGATGCACATAGGCACCAATGATATACGTAAAAAACGAGACGAGATCCTGAAAGCAGAATTTAGGGAGCTAGGAGTGAAGTTAAAAAGGATTACTACCAGTGCCATGTGCTAGCCAGCGTAGAAATGAAGAAATAAGCGGAATGAACACATGGCTTGAGGGATTGTGTAGGAGGGAGGGGTTCAGATTTGTTGGACATTGAGACCGGTTCAGGGGAAGGTGGGACTATTACAAAAGGGATGGTCTACATCTGAACCAGACTGGAACCAATGCCCTTGCGGGAGTTTTTGCTCCTGCTGTTGGGGAGGGTTTAAACTAATGTGGCAGGGGACTGGGAACCAGAAGACAAAACAAGTAGGCAGCGAGGTGGAGACTGGAGGTTGTAAGAATCATGAAGCTAGCATTAATAAAAGGGAAGAATAGGCAGAGAGCAGATGAACACAAAAGAACTGGTGGCCTGAAGTGCATCTACTTTAACGTAAGTAGTATAGTGGGAAGGCAGATGAACTTGGATTGGTGCCTAGGAGCATGACATCATTGCAATCAGAGACTTGGTTGAAGGAAGGACATGACTGGCAACTAAATGTTCCAGGGATATAGACACTTCAGACAGGACAGGGAGGGATTTAAAGGGATGGGGGAGGGGTGGAGTTGCATTGCTGGTCAGGGATGATATCACAGCTGTGCTAAAGGAGAACACTATGGAGGGCTTGAGCAGTGAGGCATTATGGGTGGAGCGGAGAAAGAAGAAGGGTGCAGTTACATTGGTGGGGCTGTACTACAGGCCTCCCAACAGTGAGTGTGAGGTAGAAGAACAAATAGGTAAACAGATTATGGAAAGATGTAGAGCCAATAGCGTATTGGTGATGGGAGATTTTAATTTTCCCAAAATTGACTGGGATACACTTAAGTGTCAGAGGTCTGGATGGGCCAGAATGCGTCAGGAAAGTTTTCTAGAACTGTATGCCAATAGCCCGGTGAGAGAAGGGGGCCATATTGGACCTGGTGTTGGGGAATGAGCCAGGCCAGGTGGTAGAAGTTGCAGTGCGGGATTTCTTTGGGAATAGTGACCACATTCTGTAAGTTTTAGAATACTCGTAGACAAAGGTGAGAGTAGTCCTGAGGGAACAGTACTAAACTGGGCCAAGGCCAATTATATAAAACTTAGGCAGGAGCTTGGGAAATGTGGATTGGACACAGCTATTTGAAGGGAAGTCCACATTTGAAATGTTGGAGGCTTTCAAAGATAGGTTAAAGACAGTGCAGGATAGGCATGTCCCGTTGAAGGCAAAGGATAGGAAAGGCAAGATTCATGACCAGTGGATGACAGGAGAAATCGTACGACTAGCCAAGAGGAAAAGGGAAGCATACACAAGGTCTAGACAGCTAAGAACAGAATGGTCCCTGGAGGAATATCGGAAGAGTAGGATCAGTCTTAAACGAGGAATCAAGCAGGCTAAAAGGGGTCATGAAATGGCTTTCGCGAGCAGATATAAGGAGAATCTCAAAGCCTTTTATTCTTATATAAGTAAGCAGGTAACTAGAGAAAGGATTCGTCCACTAAAGGATAATGAAGGAAGGCTGTGTGTCGAACCTGAGAGAATGGGCGAGATTCTGAATGATTACTTTGCATCAGTATTCACTGAGGAGAGGGACATGATGCATGATGAGATTAGAGATAGAAGTTTGATTAGTCTGGATCACCTTGACATAAATAGGGAAGATGTGTTGGGTAGGCTAGAGGACCGGATGGGATCTATCCCAGGTTGCTGAGGGAGGCAAGAGAGGAAATAGCTGGGGCCCTGACAGATATCTTTATAGAACATAGAACATAGAACATAGAAGAATACAGCGCAGTACAGGCCCTTGGGCCCTCGATGTTGCGCCGATCCAAGCCCACCTAAACTACACTAACCCACTATCCTCCATATACCTATCCAATGCCCTCTTAAATGCCCATAAAGAGGGAGAGTCCACCACTGTTACTGGCAGGGCATTCCATGAACTAACGACTCACTGAGTGAAGACATCCTTAAATACAGGTGAGGTGCCGGAGGACTGGAGGGTTGCTCATGTTGTCCCCCTGTACAAGAAGGGTAGCATGAATATTCCAGCTAACTACAGACCAGTGAGCCTGACGTCAGTGGTGGGAAAGTTGCTGGAGAGGGAACTGAGGGATAGGATCTATTTATATTTAGAAAAGAATGGGCTTATCAGTCATAGGCAACACAGCTTTGTGCAGGGGAGATCATGCCTTACCAACTTAATAGAGTTCTTTAAAAAAGTAACCAAGTTGATAGATGAAGGAACGGCTGTAGATGTCACATATATGGACTTTAGTAAGGCGTTTGATAAGGTTCCCCATGTTAAACCAATAGAGAAAGTGAAGCCACATGGTGTGCAGGGTGTTCTAGCTAGGTGGACAAAGAACTGTTGAGCAACAGGAGACCGAGAGTAGTAGTTGAAGGGAGTTTCTCGAAATGGAGAAAGGTGCCCAGTGGTGTTCCACAGGGATCAGTGCTGGGGCCACTGTTGTTTGTGATATATGTAAATGATCTGGAAGAAGGCATTGTTGGTATGATCAGCAAGTTTGCAGATGACACAAAGATTGGTGGAGTAGCAGAAAGCATGGTCAAAGAATACAGGAGAATATACA
>NC_057744.1:32642850-32660752 GCF_004010195.1 Chiloscyllium plagiosum | reverse complement strand
CCTGACCTGCTGTGCTGTTCCAGCAATAAAGTTTCAACTTTGATCTCCAGCATCTGCAGACCTCACTTTCTCCTAGCAGAAAGCATGGTCAAAGAATACAGGAGAATATACATAGACTGGAGAGTTGGGCAGAGAAGTGGCAGATGGAGTTCAATCCAGGCAAACGTGAGGTGATGCATTTTGGGAATCTAATTCTGGAGCGAATTATAGTGACCAGAAAAGCCTTGGGAAAAGTTGATGAGCAGAAAGATCTGAGAGTGCAGGTCCATTGTACCCTGAGGGTTGCTGTACAAGTGGATAGAGTGGTCAAGAAGGCATATGGTATACTTGCTGGCAGGTCATGTTAAAACTGTACACAATGTTGGTTCTGCCGCATTTAGAATACTGTGTCCAGTTCTGGTTGCCACATTACCAAAAGGATGTGGACGCTTTGGAGAGGATGCAGAGAAGGTTTACAAGGATGTTGACTGGTATGGAGCAGGTCATGTTAAAACTGTACACAATGTTGGTTCTGCCGAATTTAGAATACTGTGTACAGTTCTGGTTGCCACATTACCAAAAGGATGTGGACGATTTGGAGAGGATGCAGAGAAGGTTTACAAGGATGTTGACTGGTATGGAAGGTGCTAGCTATGAAGACAGGTTGAATAGGTTAGGTTTGTTTCCATTAGAAAAAAGGAGATGGGGGAAGACCTGATTAAGGTCTACAAAATCATGAAGGGTATAGACAGGATTAACTTTTTCCTAGGGTGAAGGATTCAATAACAAGAGGTCACGCTTTCAAAGTGAGAGGTGAAAAGTTTAAGGGGAATGCACGCAGCAAGTACTTTACACAGGTGGTAGGTGTCTGGAACGTGTTGCCAGCAGAGGTAGTAGAGGCAGGCACAGTAGATTCATTTAAGATGCATCTGGAGAGATGCATGCGTAGGCAGAGAGTAGAGAGATACAGATGCTTAGGAATTGGGCGACAGGTTGAGATTTGAATCAGCTCAGGCTTAGAGGGCTGAAGGGCCTGCTCCTGGGCTGTAAGTTTTCTTTGTTCTTTGCATCAGAGCAGCAACAGGAGCTTTGGAGTTAAGGGAAAACTACCTAATGACAGCCCTTGGATTGGTCCAGCTGCAGTTAATTGTAATTACTCTACAAATTAATTGCAGAGTAGCCAGAGACCTTCAGAGCCAACAAACTGAAAACATCTCCATCTCCTGGTATGAGTGAAAAGATAACAAAAAAAACTTAAAAGAAAGAATGAAAACTTAAAGGAAAATAATGGACCTAGATCTGTTAGATCAACTATCATTGTGAACATAAGAACTAGGAGCAGGAATAGGCAATTCAGACTCTCAAGCCTGCTCCACCATTTATGATGATCATGGCTGATCTCATCTTGGCCTCAACTCCACTTTCTCACCTGCTCCCACAACCTTTTGACTACATTCTAGATGCATAAGAAGAGAGGATACTCAGGGAGAATAATAGGGCACACAATCCTCTGGAAACATACATATGGATTTCACTTCCAGCTCAGGCAAAGGTATTCGTCCTCTCTGGACAAGACTAATAGCCTTGGCCATGACCTTATTAACTGCCTCCTGTTCCCATTATCATGCGTCCCCTATCTCTTAACATGAGCTTGTGAATCCAACAATGAGAACAAAGCAAAATCCTTCTGCCTAAATCCCTATCCATCAACATATATTATGAAGAATATGATAACCTGTTCCTGTAAACCATTTGCTATTTGTCACAGGAAATCAGCAATCACTGGGCATTGTAAAATTGTAATTACCTGTCTCAGAATGTAACAACAATCAGGCATGTGACTTGTAGACTGCTGTATTATTCCTATAAAATATATTGCTTGCATGTATAGAACAGAGATTCATCGAGGGGTGCCACCACAAGAAGGCTACGAGACTCCTTTGTTGTCATCCAGAATCTCTTGCCAGCTATCCAGAAACAAAGCATCTACTTTTGAACTGAAATTTGTGTCATCCAGAGTTGAGAGTCAAACTTCCACAGTACAGGAGTTTGGTGTACTCTGCACAGTTGTGGTCACTGCACAGTAGTTTAAGTTGTCACAACCCCAGAACCCCACAGTACTGTGGACATTTTTAATATGTAATTCCAAGATGTGTTTCATAAAAAAATGAGACAGCAAAAGCAAGGAATGACCACATTTGTCCCATGGGAAGTTAGGTTCATCACCAGACTGGTTCCTGTAGGAGCAATTGCTTTGTGAGGTAAGCATTAAGTAGACTATATTCAGTGAACTTTAGAAGAATTTAAATATTTAAAGATTTTTAAAGCACTTGACTGGCTAAATGCAGGAGAAAACATGTCTTCAGCTGGGGAATCTAGAACATAGGACTACAGAATCAGAATTTGGGGATAGTTATTTAGACGAGACCAGGAGAAATCCTTTCCTTCAACAGTTTATGAATTTTTGGGATTTTCTATCTCAGATGGCTGTGAATAGCCAATCATTAAGTACATTCAAGACAGAAGGCAAGAGACCCTTAGATACAAAGAGAATTAAATGACGGAGAGACCATGTGGAAGGTTGAAGCAGCAATAGAAGGTCAGTCAAGATAGTACTGAATAAAACAGAAAGGTCAAAAGGCCCACACAAGCTCCTTTTGCTATGCATTAATATATTAAAAAAATCAAATTATAAAATCATTATGTGGCTCATTAATGTCCTATAGAGAAGGAAACTTCTGTCCTTACCCAGTCTGGCCTACATTTGACTCCAGGCCTACAATAATATGGTTGTCTCCTAACTGCCCTCTGGACAGTAGGGACGGGTAATAAATACTGGCCCACTTCCCAACCATGAATAAAAACAATTAGTATTTTGCTCTAATCCACCTACCAGAGGCACCAGTCAACATCCACTTGAATGCCCACGGGCATCTCTTGGCTCTGACTGTCCTTGTTGGTGGGAGGGCTGATCAGCGCCGCCCTCAGGGACAAGGACGTCACTGCAGGCCCCGCTAAGACGTCACCGAAAATATCCAATCAGAGGCTCGATCCCGCGGCACATCAACGCCTAACGTCACCGCATGTCCCGCCTTCCCAGCGCGGTGGATGGACAGCTGTGTTGATGACGTTTTAGACCGGTTTATGATAGGTCGGTGATGGTGTCAGTCATCCTCCTGGAGACGGGGCTTGGCCCAGGCGTCTGCAGCGGGTGGGAGGATCCGGTGACTGGGCCGTGGCTATGGGGCTTGGAGTGGCGGCGGTTGCCGGCTACCTGCTTTCATGGGGCCTGCTGGCTGTCGCTTTTGGCTGCTCGCTGTTCGCCGTCTGGAAACTGGGGCTGGTTCAGCGGCTGCGATACCGGGTGAGCAAGGAGGTGGGAGGCAGGCCATTGACCTGTGCAGAGTTCAGAGGTCAGTGAGACTGAGGGGAGGGTGGAAGGTCAGAGGTTAGAGAGGCCTTGTTTGGGGGGGGTCATAGGTCAGTGAGCCTTGCGGGGAGGGGGAAGGGTCAAGTATCAGAGGTCAGTGATTAATGAGCCTTTTTGGGGAGGATTCAGAGTCTTGTTGGGTTCAGACGTTCAGTGAGCCATGTCCCTTGTCCCAGCAGCTGGTTGTCAGGGAACAGTGACCAGTTGCTGAATCGTGATGGTTGTCAGGGGAATTTCCCCCTCTCTCTAGGGTGAGGGTGTCAGAGGGCTATAGTTTCTCTATGGGGTGTGGCAGGAATGGGATACCTGAGGTGCTGGCTCCTTCCTCAGGTGGGATCATTGACTCCTGCTGTGCTGAAGTTGGGGTTAAGAGGTCAGTGATCCCTATCCTGGATGAAAGCTCGCTCCAGCCCAAGGAATCCACTGTACTTTGACACTGGCTGTGGTGGGTGGTCATGACAAAGCTGCTCCAAGTAGGAGAGGCTGACATTCTGCACATGTGGTTTAAAATGCTGCATAAAATAAAGTGCACTGTATCAGAGCAGAGGCTATTTCAGTGGTTAAGTGATGTTTTTCTCCTTGATTCATTGAACAGGTGGAAGCTTCAAGTCCCAGACATGGTGGTGAGAGTGTAGCAGAGGTGCTGAAGGCTCATGGTGTGAAGTACGTGTTCACCTTGGTGGGAGGACATATCTCACCAATCCTTGTGGCTTGTGAGAAGATTGGCATCCGTGTGGTAGACACACGACATGAGGTCACAGCTGTATTTGCTGCTGATGCTGTGGCCAGGCTTTCAGGTAATAAAAGTAGCTGCTCACTGTGTAGTGGAGAATCATACACTGAGTGCAATCTCTGAAGAAACACCCAACTGCACCAAACCAACACTTCCCATCCTTGTGGTTTCCCTGACAATCTTCCTAATTTGGGGATAATGAGGATCCAGTGAATGTGGTATATCTAGATTTCCAGAAGGCACTTGACAAGATGCAGCATAAAATATGGATACAGAAGGTTAGATTCCAGGAGGTTAAGAGTACAGTATTGGCTTATAGAGGATTGGCAGAGGGTTGGGATAAATGGGTCCTTCTGTAGATGGTGAACTGTAACTCATGGGGTGCCATAGGGTTCAGTTCTCAGACCTTTACTGTTTACAATCTATATGAATGATCAGCAACAGGATCAGAGTGCAACAGAGCAAAATTGATGGAGGATTCTAAAACAGATGGGAAAGCAGCCTCAGATGAGGAGATAAAGATGGGTATTGATTGACTAGGAGAATTAGCCAGAATCTGACAGATGGAGTTTAATGTGGATAAATGCAATATTTTCCATTTTGTTTGGAAAAATAAAAGGGCAAATTATTATTTGCCTTCCTCCTGTTCCTATACTCCAGATACCGTAGAAATGAATTTCCTTTAGGTCACAAATTAATTTTCATTTCTTTCTCCAGAATCAGTTATTCACTTATGTAGTTTTTAAGTTATTTTGCTGATTGTGCAACAAACAGTTATCACTTCTTGCCTTTTGCCATAGCCTTACTTTGGCTCCATTGTGTAGCTATTTCTGCGTAACATGTAGCCAAAAGTATGGTGTGCTTTGATGACTGTCTCTGACCTGTTTCACTGTTATCCACATAGGTAAACACTTCACAGCATAAAACACACAGGTTGTTCAGTGTACTTTGCCCTTTTTTTTGTAGGCTCGCTACTTAGGTCCAGAGTCTGCATCATTCTTATCTAAATGTCACTGCTAGTCTTATGACATGGTGTGGGGGACAATTGCATTTAGTAAATGTTTAATGAGGGGCATTAAAGATGACGTTGGAGATAATGCTGTAAAATAACTTTTTGTTTTTCTATCATAATCTAAGTTCTGTTTATCATGTCAGATTGTGACCAACAGCTAGTCTGCACCTTTTGGGATAGACATCATGTATTATCTTAAATTGGCTGTAGCATAGATTCAACATTGTAGGTTGGCTAACCTGCCCACAATATTGCCATATTACTGCATCTCCCAAACTGTACAGCTCAGTCCTTACATTGTACAGCAAAACCACACACCATTCAGTATCTAACTGAAAATCAGGAGATTGCACACGGAGATCACAATCCTGTTTTTTCCCTTTTATAGGAATGGCAAAGAAAGCGTGGCCATGAATGCTGTAATTATTTTCAATAAATTGGGGAATGATTGAGTTAAGCTCAATGTATTGAGGGGTTTGTCTGTTGTTGCAATGCAAGAAGCATGGCTATTGAATGTGTGTACTGATAGCTAATTGCCTTTGTGTTTCAGGTTCTATTGGTGTTGCTGCAGTAACTGCAGGTCCTGGTTTAACTAACACTGTAACTGCAGTGAAAAATGCGCAAATGGCAGAGACTCCAGTACTTCTAATTGGGGGAGCAGCTGCAACTCTTTTACAGGTAGACAGAGCCTTCCCATGAGGGAGTGTTTGCAAGCAGTACATCTGATGCATTTAATAACAACAGCATGTGTTTATATGCATTAACTCATTGTAACACATCCCAAGGTGCTTTGGAGCATCAGACAGAGGATTGCACCGACCCACATAAAGAGGTACTGGGGCTGGTGATCAAAAGATCAAGCAAAGAAAGAAGCTTGAAACAAAGAAAGAGAAACTGATATTTAGGGAGAGAATTGCAGAACTTGAGACCCAGGTAACTGAAAGCCCAGATATCACTTATGGAGTGATGGAAATATAGGTTGATCAAGGTCAGAATTACCTGGACAATGTTTCTCTTGGGGATATTTGTTTGATAGTTTATGGCATTCAAGCATTGCAACAACTTTCATTTATATATACTAGTTTTAATGTCATAAAAAAAGTCCAAGGTGCTTTTGTAGTAGTGTTATCAACAAACTTGAGTCTGAGCTGTATAAAGAAAGGTTAAGGCAGGTAACCAAAAGATGTGTCTAAGAATCGAGCTTTAAGGAACGATTTGAAGGAGGGGAGCAAGATGTAGAGCTGAAATGCTAGAGATTGTACCTAACCAGCTTAATGCACAAATGTTAATAGTGGTGTGAGGAAAGTCTGGGATATTTCAGGGTTGGTAGAGAACTTGGGATTTTCTTGTTCAGTTGTTGCTGGCAAGATCAGCATTATTGCCTCGTTACCCCTTGAGAAGGATTATAGCTCTAGAGGTTACAAGATAGGGTTGTCGTCATAATGGGATTTGCATATAGCAATGAGAGTTTTGTAATCAAAATGTTACTATTCTGAATGCTGGTGTATGTCCCTGAACAGGGTATGGGTGTGAGTTAAGTGGGCTGCAGTACTTTGTTTGAGTTCATGTATCAGGAAGATGTGAGATGAAAAACAATGTATTCAGATTAAACTGCATGCAAGATATGCTTTGCACTGAATGATGAATTACAGAGTATTGACAGTGCTGTGTTACGTGATTATCAATAAACTCTGCATACCTTTTAACGCATTTTAGTCCAGATCTAAATTGGATGGCAAGGTGTTATAAAATGGTAAGTGTGGCTGTGTATGTGAGAAATACACATTCTTAAAATAAAGTTGCTGTCAGGAAAGTACTTTCACGAAGTTTAGTCAACGGTAGCTTCAAATAGATTTTGTCGAACGTTGCACGTACCTTGGAATCTAATCAAGAGTTTCGTGTAGTTTGTTTTTTAAACCATATTTTTATGCACTGGCTTTCAAGTAGGAAAAGATTCCAATAATAACATGCTGTGTCTCTTTTTTTCTCCTGAGAAAGGAAGGCTAAAGAGATGACCTGATAGAGGTCTTTTAAAAATATGCAAGGTTTTGAAAGTTGGATAGAGAGAGAATATTTCTTCTTGTGGGGAAGAGCATAACTAGACACCATCAATATAAGATAGTTACCAAAAAGTCCAAATGGGAATTTAGGAGAAACAATTGGAACTTCTGATCAAAAATGTGGTGAGCGCATGTAACTCATTAATACCAAGAGTGGTTGAAGTGTGGAGCATAGATGCATTTAGGATGAGGCTTGACAAAGATAAGAGGGAGAAAGGAACAGAGGATTGCAATAGATTTAGATGTGGAAAGAGAGAAAGAAGATCTCTTGTGAACTGGTTACTTGAGTGGCCTGTTTCTGTGCTGTACATCCTGAGTAATATGCAGAAAAATTAGACGCGAGTTGATGGGGAAATTCACTTGGGTCACACAAACTTGGCGAGTTTTGAACAAGACTTTGAAGGATAGAGAGATGAGGAAGTGGTGCATGGAAGGGAGTTCTGAAGCCTGACACTCGAGGCAAATCCAGCAAAGATGGGAAGAAAGATTTCACCAAATGCAGGTCAAATGTGAATTTCTGAGGGCCTGGCGGCCAGGGTAGGATAAGAGGAGATGTGAAATGAGAGCAGAGATGTAATTACAAAGGGAATTAGAAATTGGAGTGTGCCATTAAAGATGGCCACGAGGAGTTGTTTGCGTGGAAGGACTCGTGCTGGGAAACTCAGTTGCCAGTAGTCCCTAAGCATGCAAGGATGGTGTCACATACATCGAGAATGAGCCAAGGCATTAAGTTAATGTTCACAATCAAAACAAAAAAAACTTGAGGCTCTGAATGACAAAAGAAATCAGCCTCTAATACAGATTCAGGCCTCATTGTCACAAAATCTTCCCTTCAGCAGTACCTCAGGATCGAGAGGATGCCTTCCTTTCACTCTGGTGTTGTGTATTCTGAGGTGATTAAACAGTGCAGTGCTGAAGTCATGTACCCTTCCGCAGGTGGGGCAGGTGGTGTTTGTTGACGTGGATGATTAACATTTTCAAAATTCTCTGCTGGTTCTTGGCCTTCAACTGGGCTTGTCAGAGACGCTCAGAATGGTTGGCTCCTTTTTCTCCAAATCGGATGGCCCTGGGCTAGAGATTGTAGGCTGGTTATTTTGTGACAACGCTAGTGTGTGCCTAATTCAGTATCCACTTCATGGGAAGGTAGAGACCTTTCAATTTCTGGGTTAACCCTTAAATTAATGTTCTTCTACAGGCACATAGACATTGCTAGCTGAGAAAAAACCAAGTTTCATTTAGTCATCCTTCACCCTTCCGGCAGGATGTCATAGTGGAGCTGTTAAGTAATCCCTGCAATCGGAGTCATGCAATTGTCTTTGTGTTTGAATGATATGGTACTACCTACCATGGTGATGGCTGGTGAGTTCTGATCTTGCACTCTGGGGGATTGAAACCTTCTCAGTTAGAATCTATAACAATGCTGGGATGCACTGGAGCCTCCAACCTGGGTATATACGGACAGCTCCACCTTTATTACAGATTTGCAATGCTGTAGTACAGCACGTATGCACTCCAATATGCATTGGAGGATTTGGAACTAATTTTAATGAGCGTGAGATCAATGAGCACCAAAAGTGCTGGCTGAACAGGATGGAATATTAAAAACACTGCTTCAGAAGTGTAGCAGTGTATAGAAGCTGAAGGATAGGAGTTAGTAAGGAAACATTGGAATTGGGTGGTTTGGGGACATTGAAAGCTTGGATGAGAATTTCACAAGCAAACGAATACAATTGTGCGATGTTGTGGAGATCTGTGTAGCTTTTTAATATCACTGAAGATATGTTAAGCTGATTGATTAAGTTGATTTAATAGGATGCTGAGGTTGTGGACATCTTCAGAGTCCAGAGGTACCAGAGAGTTGGGAGGCACAGTGGGGCAGGTTATGTTTCATAGTGTCTGTGTATATGTGTGGCGACTAAAGAGAAGAACAAAAAAGAGAAAGATGAAGTTTAAGATAGCAATCCAGGAAAAAGAGGAGACTTTTTTTATATATATGCTACTGTGCCATGATGAGGAAGACAGAATGTGGAGAAGGAAGTCCAATCAAAACCCAGGACTCATCAGATGGTCCAGGCACTGTTAATGGGTTAATGGGAGAAATTTGGTACAGTAAGTAAATCTCAATTATGACTTTAGCTAAGTGCATTCTCTTATTTCTACTTATCCTTTTAGGGCAGAGGTGCGCTGCAAGATATTGATCAGCTGTCACTTTTCAGAACCCTCTGTAAGTTCTGTGCTACTGTCCGTACAGTTCGTGACATTGTTCCTGTGCTCCGGAAAGCTATTGCAGTGGCTCAGTCTGGTACTCCAGGTATGAAGTTCAATAATCTCACCTGATACAATTTTCTGTTCTTTGGCTCCAAACCAATCACAAATAAACTTCTGCTAAAAATGCATAGTGAGTCTGCAAGGTTTTCAGAGCCAAAGGGCAGGTCAATATTTGTCTAAAGATACTAACTTAAACTAAGTTTTCTCATCTTGTTTCAGTTGCACAAACACTGTTGACTCTAGTTTTTAGATATTGGTGCAGGATGGCTGAAAGGTGAGCGGATTAAAATTGGGAGTAGGCCATCTAACCCGCAAGCCTGATCTACCATTCAAAAGGAGAAAGTGAGGACTGCAGATGCTGGTGTACCAGAGTTGAAAAATGTGATGCTGGAAAAACACAGCAGGCCAGGCAGCATCCGAGGAGCAGGAGAATCCACGTTTCGGGCATAAGCCCTTCTTTCAGGGCTTCTGCAGTGACACTGAAAGAATGATGGTATATTCCCAAGTTAGGATGTTGTGTGGCTTAAAGAGAAATTTGCAGATCATGATGTTTCCATGTATCTACTGCCCTTGTCCTTCTAGATTGCCATGGTGATGGGTTTAGAAGGCTGCTGTGTAAGAAGTCTTGGTGAATTTCTACATTGCAACTTGTAAATTATACGTACTGCTGCTACTGTGTATCAGTGGTAGAGAGAGTGAACGTTTGAGGGTGTGATGCCAGTCTAGTGGGCTGCTTGCCATGGATGGTGTCAGGCTTCTTGATTGTTGGAGCTGCACATATAGGTGCAACCTTCACAAAGCTACCAGTGACGCCACACAGTGATACCTGAGACCCAGACTAACCACACAAACATCTATTGTTTGTGGCAAGGCTTACACTATATAATGGCTACAAAGTGAAGTTGAACAGAATCAACAATACATCCCTACCCGATGAGCTCAGTGCATTCGACATTCGCTTTGAACAGAAGGTCAATGAAATGATGTCACCTATCCCAACAGGCTCTTGCACCAACGGTTAGCGCCCAGACATTAGTTCGGCCTTCTCTAGAGTGAACCCACAGAAAGTGATTGGCCTGGATGGAGTCCCCATCCATGCATTTAGATCATGTGCAGACTAACTGGCGAGAGTAATCACTGACATCTTTAAGTTCTCCTTTCTACAATGTCAAGACCCCATTTGCTTCAAGAAGGCCACCATTGTCCTGATGCCAAAGAAAAAATGTCTCAATGACTACCACCTGGTGGCTCTGGCCTCCATAATTATGAAGTGCTTTGAGAGGTTAGTCATGTGCAACATCAACTCCAGCTTCCCAAATTGCCTTGATCCTTGTCTATAAGTCCATGGCAGATGTCATCTCCCTGGAGTTTATTCCTGGAGCATCTGGATAACAAGGATTCTTACTTATTGACTACCCTCTGCCTTCAACACCATCATTCCAAACAAACTCCTCTCCAAGCTCCAAGACCTGGATCTTAACTCCGAGACCTAGATCTTGACCCCCCCCCCTCTCCAAGTAACTGTATCCTCAAATTCCTGATCTTAGACTACAATCGGTAACAACACCTCCTCCACGATAATCCTCAACACTGGTGCACTGAAGAGTGACTACTCACCTCTTTACACATAATATGCTTACAACCGTGCGGCCAAATTCTGCACCAACTCCATTTACAAGTTTGCTGACAACACCACCACTGTAGGTCAGACAGAGTATGGGAAAAAGATTGAATGCTTAGCACATGGTATAAAGGCAACAATCTTTCCATCAACATCAGCAAAACAAAGGAGCTGGTCATTGACTTCAGGAAACGGAGTGAAGGACACGCCCCTGACTGCATCAATAGCGCTGAGGTGGAGATGGTCTGGGAATGGTGATTACCCACAATCTCTCCTGGTCTACTCACGTCAGTGCAATGGTCAAGAAAAGACATGAACATCTCTACTTCCTCAGCAGGTTAAGGAAATTTGGCATGTCCACAAAGATTCTTATCAATGTTTAAAAATGCACCATGGAAAGCATCTTATCTGGGAATGCATCACAGTGTGGTATAGTAACTGCTCTCCCCAAGACCACAAGAAACAGCGAAGAGTCATGAACACAGCCAGTCCATCACGCAAGCCAGGCCTTCCATCCATTGACTCCATTTGTAGTTCCTGCTGCTTCAGAAAAGCAACCAAGATAATCAAAGACCCCCTCCCACCCTGATTATACTCTCTTCCACCCTCTTCTGTTGGGCCAAATATATAAAAATTTGAATACCCATACAAACTGATTCAAGGACAGCTTTGTCTCCGCTGTTACAGGCTTGAACAGAGCGCTCAAATGTTATGTTGATCTCTCTGCACCTTCTCTGGGGCTGTAACACTATATTGTGCACTCTGTTCTGTCACCCTGATGCACTTTGTGTGGTATGATCTGTTTGTAGAGCATGCAAAACAATACATTTCACTGTATTTCAGTACACGACTGTGTGAAATCAAATCATATCATTATCCAGGCGAATGTGGAGTATTCCATTACTGTAATGTATTTTCTGCATTGGCTGCAGATAGTCTATATTCATCACAACATGGTAAAAATCTCAATGGCAGTCTTAGTCTTTGGAATATATCAATGATGCCACAAGCCATATATTAACATTGAACAAGTTTGGAATGGGCTGAGGGCAAATCCCTGGAATAGAACCATGTGACTTGTTTGTGAGTTACTGATACTGGAATAGAAAGCAGATTTCAAAGTTAGTGCCTCATCTTGTGTGCCTGTTGGCATCACTGGTTTAATGCAGCAATCGCTGCTGTTGTTCAGAGGGTCACTAATTTCTGGAGTGAAAATTTCACATATATCTGAATCAGCTTCTCTGGTATTAAAGCATATTGCTCGGGCAGGAATAAATGAAGCTTCAGGTAGATTCTAGTTTGTTCACAGGCAATTTTTTGCTGACTTTCTCAAATGGGAACTGTAATATAGCAGTTATGTTGTTGGAATACTAATTAAAAATGTGAACTAATGTTCCGGAAGCATGAGTTCAGACTGTGGCTGGGAATTTAAATTCAGTTAATAAAGTAAATCTAAATCCATTAAAAGTCTGTTGTCAGCAATGTTGGCTGTGTGCATATAAGATTGTCATAAAATAGCGACATGATTCCTACATTGTCATTTAGGGAAAGAAATCTGCCATCATTAATCGATTGGGTAGCTGTGTGACTCCAGACTCCAGCAATATAGTTGAGTCTGAACTAGCCTCTGAAATGGCCTGCTAAGTCTTTTAAGGACAGTTAGAACAGGGCAATTAAGCCCCACCAGTGATACCCACATTCTGTGAGTGAATGAATTAAAAACCCTGTTTTCCTAATTGGCCAAATATGAATTGATCATCTCACTTGGCTCTGTTGGTCCAAATTCAGTTTGTTTGTATTTAATAATGTCTAGTGTAAAACAGATTTTTAATTTTGTTTCTACTTTTTTTTTTGTTTTCCTACATGTTTAGGACCTGTGTTTGTTGAGTTTCCAATTGATGTCCTCTACCCATATCATGTAGTTCGGAAAGAGGTCATTCCAAAAAGTGCACCTAAGGGAGTTGTGGGAAAAGCTGTAAATTGGTGAGTTTACTAAAATCAAATTGTGTTGAGAGAATAAAGCCAATTTAGTAGAATTGCCCTTAGTTCTATGTTTTAAAGCAACAATTTGCCTAGTGAACTGTACAATTACTTTTCCAATAAGTTGCTTTCAGAAATATGCCTTTACAAAAGTGGAAAATTATTGCTACAACACTGTCAATCTTTTGTGCAAATGAATGTGGTTTTTCTGGTCAGGAAAGGGCTGTAATGAATCAACTATCCACCAGAAGGTGCTGTTGCTTTTTCCCCAGTTTTCTGCTCGATTTAGCCATCATCTCCACTGGCACTAACTGAATGTGGCCACAAGTATTGCTTTCCCATTTTCTCTCCCTAGTGTGGTGACTTGTGCTGCAGGACAGTTCCACGGGCACCTTTCAGCACCTCACAAAAGTGGCCATTTCCCCAATGTGAGCCCAGAAAGTGAGTGTGAATGGTCAATTCAACCCTGAAGGCATCACAGCAGAGCTCAAGCCTGTCTTCACCCCAGCGTCCACACTGTTTCCAGCAGAGGTAAGCTGGCTGGGGTTTGGAAACTGGAACGCTGGCTGTTTTGTTTTTTTTCCCCCTTTCTTAAGATGGGTTGGGGTGGGTTGGGAGTGCTGAGAATTAAAATCACCCCCTATGAGAACAAAACAGCCATTTGAACTTAAAACAGCTGAGGAAGGATATAACTAAACTCAAATTCAGAGGAGAGAGGTTTCACTTGACTGTCTCCTGGGCTGATGTTGTTTTTCTGAAGATGTTTTGAGCCTGCTTCAACTAGATTTCAGAGGAACGAGAGGTAATCCTATTGAAATCTGTAAAATGTTTCAAGAGTAACTACAGTAAAAATGGCTTGAAGGAATCTTAAAACCTACACTTTCAATGAAGGGTAGGCCATTTAGAAGTAAGAAAAGGAGTTTCTTCACTCTGAAAGTTATGAATCTTTGAAATTCGCTATCCTAGAAGACTGGAGGTTCTGCCATTGAACACAGTCAGGATAGAGTTTGATGAATTTCTAGATACTAATGGATATGAGTCCAGGAGATAGAGCAGCCATGGGGGTGATCTAAAATGGGATTGCAAACCTGAAGGTCTGAATGGTCTACTCCTGCTCCTTGCTGCAATTAAACTAGATTCTCGATTTGATGTGCTGGAAGGATGTTTCCGTCATGTGGTGTATCATCGCTAGGGGGCACAGTTTTAAAATAAGAGAAGCGTTTATTTTCTTAACTCGAGTTACTAAATGACTTCTCTTCCCTGGGAGTGTCCATGGTAGAATTACTGATTTTTAAAATCAGTAGTTACCTGATATAGGTAGATCCTTGACTGACAAGGGAGTGAACGGTTACAGAGGATAGATAGGCAAGCAGAGGCTACAGTTACATCAGCCATTAGAGCAATTCTCAGCTTTGACAAAGGGTCAGTTAGACTCGAAACGTCAGCTCTTTTCTCTCCTTACAGATGCTGCCAGACCTGCTGAGATTTTCCAGCATTTTCTCTTTTGGAGCCATTAGAGCAGGCTTGACTGACCAAATTTGTAACGTGGCACTTTAGTGATGTTGCTTGATGATGCAGAAATTGAGCTTTTCTGAAAAGGAAGACATTGTGGAAGCTTTTCAACTGCAAGAAACATTGGTGCATATTGGTAGGGAAAACTAATTCATATGTGCAACTCCTTTTGTGATGTAGAGTGTATGTGCGTGTGTGTCAGTATCATTTATTTTAAGTTTTGGATTTTTGGACTTCAGCTTTTTTTTCTGTCTGAAGAATTTAGTAATTAACTTGTAACAAACCATTGTGATTTCTTTCAAAACAATTTGTGAAAGTTAACCTTTAGTACTAATAGATTTTTGTACAGATTTGGTGGGGCTTATGGCCAAGCAAGGGAAAGCATTATGGTCGAGATTTCTGTTAGAAATTTCTGGACTTTAGTTTTTTTTTAGGGGAAATGAAGTAGTTCAGAGAGAGGGTTTCCATTTTGGGCAATTCTGTAAAATTTCATGGATGAACGTGAATATGTAAAGCTGAGAAAGAGAGAAGGTTTGTAATACTACATATTATTAAAATAAGGAGCTGGGAGTAGTTTCAGACTGGAAGTGTTTGGTTGAAACCCTGAATAAATTGTTTGTAGTTAAGTATGTTTATGTTTAAATGTGTAACAGCTTCTTTCTGGAGTTATCAGATTTTGCAGACTGGAAGTTGAAGTTGCAGTTAACTTAAATCAGTCACTGTGTCAGGAAAAAAAAAATGTTGCTGGTTTCAATACTTTACAAAGGATGTTTTGGGATCTGAAAAGGCATGTTTTGGATTATACATTTATCATGTGTTTAAAAATCTCTCCTTTTGTTATATGTAAATAGATGTATTCTATATTGTTTTGTCTTTTGGTAATGAGCTTCTTCTGTTTTATTGCATTGCAAGCTTCTGTTTCAGTGTAAGACTGTCTGTCTGTAAAATCAGGAAAAAAAAACTGAATGTGATCTTACAAGCCAGAATTTCAGTCTAAGATCTGACTTGCCAAGTAATGACATCAGTTGGGGTTATAACACTATGGAAATAGATCCTTTCCCTGCAAATGATACATATTCAGATGTTGTTTTATTATGAGGTAACTAAAGATATGGGGGAAACAGACATTGTCATCTGGAATGCACCATGCAATGTCTCAACAATTGTAGTCAACCCTGGCTGACCAATTTACTTAAGTTTTCCTTCAGTAGAAATGGTTGTGCCCTTTCAAATTTAGTATTCTTGCATTTATCCCAGTGATTGCAAGATGACCTACTTCAACAACATGTCTCCTTTTCCTCAGCAATTCTTTTGTTGACTCATTATGGTTTAATGTACGAGTGAAGAACAGGCTCCATACCTACAATTATGTTTGTGTCATTGAGGGGTGGGTGAGTGGTGCAGTTCTAATATGGCAAGTAGTGAAGGAACAAGTTTAGATATGACCCTTTGTCACTTCCTCTCCAAACCCAACCCCTCAATAGGAAACATGGGAGTGTAGCACAGGTACTTAATCTGTGGTGGCATCAGTGAATATTTGCCATCTATTTTCAATCAGCAGAACTGATCTTTAAATGCTAGGTCTATACAATAGTGTATGGTGATGTTATAGTTTGACTCTAGTGGCTTGTGTGTCAATCCTCAGAACGTAGGATCATTGTACAATTCCCTTATCTGCTTTGACTTGTTGTGAAGGGGTAACTTAGTCATGAATGGGGGGGAAATATGGGATAATTTGGTTGATCGTGCACTGTAGATTGATCTTATGTGTGATATGTTGACAAATTAAGGGTTGGGTGGGTTGTCTTGACTATTCCAGTTGGTTTAGGTAAAATCATTAAATTGTATTCCAATGGTATTTGAGTTGTTGGAGTAAGTTATACCAGGAAGAGAATATAGGATATTCATCTCCAATTTCTGTTTGTTATCCAGTAATCTGGTGCGACATGTGGCTCAATGGTTAGTAGTGCTGCCTTATAGTGCCAGAGGCCAGAGTTTGATTCCATCCTCAGGCAACTGTCTGTGTGGATTTCGTCAGGCTGCCCTGATTCCCTCCCACAATACCACAGAAGTGCAGATTAGTTGGACTAACCATGATAAATTACTCATTGTATCTAGGGATGTGCTGGCTAGATGGGTTAGCCATGGGAAATGCGGGGTTACAGGGTAGGGGTGTTATTCTGGCGTTTGAACATTCTCCGTGTCTGCGTGGGTTTCCTCCTGGTGCTCCGGTTTCCTCCCACAGTCCAACGATGTGCAGGCTAGTTGGATTGGCTGTGTTGAGTTGCCCATAGTGTCTAGGGATGTGCAGGCTAGATAGCCATGGGGAATGCAGAGATAGGATGGGGAGTGGGTCTGGGTGGGGTGCTCTTCGGTGGATTGGTATTGAATGGCCTGCTTCCATACTACAGGGATTCTATCTCTGTAGATTCTGGTGAGTTTTTTTCCCTCTTAAAATTTATTTGTGTTTGGTAAAGTTTGACATGCGTCCAAAATGTAGCCACATTTACCTTGAACGTACTGGTATTACTTATTCTCTGAGCTAATTACCTGCAATTCATTCACATATATACCTGAAGAGCCGATGACAGTTTAAAAGGTAGCCCATTCAATGAATGTTCCTGTGTCACTCAAAGTTTGCACCGAGGTGGGAATTGTGTTTTGAGTTGCAAATCATCAGTTTTTTTTTCTTTTGTGCAATAAGTTCTCTTTATCTTTCCTCAGGTATCTTCATAACCATCTAAATAACCTGTTTGCTGGAGCCTGGGACAAGAGGGACATCTCACCGCTACCAGTTGATCATCCCATGGCCACAGCTAATGAGGTGGATTTCCGTGAATCATGATATTCAAAATTAGCTTATATAAGGCATCATGGGAATTAGCATCTTAGCTCGAAATCGGTGTAAACTAGAAATAGCCAAATGATTCTAATGCAAACATATGAATTGCAAACAAAACAATTAGGAGCAGGAGTGGGCCTTTGAACTCTAATACCTGCTCTACCATTCCGTAAGTTCCAGGTACACTATATCCAGTAGGTGTAGTGTACCTGGACTTTCAGAAAGCTTTTGATAAAGTACCACATAGGAGCTTAGTGAGCAAAATTAGGGCGCATGGTATTGGGGGCAAAGTACTAACTTGGATTGAAAGTTGGTTGCCTGATAGGAAACAAAGAGTAGTGATAAACTGCTCCATTTCGGAATGGCAGGCAGTGACCAGTGGGGTACCACAGGGATCAGTACTGGGACCGCAGCTTTTTACAATATATGTTAATGATATAGAAGATGGTATTAGCAATAACATTA
>NC_057744.1:32633238-32642396 GCF_004010195.1 Chiloscyllium plagiosum | reverse complement strand
CCAGAGGGCAGTGGAGGCCCAGTCTCTGGATTCATTTAAGAAAGAGTTGGATAGAGCTCTCAAGGATTGTGGAATCAAGGGTTATGGAGATAAGGCAGGAACAGGATACTGATTAAGGATGATCATATTGAATGGTGCTGCAGGCTCCAAGGGCAGAATGGCCTACTCCTGCACCTAATATCTATTTATCTTGGCTGATATCATTGTGGCCTCACATCCACGTTCCCTCCAACTGGATTTCCCCATACACTTTCACCTCTCACATTAGTCCAGAATCTGTCTACCCCTGACTTGAAAGTTTTCCAAGAACCTGCTCCATCGATTAATGGGGACAGTTTCAAAGGCTGCAATTATTTGTGCAGCGTAGAGAGGACGTTGCTTATCACCACTCATGTTGAGATCCACCAACCTAGTTCAGGCCTGGTCAAACCTTTGGTCCTTATTGACCAATCTAAGCTTCAATTAGTTTTGCAAATTTAATGTAGGAGCAAATTACTGCAGATGCTGGAATGTGTTCTGAAAACAAAAAGTGATGGAAATCAGTGGGTCAGACAGCATCCTTGGAAAGAAAGCTAACGCTTCAAGTCTCAATAGAATTATAGAGATGTACAACACGGAAACAAGCCCTTCAGTGCAACTCGTCCATGACAACCAGATATCCTAACTAATCTAGTCCCATTTACCAGCATTTGGCCTATTTCCCTCTAAACCCTTCGTATTAATTTAACCGTCCCAATACCAGCCTCCACCATTTCGTTTGGCAGCTCATTCCATTCATGCACCACTCTCTGCTTGAAAAAGCTGCCCCTTAGATGCCTTTTAAATCTTTCCCCTCTCACCTTAAACCTATTCCCTCTAGTTTTTGACTCCCCCATTCCAGGGAAAAGACCTCATCTCTTTACCTTGTCCATGTCCCTCATGATCTTATAAACCTCTGTAAGGTCACCCGTCAGCCTCCGATACACCAGGGAAAACAGCCCCAACCTCTTCAACCTTTCACTATAGATTAAAACCCTCCAACTCTGGTAACATCCTTGTAAATCTTTTCTGAACCCTTTCAAGTTTCACAACACCTTTCCAATAGGAAGGAGACCAGAATTACACGCATTATTCCAAAAGTGCCCTAACCAATATCCTGTAAAGCCTTAGCATGACCTCCCATCTCCTGCACTCAATGCACGAAAGACTAAAGGCAAGCATACCGCATGATATCTTCACTATCTTATCTACCCATGACTCTACTTTCAAGGAGTTCTGCACCAGCACTCCAAGGTCTTTGTTCAGTAACACTCCCCAGGACTTTACCATTGAGCGTATAAGTCAGCGTATTGCCCTGATTTGCCTTTCCAAAATGCAGGACCTCATATTTCTCTGAATTAAACTCCCATCTGCCACCCTTCAGCCCATTGGCTCATCTGATCAAAATCTCATTGTACTCTGAGGGAACCTTCTTCGCTGTCCACTACCTCCAATTTTGATGTCATCTGCAAACTTGCTAACTCTCCCTCCTCTGTTCACAAGCTGAAATGCTGCCTGACCTGTGGTGATCTCCAACACTTTTGTTTTTATTGCAAGTTTAGTACTTTGTTCATGATGTTAGGCACCAATCTGAAGGGTTTTTTTGATTTTATTTTTTAGGTGCAGTGCTGTATGGAGATGGTGAGCAGAGCTAAAAAACCAGTCATCCTTCTGGGCAGTCAAGCAACGCTGCCACCAACACCTGCGGACAATGTCCGGTAAGTCATTGAGCAACTACTGTCTATGGGCTGGCCTTACATCTTGCTTTATGAAAATGTTGTTACATTCCAGTTTGACTTAAGTACATATGAAGTGATCAGTGAGGATAGAAATGTTTTGGGATGCTCCTTCAGCATTGGGTTAGACACTGAACTCATGCACTGTTTTAATATTTAAGATCTGAGGTCAGTTATGACCTGGAATTTGCCCTTCTTTGCTTGTTGTAGGAGTCAAAATTTGCAATTTCGGAGTTGTGCAGAGAAAGGAATCACAGTACTTTTCCATAGGAGGCCTGGAATCTTGCTCAATTTTTAAAAACCTATTCTCTCGTGGGATGTAGGAATTGCTGACAAGGACAGCATTAATTGTCCATCCTTTTGGGTCCTTGACTTGTATGGGTTTATCAGGCAATTTTGGACCTGGTTAAGAGTCCACAACACGTGTATGGATTCATGAGTCATATTGATATCAGATTACATAAGGCATTGCTTGCACATTGCCCATAGTGTATCCAAGGATGTGCAGGCTAGGTGGATTAGCCATGGGAAATGCGGAGTTACACGAATGGAATGGGGTGGGTCTTGGTGGGTCTTCGGAGGGTAGGTGTGGATTTGGTGCACCGAATGGCCTTGGAAGGGTTCGGTGATTCCTGAACAGTTTCCCACTGTGACCGCATTTTGAGGGTTGAAAATTGTCACCGCCCCTCTCAAAGCTGAGTGCTAGGTTGGCAGTGGGTGTGGCGTGGGATGTGTCCGGGCAGATGGCCATTACTGCCTCTTGAGCTCACGACCCCAAAATTACAGCTTGTGACCCTACATGAAGTCCTGTCCACTAGTTTAGGAAGGCTTGAGGCAAGGACAGCAGACATTAGTGAAACAGATGCATTTTGCTGACATTAACTTCGTGATTACAAATATTAGCTTTGTAATCCAGATGTATTAATTAATTTCAATTCTATCACCTACCATGGAATTTAAGACTATATCCCCCGATCAATAGCCTGGGTTACTAGACCAGTGACGTTAGAGCTACACTGCAGCATGCCTGTATTGTTAAAGAAAGTGGAACTAATGAAGGAAGAGCTTTAGAAGTTATACGAGAATGCTCTGTGCATACACCCATACTCTATCTGAGAAAATGGTGGGGACAGCAATAGTGATTAGTATTCATCTGGTAAGCCCAGATGACCTTTTCCACATCTCTTGTATCTTGTGTGGGAAGGGGAGTTGGAGGAATGGTCAGAGAGAGAGTTTGTGAGAATTGAATAGTGAAGGAAGTGAACAGTGTTGGATTAGGGAAATGCTGAAGATCAGGGATGTAATGACTATAGAAGCAGAAAAATAGAGATTGTGCGCTGTAACATATGGGTGACACTAACTCAGGTTTCAGTATGATGTGTGCCAGTTCCACATGAAATGAGTTTAGGACATAGATTAAAATAATCTCGAATGTGCATGTATGTATAATAAAGCTCTTTTGGATTTGAATCAATCTAGACTAGGCCAGAAGAACTGAATGGACATAGACAAGGCATTTTGTGAACTGTTATGAGATTGGCCAATATTCTCTCTTCCTTTTTTGAAATACTTTTTTAAAAATGCAAATTGGAAAGAAAAAATATAATATTTTGACTTTTATGTTGACTTCGACTTGTTTATTTTCATTTTATCCTTTCATAATGCTCAACACCATTTGTGATCTATAATAGTTCAGTGAACCAATTATGTACTTGGTATTGTAAAAGAATTTTCCAACCAGGGCAGCTCTGGAGTCTCTGGCGATCCCTTGCTTCCTGGGAGGCATGGCTCGAGGAATGCTGGGAAGGGACAGCCCCATTCACATCCGACAGAACCGAAGGGATGCTTTGAAAGAGGCAGACCTGGTCATATTGGCAGGTGAGTGAGGTCCTGATTGAACCGCAATAGCAAATTTTGAATCTAATTATCTCAAAAGCTTGCAATAAGCATTAAAGCGGAGTAAAACAGATATTTGGGATTATTTTGGGCTTGCCTTGCCCCTTAAAATGCAGTTGCATTTGAGTATGTGGCCCTGGTGGGATGCTTTTCTCAATGTTAGGAGCTAGTACAGTGAATCTTCTGCGGCTTGTCTACTAGGACATTTCCAATTTGATGCTGTGTGCGCCTGGAACGTGTGTGGGTGATAACTTCCCTTCTTTCCTGCATGCTGTGCTAGTGCTGCTGGAGTGGCTTCACTAGGGTAACTAATCTCACGAGTGAGTCCTGGACTGACTGGTGCTGGCCATTCCCAGTCTTTGTTTTTTTTTAAGATGGACTTTTCTTTTTCTCTCAGACCTCATCGTGGAATAAAATGTGAGAATAGATGTTGGCCATGTGGTTTTTGGAGCTTGATTCATTGTTCAGTTAGCTCATGGCCAACCTGTATCTTTACTTCAGCTATCCCACCTGATGCTGTATATTTTAGTACCTTCACCTGAATTCAGAAAAATGCAAAATGAGATTTTCAGTAAACTCTATCTTGAACTGCTTGACTCATTATTTGAAGACTTCAGTTTTACACAGGCTGCCTGTAACTAAACTGATACTAACTAGTGTGTGCATCACTTTTCTCTTTAAAAGTGAACCCAAATGTGTTACATTTCTCATCTTTTGTACTCTGGGTCATTTATGGGCAGCTGCCCTTAGCTGGACATCAACTTGGTAAATTATGATGGATTAAGTGCAAAGAAACCTACATTTAATGAAATGTGCAGCCTGCAAGACAGATATATTTTAACTGCAGCAAGGTTCTGCCCTTAAGCAGAGCTCTCATCAGCTGAGCTTCTGTGTGATTATCTCATACTCTGTCATTGGTGATTAAGGTCCCCTCAACCTGTGCACCCCATGCCATAGTCCCCACCAAGTCTGATGGCTTTTACGTTTTTTGACAAACAGGTATAGTGTGTGATTTTCGTTTGTCTTATGGCCGTGTCCTCAGCAAACGGAGCCAGATAGTTGCTGTAAACCGCGACCGTTCGCAATTGCTGAAAAACTCAGACATGTTCTGGAAGCCAACACTCGCTGTGAGAGGTAAGTGGTGATTAACTTCCTTTAAGAACCATGGGGTAGCTCTGCACAGTGGGCTCAGTGCAGTGCAATCCATGGTTGCATTCAAACCTGTAAACCCTGCATCTCATGATTTAGTCTCAGAGTTAAGATCTGAGACTACACAAAGAGTTGCTAAGTTTAGTTTTGGCGCTGTCTTTGACTAAAGCGGGGAAAGGAATTCTGTGAATGGTGAACAGCTAATCTTGATTGGCTTTTTGTTTTCTTATAACCACTGCAATAGAGTGAACACCTCCACTCTCCCACCCCCACTCAATTTCACAGGGCAGTTGCATGGGAAAAGGACCACTCGGAGAATGCCTGTTCTCTATCCCAGCCCTCAAACTAGCTGCATAATCTTTGTGCATGGACCCTGTATCAGAGATTGCATGGAGCAAAGCCGACCTTGCTTCAGTTATAGTCCTGGTACTTCATAATAAGTATCAAGGCGATGTGGTAACTTCATGATAATCTAAGTTTAGAAGACAATTCTAATCTTGAAATACACAGCAAAGCCAAGTCTCTACCTGTTCCCTGACACTATCCATGACAGAGCCTCAAGCTACTAAACTGACTCCTTACAACTTTTTGCAATGGACTTGAGAGACAATTCATTGAGTCTTTTCCAGGTCTGCTTTCTAACTCAACTTGCCTAGTTCGAAAGTTTCACAAACTAAACCCTTCTGCGGAGGTGTCTGGTTCCCTGAAATGCCATCATTGGGGTGAGAAACTAAAATTGTTTCTAAACTCAGCACTGCTGTTTTCTGAACTGAGCTGAGAACAAAGCAAATGACCTTGAACATTTATTTCACCTGTTGTAATCCCAACAAAATAAACAGCTTGCCAAGCACAGGGGTCTGTACTTACTGTTTTAACAAAGATGGATTGATTTATTTTGAAATCCAAAATGATGATATATCTTTTTCATCATACCTGCCCAAAAACCAACAGGAATAGGAAATTCTGGCTGGCACTGGTTTATTGAAAGAAAGAGTAAGTGGATGACACTTGGCAACATTGTTTTGAAAGGATTTTCACGCAGATTGGGACTGACTATCAAGTCGCTGAATTGACTCAAACCCGTCACTGTACTCTGAAGCATTATGGTCTTATTCAGTTGTAACTCTTGCCAAATATCTGATCATTTTAATCTTTCTTTGTCAGGTGATGCTGGTTCCTTTTTAGTTCGGTTGGCAGAGGGGTTGCGAGGTTACCAGGCTCCCCGTGATTGGACCCGACACCTGAAGGATGGAGATGTCAAAAAGGAAAAGGCTAATTGGTACAAATACATGAATGCTGTAACATTGGAAAACCATGTGCTTTTTAATAGTATAATATAAGCAACAGACCAACATGATCATGCTTTAAGTTATGAAAAGCTGAGATGGGGTAAAGGGAATTTCTAGTGATTTGAGGTACTTTGAATGAGGGACAAAATTAAATGCGAGAGACTAAAGAAAATGCAACAGAAGAAACACCTAAGTTCAGGAAATTTAAGCTAAGTAGTTGAGTCAAAAACAAGTTTTCATCGCCTGTCCTTTGCTTTGGGATAGGTTTGACCCACAGCACTGTGACCTCCACATTGAGGCAGTTCCAGGGTCCACTTCAGCTGCGGTCAGAATTGAACCCCATGCTGCTGGCACCAGTTTGGTCCATGCCAGCTGTCCACCCAAACTGCCTACGCTAAACTCTGTAATAGCCTGGAACTATGGATAGTGATGGTAGAGATGACACATGGCTAATAAGGAATCTCTCCAGCCATTATTGCCTGACACTCGTGTGAATTTGTAGGACTTGCATATTGACACTCAACTAGTCTGAAGTGTCAGTGCGGAGCACTGTGGGGCCAGCGATCATAATTCTATTAGTTTTAAAATAGTGATGAAGTTCTAAATTGGAGAAAGGCTCATTTTGACGGTATCAGGTAAGAACTTTCGAAAGCTGATTGGGGGCAGATGTTCACAGGTAAAGGGACGGCTGGAAAATGGGAAGCCTTCAGAAATGAGAGAGTGAGAATCCAGAGAAAGAATATTCCAGTTAGGGAGAAAGGAAAGGCTGGTCGGTGTAGAGAATGTTGGATCACTAGACAGGTTGGGGCTTTGGTTAAGAAAAAAACAAAGCATATGCCAGGTAGAGACAGGATAGATTAAGTGAATCCATAAAAGAGTATAAAGGCAGTAGGAGTATACTTAAGAGGGAAATCAGAAAGGGAAATAGGGTTAGGGAGAATCCAAAGGCTTTTTACAAATATATTATGGATAAGAGGGTAACTAGGGAGAGAAACAGGCCCCTCAGAGATCAGCAAGACGGCCTTTGTGTGGAGCCACAGGAGATGGGGGAGATACTAAACAAGTATTTTGCATCAGTGTTTACTGTGGAGAAGGACATGGACGGTACAGAATGTAGAGAAATAGATGGTGACATCTTGAAAAATGTCCATATTAGAGAGGAGGTGGTAGGAGATGGGGGAGATACTAAACAAGTATTTTGCATCCGTGTTTACTGTAGAGAAGGACATGGACGGTACAGAATGTAGGGAAATAGATGGTGACATCTTGAAAAATGTCCATATTGGAGAGGAGGTGGTGCTGGATATCTTGAAACGCATAAAAGTGGATGAATCCCCAGGACCTGATCAGGTGCACCCTAGAACTCTGTGGGGAGCTAGGGAAGTGATTGCTGGGCCCCTTGCTGAGATATTTGTATCATCGAAAGTCGCAGGTGAGGTACCGGAAGACTGGAGGTTGGCTAATGTGGTGCCACTGTTAAGAAAGGTGGTAAGGATAAGCCAGGGACCTATAGACCAATGAACCTGACGTCGGTGGTGGGCAGTTGTTGGAGGGAATCCTGAAGGACTGGATTTGCACGTATTTGGAAAGGCAAGGGCTGATTGGGGTAGCTGAAAATGTGTTGCTGGAAAAGCGCAGCAGGTCAGGCAACATCAAAGGAGCAGGAGAATCGACGTTTCGGGCATGAGCCCTTCTTCAGGAATGAGGAGAGTGTGCCAAGCAGGCTAAGATAAAAGGTAGGGAGAAGGGATTTGGGCGTTGGAAATGCGATAGGTGGAAGGAGGTTAAGGTGAGGGTGATAGGCTGCAGCTTGCGGTTGCAGGGGAAGGTGCCGGGAGTGGAGGTTGGGTTGGTGGGAGGGTGTGGACCTGACAAGGGAGTCATGGAGGGAATGGTCTTTTCAGAACGCTGATAGGGGAGGGAAATATATCCCAGGTGGTGGGGTCCGTTTGGAGGTGGCGGAAATGACGACGGATGATATGATGTATATGGAGGTTGGTGAGGTGGTAGGTGAGGACCAGTGGGGTTCTGTCCTGGTGGCAATTGGAGGGGCGGGGTTCAAGGGCAGAGGAGATGCGGTGGAGAGCATCGTCAATCACGTCTGAGGGGTAATTGCGGTCTTTGAAGAAGGAGGCCATCTGGGTTGTTCGGCATTGGAACTGGTCTTCCTGGGACCAGATGTGGCGGAAACGAAGGAATTGGGAATATGGGATGGCATTTTTGCAGGGGGCAGGGTGGGAGGAGGTGTAGTCTAGGTAGCTGTGGGAGTCGGTTGGTTTATAATAAATGTCTGTGTTGATTCGGTCACCCGAGTTGGAAATGGAGAGGTCTAGGAAGGGGAGGGAGGAGTCTGAGACGGTCCAGGTAAATTTGAGGTTGGGGTGGAAGGTGTTGTTAAAGTGGATGAACTGTTCAACCTCCTTGTGGGAGCACGAGGCAGCGCCGATACAGTCATCGTGTAGCGGAGGAAAAGGTGGGGGGGTGGTGCCAGTGTAGCTGCAGAAGATGGACTGTTCCACATATCCTACGAAGAGGCAGGCATAGCTGGGGCCCATCCGGGTGCCCATGGCTACTCCTTTGGTTTGGAGGAAGTGGGACGATTGGAAAGAGAAGTTGTTCAGAGTGAGGACCAGTTCAGTCAGTCGAAGGAGGGTGTCAGGTGGAAGGGTACTGGTTGGTACGGCAGGAAAGAAAGAAGCGGAGGGCTTTGAGTCCTTCGTGATGGGGGATGGAGGTGTACAGGGACTGGATGTCCATGGTGAAGATAAGTCGTTGGGGACTGGGCAAGCGAAAATCATGGAGGAGATGGAAGGCGTCTCACATCTCACAAACTTGAGTTTTTTGAAGAAGTAACAAAGAGGATTAAGGGCAGAGTGGTGGACGTGATCTATAGGGACTTAATAAGGCATTCGACCATGGGAGACTGGTTAGCAAGGCTAGATCTCATGGAATACAGGGAGAACAAGCCATTGAGATACAGAACTGGCTCAAAGGTAGAGGACAGAGGGTGGTGGTGGAGGAGAGTTGTTTTTCAGACTGGAGGCCTGTGACCAGTGGAGTGCCACAAGGA
>NC_057744.1:32582366-32632847 GCF_004010195.1 Chiloscyllium plagiosum | reverse complement strand
TTTACAAGGATGTTGCCAGGGTTGGAGAATTTGAGCTATCGGGAGAGGCTGAACAGGTTGGGGCTGTTTTCCCTGGAGCGTTGGAGGCTGAGGGGGTGACTTTATAGAGGTTTATAAAAACATGAAGGGCATGGATAGGATAAATAGACGAGTCTTTTCTCTGAGGTGGGGGAGTCCAGAACTAGCGGGCATAGGTTTAGGGTGAAAGGGGAAAGATATAAGTGGCAACTTTTCATGCAGAGTGTGGTGTGTGTATGGAATGAGCTGCCAGAGGAAGTGGTGGAGGCTAGTACAATTGAAGTATTTCAAAAGGCATTTGAATGGGTATATGAATAGGAAGGGTTTGTAGGGATATGGGCCGGGTACTGCCAAGTGGGACTAGATTAAGTTGGGATATCTGGTTTGGCATGGACGAGTTGGACCAAAGGGTCTGATTCCATGCTGTATATCTCAATCACGCTGTGACTCTAGTCAGCCCTTGGGCGACTGTCTGTCTGTGTGGAATTTCTACATTCTCCACGCGTCTGTGCAGGTTCCATCCCACAGTCCAAAGATACACAGATTAGCCATGGGAAATACAGCATTGCAGGGATCGAGTAAGGGGATTGGATGCTCTTTGGAGGGTCGGTGTGGACTCGATGGCTGAATGGCCTGCTTCACACTGTAGGGATTCTACAATTATAGTTTGGCCACATTATGAATGCACTTTTCTCAGCCATCAAGTCCTGGAGTGACTTAAAGCCAGAAATTCTACTTCAGAGACAGACATGCTATTCACTATGACACAAGACCTGTGTCCAGCTGTGAATATTTGAGATTAAATGGAATAGATTGATGAAGAGATGTGGAGCTGACCTTGAGCTGAACTGTTAGCTGACCTGCATGTTCAAGGTAGTAATTATATTGTAATTGTCTGGGTCAATTTGAGTTTGAGAAGAATCATCTAAACCTCCCAGTCCCAAGTACTGGCTGAGGAGCTCTGCAGCATATTACATGGGCTTTCCTGTCAGTGGATGACAGGATGGCACCCAGATGCCATACAGACATATCAATTGCTTGCAAGGCTCTAGCACAAGTACTACAATTTTGATCAAATTATCAGATGTTGGGAAAAAAACAGTAACAAGTGGTCAACACTTACAAGCGGGAAGGATCAGGCCAGGCCAATGAGAAAGGGACTAGAATTGCAGTCGAGTTTTATTGTTGACGACTTAAATTGTGCCAATAAATTCAGAGGTATAAATGTTTGTAATGATGTGTGATGCAAGCTTCAAAAATCAAGAGGTGTGCGCCAAATATTAGGAAGCTTGCAGTAAGAGGGGAAGGAGGTTAGTGCCTGTTTTACCCATTAGGTAAGGTGCCATTCAGCTAACCCATTCAAAACATGGCACTGTTGACAGTGCAACACTTCCTCAGTGGTGCTGAATAACATAGGCCTACGTTATCCTGTCTGGATGGATTTTAACCCTCCTTTAGCTGGGTCAGAAACTTCAAGGTCCCTCCCTAGGAATACTCTGTTGCTATGCCACATGTGCTGCAGTAGTTCACCCTCACCTTCCCAAGGAAATGAGCAATGAGTATCAGTCTTGCTACTAACACTCATGTACTTAACACTCATGTACTAGCTTTCTTTAAAAAACTTCTTTAAAAAAGGCTAACATATTAGTAAGCTGGAGAGGGTTCAGAGGATAGTTACCAGGATGTTGCCAGATGTGGAAGGTGAGTTATAAAGTTAAAAATCACACAACACCAGGTTATAGTCCAACAGATTTAATTGGAAGCACACTAGCTTTCGGAGCAATGCTCCTTCATCAGGTGGTTGTGGAGGGCTCGATCATAACACAGAATTTATAGCCATAGGGTATAAATTCTGAGTTACGTTCGAGCCCTCCACAATCATCTGATGAAGGAGCGTCGCTCCGAAAGCTAGTGTGCTTCCAATTAAATCTGTTGGACTATAACCTGGTGTTGTGATTTTTAACTTTGTACACCCCAGTCCAACACCAGCATCTCCGAATCGTGAGTTATAAAAATAGGTTGAGACTTTTTTTTAACTAGAGCTTAGAAGGTTCAGAGATGACCTTTGAAGGAGATTATAAAGTCATGAGAGGTATGGATAAGGTTAATAGTAGGTGTCTTTTCCCTAGGGTGGACAATTTCAAGACGAGGGAGCACATTTTTAAGATGAGAGGAGAGAGATTTTAAACAAAGACATAAGGGGCAAATATGTTTTACAAACAGGATAGTTTGCATATGGAATGAACTTCTTGAGGCAGTAGTCGATGTGGACACAATTGCAATGTTTAGAAGAAATTTGGATAGGTGCACAAATAGGAAAAGTTTGGAGGAATGTGGGCCAGGAGCAGGTAGGTCAAAGTAGATCACATCCACTGGCTCTCCTTTGTCTAACTTTCTCAAAGAATTCTAACAGAATTTAGTTTAGTTTAGTTTGAGATTGTTCTATATGGATTGGTTGGCCTGAAAGGTCTGTTTCCATGCTGTATGTCTCTGACTGTGTGTGGGTGTGATTAACTTGAGTCACGGAACACACTGTTTCAAGGCTTTAAAGTCTGGATTGGTCAAATGAAATGTATAGATTGGGCACAAGTTCTGAAATGGAATTTTTGTTTTTCATTTTTCAGTGAAAAAGCAGAGGAGGAAGTGATGACACATCTGAATCCTCTGAAAGTTCTGCATCGTGTCGAGCATTTGATGGAGGAGGACAGCATCATAGTGACTGATGGGGGTGATTTTGTGGGGAGTGCTGCTTATATCTTGAAACCCCGAGGACCTCTCCGATGGCTCGATCCTGGTTAGTACAAACTGAATTGTTGAAGGAGCTCTGGGGAGCGGGAGAATCCTTTTTGGAAAGTGGATATTGCTCCAAGCTGGCTGGAGTTCCTTTCTGTGGTTTTACCACTTTCTGTGGTGAGAGTCTTTTTTTATTTGGATGGGGTACCAATGTGTAGGTGCTTCCAGGAGTGGGGTCGGGAGGCAAAGAATGTTTATTCTACAATTAAGTATTAATTATGGAACAATTCAGACATTAATTTTGCACTGAATTGTAGAAAAGAACTCCTTATTTCACCCTTTGGACATCTCATATGCTTTGCAATCTATGAATCACTTTTGAATTGTAATTGCTTTTATTAGGCAAATATCCCAACCAATTTGATCCAGCAAGACCTCATTCACAGCAGGACTGAATAATCAGACAATCTGATTTTGGCAGTGCCAGTTGGAGGAGAAATGTAAGCAAATAGAGAGATTTGGGCTGATGGGGTGCAGTTTAATGTTTTATCTGAAAAGCATTACTTTGGGTTACTGCAGTAGTCTCTCTGTCCAGTGTGCTGAAACGCCTATTTGTATTATGTGCTCCAGAATCTTTAATGCACACCGAAAACCTCATTTTTTGTGTCAATTTCAAAATAAGTTTCTATCCCAAAATTAACCTCCAGAAGTGGAAGAGAGAGCAGGGTTAACGTCAGTGGAAGTAGTCAGTAATGCAGAATGTGATGCTGTTGAATGAAAGGAGCTTGATGCTGGGTCAAGGCAGATTATATGGGAATTGGGGCAGCAAGGCATAGTTATGGTCTCTGTGGCACGTCTGTGTTCGAGGTGGTGATTGTCTGCATATTTGCAGCTTTATAAATGCTAGTAATCTGGAATAGTCACTGGCTAGTTGAGATTTTTATTGAGAGCAGGTTGATTGAATTGGAACAGGGCCGGGACAGTGTAGCAATCCTTCACTACTGCACTGAATGTTGTCCCCATGTTCCTAATCCAACTCCTGGTCCAAGGCTTAAGCCTATAATTATATGATCTAGGAAAGAAAAACTGAGCCATACTGTTTGCTACCCTCAGATACCACCCACGCTGATTTAAGACTTCCATCCATCTTGTGTTTTCCTATCTGTTTGCAAGCAGCATCTGTGTTTCTAACAGATTGTTCCTCTCTGATCTTTCTGTTCCCAGGAGCATTTGGCACACTTGGAGTAGGTGGTGGATTTGCACTGGGAGCCAAGCTTTGCAGACCAGAGTCGGAGGTCAGCGCCTTGTACCCTGTTTCTTTACAGATGTTGAGTGCATAAGGCTGAGGACAGAAAGTGAAAAGTTATGACGTTATGAATATTTTATCAGATCTTTTAAATGTCTAATTTAAAATCTTTGGATGCCTTGAGGAAGCCTATGAGAGAGTAATCCAGCCTGCCAGAGTTTTGTCCATAAGATGAAGGAGTGCACGTAAGGCCATTCAGCCCATCGAGTCCATTCCATCATTTAATCATGGATGATGGGCATTTCAACTCCACTTACCCGCACTCTCGCTATATCCCTTGATTCCTTGCAAGGTCAAGAATTTATCAATAGACAATAGGTGCAGGAGTAGGCCGTCCTGCCTTTGAGCCTGCACCACCATTCAACATGATCATGGCTGATCATCCTTAATCAATATCCTGTTCCTGCCTTATCTCCATAACCCTTCATTCCACAATCCTTGAGAGCTCTATTCAACTCTTTCTTAAATGAATCCAGAGACTGGGCCTCACTGCCCTCTGGGGCAGAGCATTCCACACAGCCACCACACTCTGGGTGAAGAGGTTTCTCCTCCTCTCTGTCCTAAATGGTCTACCCCGTATTTTTAAGCTGTGTCCTCTAATTCGGCACTCACCCATCAGCTGAAACCTGTTTCCTGCCTCCAGAGTGTCCAATCCTTCAATAATCTTATATGTCTCAATCAGATCCCTTCTCAGTCTTCTAAACTCAAGGGTATACAAGCCCAGTCACTCCAATCTTTCAGTGTAAGGTAATCCTGCCATTCCAGGAATTGACCTCGTGAACCTACGCTGCACTCCCTCAATAGCCAGAATGTCTTTCTTCAAATTTGGAGACCAGAACTGCACACAGTACTCCAGGTGTGGTCTCACCAGGGCCCTGTACAGCTGCAGAAGAACCTTTTGGCTTCTATACTCAATCCCTTTTGTTATGAAGGCCAGCATGCTATTAGCCGCCTTCACTACCTGCTGTACCTGCATGCTTACCTTCATTGACTGGTGTACAAGAACACCCAGATCTCTCTGTACTGCCCCTCTACTTGAATTGATTCCATTTAGGTAGTAATCTGCCTTCCTGTTCTTGCCAACAAAGTGGATAACCATACATTTATCCACATTAAACTGCATCTGCTATGCATCTGACCATTCACCTAACTTGTCCAGGTCACCCTGTAATCTCCTAACATCCTCATCACATTTCACCCTGCCACCCAGCTTAGTATCATCAGCAAATTTGCTAATGTTATTGCTGATACCATCTTCTATATCATTAACATATATTGTAAAAAGCTGCGGTCCCAGTACTGATCCCTGTGGTACCCCACTGGTCACTGCCTGCCATTCTGAAATGGAGCCGTTTATCACTACTCTTTGTTTCCTATCAGCCAACCAACTTTCAATCCAAGTTAGTAATTTGCGCCCTAATTTCGCGCTCTAACCTCCTATATGGGACTTTATCAAAAGCTTTCTGAAAGTCCAGGTACACTACATCTACTGGATCTCCCTCGTCCATCTTCAGAGTTACATCCTCGAAAAATTCCATAAGATTAGTCAAACATAATTTCCCATTCTTAAATCCATGCTGACTCTGACCTATCCTGTTACTACTATCCAAATGTGTCGTAATTTCATCCTTTGAGGTCAGACTAACTGGTCTATAATTTCCTGCTTTCTCTCTCCCACCTCTCTTAAAAAGTGGTATGACATTAGCCACCCTCCAATCCGCAGGAACTGATCCTGAATCTATCGAACTCTGGAAAATAATCACCAACGCATCCACGATTTCTCGAGCCACCTCCTTCAGTACCCTGGGATATAGACCATCAGGCCCCGGGGACTTATCAACCTTCAGACCTAACAGTCTCTCCAACACCAATTCCTGGCAAATATAAATTCCCTTCAGTTCAGGTCCTTCAGCCACTGTTACCTCAGGGAGATTGCTTGTGTCTTCCCCACTGAACACCGATCTGAAGTACCAATTCAATTCGTCTGCCATTTCTTTGTTCCTCGTAATATATTCCCTTGTTTCTGTCTTCAAGGGCCCAATTTTAGTCATAATCATTTTTTTGGCTTTCACATACCTAAAAAAACTTTTACTATCCTCCTTTATATTATTGGCCAGCTTACCTTCGTACCTCATTTTTTCTCTGCGTATTTCCTTCTTAGTAATCCTCTGTTGTTCTTTTAAAAGCTTCCCATTCCTCCGTTTTCCCACTTATCTTTGCTATGTTATACTTTTTCTCTTTTAACTTTATGTTTCCTTACTTCCCTCGTCAGCCACGGCCACCCATGCCTCCTCCTAGGATTGATCTTCCTTTTTGGAATGAACTGATCCTGCAACTTCTGCATTATTGTTCCTCCACTGTCATCCCTGCTAAGGTATTGCACCATTGAACTTTCGCCAGGTCCTCCCTCATAGCTCCGTAGTTCCCTTTATTCAACTGAAAAATTGTCACTTCTGATTGTACCCTCTCCCTCTCGAATTGCAGATTGAAGCTTATTGTGTTATGGTCACTACTTCCCAATGGCTCCTTCACTTCGAGGTCCCTGGTGTTGCACAATACCAGATCCAGAATTGCCTTCTCCCTGGTCGGCTCCAGCACCAGCTGTTCTAAGAATCCATCTCGGAGGCACTCCACAAAGTCTCTTTCTTGAGGTCCAATACCATCCTGATTCTCCCAGTCTACCTGCATGTTGAAATCCCCCATAACAACTGTAGTAACATCTTTGCGACAGACCAATTTCAGCTCCTGATTTAACTTGCATCCGACATCCAGACTACTGTTTGGGGGCCTGTAGATAACTCCCAAGAGGGTCTTTTTACCCTTAGTATTTCTCAGCTCTATCCACACTCTCTCTATATCCCCTGATTCTCTGCCTTGAAGACATTTAACGTCCTGGTCTCCACTGCCCTCCGTGGTAATGAATTCCACAGACCCACCACTCCGGCTGAAGAAATGTGTCCTCATTCCGTTCTAAATTTACCCCCTCTAATGGGAAGGTTGTGCCCATGGGTCGAAGTCTCCTCGCCTAACGGAAACAATTTCCTAGCATTACATGGTATTACATGCGTTATCTTGTAAGTTTCTATTAGATCTCCCCTCAACCTTCTAAACTTTAATGAATATAATATCATTCTAGCGATCATCCATGTGAATCTCAGCTGGACACGCTTCAGTGCCAGTATGTCCTTCCTGAGGCGTGGGACCCAAAATTGGACACTGTATTCTAAGTGGGGCCGAACTAGAGCTTTATTAAGTCTCAGCAGAACATTGCTGTTTTTATATTCCAACCCTCTTGAGATAAATGACAACATTTACATTCGCTTTCTTAATCATGGACTCGACCTGCAAGTCATCCTTTAAAGAATCCTGGACTATAGCACTCCCAGATCCTTTTGTACGTTGGCTTTATGAATTTCCTCACTGTTTAGAAAATAGTCCATGCCTGTATTCTTTTTTTCCAAAGTGGAAGACCTTGCATTTGCTCATGTTGAATTTCATCAGCCATTTTCTGGACGACTCATCTGAACTGAAGTGCAGCCTCCCCACTTACTCAGTACTGCCTGCCTACCCACCTAACTTCGTATCATTGGCAAACTTGTCAGAATGTCCCCAGTCCTTTCATCCAGATCATTAATTTATAAAGTGAACAGCTGTGGCCCCAACAGTGAACCCTGTGGAACACCACTTGTCAGCAGCTGCCATTCTGAAAAAGAACCTTTTATCCCAACTCTCTTCCTTCTGTCAGACAGCCAATCCTCAGTCCATACCAATAGCTCACCTCGAACACCATGAGCCCTCCCCTTACTCAGCAGCTTCCCGTGAGGCATCTTTTCAAAGGCCTTTTGGAAATCTAGATAGATAACATTCACTGGGTTTCCCTGGTCTAATCTACTTGTTACCTCTTCAATGAATTGGAACAGGTTTGTCAGGCACGACCTCCACTTACTAAGTCCATGCTGACTTGTTCTAATCTGATCCTGCACTTTCAAGAATTTAGAAATCTCATCCTTAACGATGGATTCTAGAATTTTATCAACAACCCAGGTGAGGCTAATTGGCCTATAATTTTCCATCTTTTGTTTTGATCCTTTCTTGAACAAGGAGGTTACAACAGCGATTTTTCCGATCATCTGGGACTTTCCCTGACTCCAGGGACTTTTGAAAGATCACAATCAACGCCTCCACTATTTCCTCAGCCACGTCCCTCAGAACTCTAGGATGTAGCCAACGGGCCCAGGAGATTGATCAATATTTAGACCTTTTAGCTTTTGTAGCACTTTCTCTTTTGTAATGGCTATCATACTCCACTCTGTCCCCGATTCTCCTTAATTGTTGGGATATTACTCATGTCTTCCACTGTGAAGACTGACGCAAAGTACTTATTAAATTTGTAAATAAGTCAAAGTACTTATTAAAATCACTGGGCCACTCCAAATTGATGCTGGAAGGCTAATGTCTACTTTTGCCTCTTGTTTGTTTCTTATGTATTGAAAGAAACTTTTACTATCATTTCTAACATTACTGGTTTGCCTACCTTCATATTTGATCCTCTCCTTCTTTATTTCTCTCTTTGTTATCCTCTGTTTGTTTTGTAGCCTTCCCAACCTTCTGATTTCCCAGTGCTCTTGGCCACTTTATACGCTCCTTCTTCTTCTTTGATACATTTCCTGATTTCCTTTGACAGCCATGGCTGGCTAATCTCTTTCTCCTGCCACCCCCCCACCCCCCCCCCCCCCCCACCCAATTCTCAGATAATCTTGTCTTTGGGATGAACCTCCTATATGTCCTCAATTACACCCAGAAACTCTGCCACTGTTGCTCTACTGTGTTCCCCGCTAGACTCTGCTTCCAGTCGATTTTTGTCAGTTCCTCCCTCATGCCCCTGTAATTACCTTTATTTAACTGTAACACCATTACATCCGATTTTACCTTTTCCCTTTCAAACTGCAGACTGAACTCTACTGTGTTGTGATCGCTGCTTCCTAGGTGTTCCCTTACTTTAAGATCTTTTATAAAGTCTGGCTCATTACATAGCACTAAGTCCAGAAAAGCCTGCTCCCTTGTAGGCTCCATCACAAAGTGTTCCAAAAAGCCATCTGGTAAGCATTCCATGAACTCCCTTTCTTTGGATCCACCGGCAACATTATTCACCCAGTCAACCTGCATGTTGAAGTCCCCCATGATCACCGGGACCTTGCCTTTCTGACATGCTCTATCTATTTTCCGGTACATCTTGCGCCCCTGGTCCTGACCACTGTACATAACTCCCATTTTTTTTTCTTTTGTTGCCTTTGTGGTTCCTCAACTCCACCCAAACAGACTCCACATCATCTGACCTTATGTCATTCAGTGCCACAGATTTAATTTCATTCTTAACCAACAAGGCAGCCCCGCCCCTCTGCTCTCCTCCTTGTCTTTTTGATGTTGTAAATCCTTAGATGTTTAACTGCCAGTCCTGAACTCCCTGCAACCATGTCTCCGTGATGCCAACCACATCATAATCATTCACAGTGATTAGTACCGTTAATTCATCTACTTTGTTATGAATACTATAAGCATTCGGGTAAAGTGCCTTAATGCTAACTTTCTTATCATTATCAGAGATATTGGAAATTATAAAATGACCTAAGTTATCCTTTTTTGCTGCATTCCTAGTCTGCCTCAAGCTTAAACCATATTATCTTTCCATTTAACTGCATACTCCCTGTCACTTTCCCTTCTACTGACTCAGAAGCTTAAAGTCCTACTGACCACCTTACTTATCCTTTTCGCCAGAATGGTGGTTCCAAATTGGTTCAGGCTGAGACCGTCCCAATGGTACAGATTCTAATGCCTCATGAAATGGAACCCCTCTTTCCCACACCATTCCTTTAGCCATGTGTTTAATTCCCTAACTTTCTTATCCCTATGCCAATTAGCATGTGGCTCGGGTAGTAATCCGGAGATTATGACCCTCGAGGACCTGTTCTTCAATTTCCTTCCTAATGCTTGATACTGCCCAAATGGGTCCTTCGTCCTAACCTTGCCTATGTCGTTAATCTGAAAGTGGACCAGAATGACCGGATTCTCTCCCTCCCTCTCCGATATCATTTCAAGCCGGTTGGAGATATCCTGGACCCTGGCACCAGGCAGACAACACACCATGCGGGACTCCCAATCCAGCTCATAAAGGGTACTATCTGTCCCCCTAATTGTAGACTCCCCTATAACAACTACTTGTCCTTTTGCTCCCCCCTCTTGAATGGCCTTCTGCACCATGGTGCCATGGTCATCCGGCTCATCCTGTCCACAGCCCTTTTCCTCATCCGAACAGGGAGCAAGAATCTCATACCTGTTGGACAAGGTCAAGGGCTGAGGCTCCTGCACTCCTGAACTCAGAATCCCGCTACCTGTTTCACTTACAGTCACACCCTGTTGTCCCTGAACACTTCCTGAATTTGAATTACACCGTGGGTGGCACAGTGGTTAGCACTGCTGCCTCACCGCCAGAGACCCGGGTTCAATTCCCGCCTCAGGCGACTGACTGTGTGGAGTTTGCACGTTCTCCCCGTGTCTGCGTGGGTTTCCTCCGGGTGCTCCGGTTTCCTCCCACAGTCCAAAGATGTGCAGGTCATGCTAAATTGCCCGTAGTATTAAGTAAGGGGTAAATGTAGGGGTATGGGTGGGTTGCGCTTCGGCGGGTCGGTGTGGACTTGTTGGGCCGAAGGGCCTGTTTCCACACTAAGTAATCTAAAGCAATCTAATCTAATCTACTGAAACAAAGTGTCCAGGTAACTCTTCCCCCTCCGGGATGTGCTGCAGTGTTTGAAGCTCAGATTCCAGATCATCAGTTCTGAACCAGAGTTCTTCCAGCAACCAACACTTGCTGCAGATGTGGTCACTGCCATTCACAATGGAATCAGCCAGCTCCCACATCATACAGCTACAGCACATCACCTGTCCAGCCATAACTACCTATTTAATTAACTTTTACAATTTATGTAAATAATTTCTAATATTTGTCTTCTACAGTCTTATCCAATTAACCAATTAAAATTTTAATATATCACAATACACAAGAAATCTTAACAACCCACAAGAGTCCTTCTTGGTTAGAGCTCCTGCTCTTTTTGCTGCTGGAACAGAAATGGAGGGCTCTGCCGGTCAAGTTAAGTGTTTTTGAAACCTTAAAGCGGTGACTCACCTTCCCTGGAGGCCCCTCATTGATGCTCCCACTCTTCCTGCTTTGAGTCTGTGGACTCTTATTTAGTTTAGAGGAGGAAGGTGGGCGGGAGGCCCTACACACCTACTTAAATAGTAATCACTTGCCTTCCCATCAGTCTCCCTGTTCTGACCTCACTTTGGCCCGACTCCCAATGCGCTCAGCTGTTTTAAAAAAGAAGTTAATGTTGTGTGTCTCCTTCTGGCTTTTCATTTCTAGTTCAAATCCGGCCCCAGCTGTTGTATTAAAGCTTTCAGTGTCGACGTTTCATCAGAGGGATGCAATGCAGATCCAGAAAATTGCCTGGTGTAAAGCCCTGGGTCTCCACTGTTGTCTTCTGATGAGACTAGGCCAGTAAATTGCTTTCAGTTTGGCAAGCTCAGTGTAAGGATTACTGCAATTGACAACTATGTGATACAGACGGGATTGGCTTTCTCAAAGTCATAGTTAGGATGTATTATTCCAGAACTTTCAGGGAAGCCACTGCTGAGTTTGTACTGCAGGGTGTTCTTGTGAAGATTCAGCAATTTTTGGCATAAAGGAGCAGTGCTGTGAGTTATGAATTATCACACATTTGTGCCACTCTGTGGGAGCTCACCATAATCTCACCGCGTGGTACAAGGACAAAGGAGAAAAGTCATGTGTGATGTCCAAGAAGATGGATGAGATTCTTAATGAGTGTTTTACATCGGTATTCATTGAGGAGAGGGACATGATGAATGTTGAGGGTATGGATAGATGTTTGATTACTCTAGGTCAAGTCGGCATAAGGAGGGAGGAAGTGTTGAGTATTCTAAAAGGCATTAAGATGAGCAAGTCCCCAGGTCAGGATGGGATCTATTCCAGGTTACTGAGGAAAATGAGAGAGGAAATAGCAGGGGCCTTAACAGATATCTTGGCAGCATCCTTGAACATGGGCGAGGTCCCAGAGTACTGAAGAATTGCTAATGTTGTCCCCTTGTTTAAGAAGGGTAGCAGAGATAATCCAGATAATTATACACTGGTGAGAGTGACATCAGTGGTAGGGAAGCTGCTGGAGAAGATATTGAGGGGTAGGATCTATTTACATTTGCAAGAAAATGGGCTGATCAGTGGTAGGCAGCATGGTTTTCTGCTGGGAAGGTCTTGTCTTACCAACTTAATAGAATTCTTTGAGGAAGTGACAAAGTTGACTGAAGAGGGAAATGCCTAGATGTCATATACATGAACTTCAGTAAAGTGTTTAATAAGGTTCCCCATGATAGGCTGATGGCGAAAGTGAAGTCGCATGGGGTCCAGGGTGCACTAGCTAGATGGATCGAGAACTCACTGGGCAACAGGACACAGAGTAGCAGTACCATTGGGACGGTCTCAGCCTGAACCAATTTGGAACCACCATTCTGGCGAAAAGGATAAGTAAGGTGGTCAGTAGGACTTTAAGCTTCTGAGTCAGTAGAAGTGAAAGGGAAAGGGACTTTCTCAAAATGGAGAACCGTGACCAGTGGTGTTCCACAGGTATCCATGTTGGGATCACTGTTGTTTGTGATATACATAAATAATCTGGAGGAAGGTACAGGTGGGCTGATTAGCAAGTTTATAGATGACACTAAGATTGGTGCAGTAGCAGATAGTGAAGGGGACTGTCAGAGAATACAGCAGAATATAGATAGATTGGGGAGTTGGGTGGAGAAATGGCAGATGGAGTTCAATTCGGGCAAATGCGAGGTGATGCGTTTTGGAAGATCTAATTCAAGAGCGAACTATACAGTAAATGGAAAACTGATGTGCAGAGTGACCTGGGTGTTCTGGTCCATTGTACCCTGAAGGTGGCAACACGGACGATAGAGTCGTCAAGAAGGCGAATGGCATGCTTTCCTTCATCGGACAAGGTATTGAGTACAAGAGTTGGCAATTGTATAAGACTTTTGTTCGACTACATTTGGAATACTCTGTATTCTGGTTGCCATATTACCAAAAGGATGTCGATGCTTTAGAGAGGGTGCAGAGGAGGTTCACCAGGATGTTGCCTGTTAGAGAGGATGCGAGCTATGAGGAGAAGTTGAGTAGATTAGGATTATTTTCATTAGAAAGACAGAGGTTGAGGGGGACCTGATTGAGGCCTACAAAATCATGACAAGTATAGACAGGCTGGATAGCAAGAAGCTTTTTCCCAGAGTGGGGGACTCACTGGGAGTCATGAGTTCAAAGTGAAAGGGGAGACATTTAAAGGGGTTATGCTTGGTAAGTTCTTTACATAGAGGATAGTGGGTGTCTGGAATACATTGCCAGCGGAGGTGGTCGAGGCAGGCACGATAACGTCATTTAAGATGTATCTAGACAGATAAATGAATGGACAGGGAGCAGAGGGATACAGATCATTAGAAAACAGGCAACAAGTTTAGATAGATGACCTGGATCGGCGCAGGCTTGGAGGGCTGATGGGCCTGTTCCTGTGCTATAATTTTCTTTGTTCTTTGTTGAAGAAGTTGCTGCATTTGTCGTAATTAAAGCTTGCTGCAGAAAATCAAGCGATGGGCTTTCACAGTATAAGGGGTCCTGTGAATGAGGTAGCTTTTAGACTTAATGAAATGTGCACATTCCCAATTCAGAAAATGAATGATAGATGTTTATGCTGGTAGGTATTAAATTGTGGGGCAATGTTTTTTTCATTTCTGTTCTTGTATTTCCATTGCTGCTCTATCTCCTATCCATCCAATCTTGCTTTCACTATTAATTTCATAGAATCCCTATAGTGTGGAAGCAGGCCATTCGGCCCATTGGGTCCACACCGACCCTCCAAAGAGCAACCCACCCAGACCCAAGCCCTATCCTATTCCTGTAACCCTGCATTTCCCATGGCTAGCCTACCTAGCTTGCACATCCCTGGATATTATATATAATTTCCCATGGCTAATCCATCTAACCTGTGCAAGTGGGAGGAAACCCACGCAGACACTGGGAGAATGTGCAAACTCCACACAGGCGGTCACCTGAGGCAGGAATTGAACCCAGGTGCCTGGCTCTGTGAAGCTGCAGTCGTAACTGTTGAGTCCACTTCTTCTGGAATTGATTGATTGATTCAAATTCAAGCAGTTTCCTTCGGTTACTGTTGGCCCGGATTCATCTGTCCCGTTTCCCTCACCTTGTCGGGGTGGCTCAGTGGTTAGCTCTGCTACATCATGATGCTTGGGTTCGATTCCACCCTCTGCGTGGGTTTCCTCCAACAGTCCAAATATGTGTAGGTCAGGCTATGCTAAATTGGCTATGATGTCCAGGGATGTGCAGGCTAGGTGGGTTAGCCATGGGAAATGCAGGGTTACAGGGATAGGGTGAATCTGGGTGAGATACTCTTCAGAGGGTCAGTGTGGACTCGATGGACCAAGTATCCTGCTTCCACACTGTAGAGATTCTATGGTCAACTAGAATTTCCTGCAAATGGCAGCACCAAATAAACTGGAACTCTTGGAAAGAAGTCAAACACACAGAAATAACTGTGAGGTGGCTGCACTTCACAATTCTGCTGGGGATTCAGAAATCCTTACTGCACATCTGCCCTCTTGCTCCTGGCTAGAAATTGTTCAGTACCACACCTGAGTTCCTCAAGTGTGTTCCCAGCACTTTGAGAAATTTGGAAATGTCCATGAATTTCAAAAGGCAGACTCATTTTTTTTTAAAGTAAGTGTGGTCATTGAAGAGAGAGAGATTGCTGTAGTGTTGTTCAGAGTTCAGACTCCCTATTTTTATTTAATATTTAGGTTTGGATCGTTTATGGCGATGGTTCCCTTGGCTACAGCATTGCTGAATTTGACACATTCAAACGTCACAAGGTATGTGTCACACCTCTGCTTATACTAAATGGGCAATTATTAATACTTAGTAATTTCTTGCTGTTGGCTATGTAGAAAGGTTCACTGCTTTCTGGAAATGTCTCAGCAGTCTCGAGATATCTTCATTGGATAGGAATTTGGGATGGTCAACTCATCCTGCTGCTGCTGTTTTGTAAGCTACCCTTGTCCAGAGTTGCTTTTCTCGTGGAAGGAGTCTGAGTTTCCTGTGCCATATCATGACACAGGCGAGCGAATAATGGTCTTACTGGCCCCTACCTGGTCGCTTGCTAATGTTTCATCCAACATGGTCAGAACATAATGTGATGGGGACATTATATAAATACAACTTGTTATTGTGCCTTTACCTTGACGAGACCCTGCCCTTCACTGCAATGCCTCAGCCAAGTTTGTGGCCAAATCAATAACTCCCAATTTATAGAGTTAGAGTATGGACCAGCCAGTGTAGAGAGTGCTTTAATTCACTAAGGTCATTTGGAAAGGCAGAAAGTTGTTCTGATGTAATTTCAATTAAGTAAAATAATTTGTCTTACTTTAATCTTTTTAATATGATGGAATATTTCAATATTAAGGGGGAAGGCAATGGTCTGATGATGTTGTCACCAGACTGGTAATCCAGAAACTCAGCAAATGTTCTGGGCACCTGGGAGATTTTTTTTAAAAACGTCTGGAATTAAGCATCTATTATGACCATGAAACCAATGTCAATTTTCAGAAAAACCCATCTGATTCACTAATGTCCTTTAGAGAAGTAAATCTGCCATCCTTACCTTGTCTGGCCTTTGTGTGAATCCAGAGCCACAGCAATGTGGTTGACTCTCAGCTGCCCTCCAAACTGTTGTAGTAAGCCACTCAGTTATATCAATCGGTATAAAGTCTCAACAAATAAATTAAATCAGGTGGATCACCTGCAAGCGACCTAGGCATCAGAAAAGACATTGGCTGAAACAGTCTGTCGATCCTGCAAAGTTCTCACCTCGGGGGCTAGTGCCAAATTGGGAGAACAGTCTCACAGACTAGTCGAGCAACATCTGGCATAGTCGTACTCGTGGAATCATACCTTACAGACAATGTACCAGACACCACCACCACCATCGCCATCTCTGGATAGGTCCTGCATCCAGCAGGACAGACCCAGCAGAGGTGGGAGCACAGTGACGTGCACTTGGGAGGAAATTCCCCTTAGAGTCCTCCGTATCGCGCCCCATGAAATCTCATGGCTTCAGGTTAAACATGAGCAAGGAAACTTCCTGCTGATTACCACATACCATTGTCCCCTGACTGATGAATCCGTATTCCTCCATGTTAAACAACACTTTGTGCCCTTGTCACTCTGAGGGTGACAAGGGCACAAAAGGTACTCTGGGTGGAGGATTTCAATGTCCATCACCAAAAGTGGCCCAGCAGCAGCAGCAGTACCACTGAGCTGGTTGGGTCCTAAAGGGCATAGCTGCCAGACTGGATCTGCAGCAGGTGGTGAGGGGAACCAACAAGAGAAATAGACATGCTTGACCTCATCCTTAATACTCTGCATACTGCAGGTGCATCTGTCCATGACACTATCGGTAAGAATAAACTCCACACAGACCTTGTGGAGACAAAGTCACATTGAGAATGCCCTCCATTGTATTTTGTGGAAAAGTGTGGTGCTGGAAAAGCACGGCAGGTCAGGCAGCATGCGAGGAGCAGGAGAATCGACATTTTGGGCATAAGCCCTTCATCAGGAATGACTTGATGAAGGGATTATGTAAGAAATGTTGACTGTCCTGCTCCTTGGATGCTGCCTGATCTACTGTGGTTTTCCAATACCACACTTTTCAACTCTGACTCTCCAGTATCTGCGGTCCCACTTCCTCCCATTGTACTTTGTGGCACTATCACAGCGCTAAACAGGACAGACTTCGAACAGATCTAGCAACACAATACAGGGCAATCAAGAGGTGCCGTTGGCCATCAACAGTTGCAAAACATTACTCCAACACAATCTGCAATCTCATGACCTGACATGTCCTCACTCAACATTACCATCCAGCCAGGGGATCAACCCTAGTTCAATGAGAGTGCAGGAGCAGCGCCAGCCTTACTTACATATGAGGTGTCAACCTCTTGAAGCTACCAAACATTACTACTTGCTTGCCAAATAGCATAAGCAGTAACTGATAGAGCTAAATGATCCCACAACCAATAGGTCAGATCTAATCTCTGTAAGTCATTCCTATCCAGTTGTGAATGGTGTGCATAATTAACCAACTCACTAGAGGAGGAGGCTCCATAAGTATCTTCATTGTCAATGCTGGGGGCTAACAAAAGAGCAGTGAGCCACTCACTATCCTGACCTGGAAACATATTGCTGTTCGTTCACTGTCACTGGGTCAAAATCCTGGAATTCCCTCCGTAAGGGCAATGTGAGTCAATCTACAAAATACAGACTGTTAAAGATCCACCACCACCTGCTCAAGGGCAACTTGGGAACGGGTGAGACATGCTGGCTTATCAGCCGTATCCATGTCCCATAAGTGAATTTTTTTTTAAATGATACTTTTTGTTGCTGACTGTATCTCTGCTGATGTTAGTCCTACTACCTCTCACTACCACACTGTAACTCTTCCTAGCACCTGTTACTGATAAAATCTCATTCGGAGTGTATGGGTACAGCCACCATTTGTTGTTCACCTGTAATTGCCTTTATAACAGTGCTGATCCTTGGTGTTCCTTGGTCATATCAAAGGGCACTGAAAGTCAATGACATTCCTATAGGTCTGGAGTCAGAGATGCCAGATCAAGTAAGACAGCTTTTTTTGTCCTTCACAATTGTACATTGGTGTATTAGATGTATTTTTACATGGTTACCATTATTGATATTAGCTTTCTCTTTCAGATTTCTTCATTTCGTATTGCTGTTGTTGATTTCGTTCCCTCACTGTCATCTCATGGCCACTCCCTTTCCAAACAATCAGAAACGTATATTTTTTCGATCAAGTCTGAAAGAGCTATTTGTTTTAATAAATGTTGCAGGTAGTTGAGGGTGTGCATTTAAAATTAATTTTCTCACTCATTATTGACCTGTGTTCTTTCAGACTCCTGTAATCGCCTTGGTTGGCAATGATGCTGGCTGGAGCCAGATTTCCCGAGAGCAGGTTCCCTTGCTTGGCAGCAATGTGGCCTGTGGCCTGGCATACACAGGTAGGTGGCTGGATCTTCAACTGTGGTAATACATAACTGGAAATATACCTATTCTGGCTTAAGCTGTCCCCAGCACCCCTTCTGCCTTTGTTTTGATAACAGGCAGACCTATGGAAATGGATAAGGAGTTCCCTTCACATTGAATTTAATTCCATGTGAAAAGCAAATGACTTTTTAATAATTTGCAAGCTGTTTAACTGCTGACCCTGAGCCAGTTTGACTATGCAGACAAGTGCTAATGGTTGAGTATGTAAAGCAAAAATTTCATTCTGCGTTTTATTTTTTTCTCTCTTTCTTCAATATTAACCCCCACACTACCGCCTAACTGCGGTAGTGCTTATTTTTTCCCCAGCACCCATGTTGCCTCTCCCTGAACAACTCCAGGGTGTTGGTGGACACCGCGTGCTCCTTCTCCAAGGACACCTGGGCCCTAACGTAACCGCGGAAGAGGGGCAGGCATTCGGCCCTAACGACCCCCTCCACAGCCCACTGCCTGGACCTGTTAATGGCCAGTTTGGCCAGGCCCAGGAGCAGACCCATGAGGAGGGATTCTGCGTTTTAACTTGAATCTGCTCTTTAAGCCTGCTTTCACTGAAATCCAGTTCCATAAATGACATCCATCATCTTAGGGATCCAAATGGCCATTAAATACATGAGAGCTTAGACGGTGTCGATAGACAGTCTCCAGAGGGAAACTATCATAACGTAGCTTTCAACTCTTTTGCTTTGTCCAAGCTGGAGAGAGTGAACAGCTGACCATTAGGAATGTGTTTTGAGCTTGAGGGATTTGTTAAAGATTTAGCCATCCTACACCTTCCATGTACATCCGCTAATATGGTGCAGCTCTGGAACTGAACCAAGATTCTTCCATATCGCACCATGTGTATGCACGCTGATCAGTAGGATGGCAAAAGCAATTGAACAACTGCAATTTGTGCTGTTCAATTGCTCCAATGTTAACTTGGAAATGAACAGCTTTTGCTTAACTTCTGCTAACAACCTGCCATTAAGTTCCTGAGTAAAGGAAAGGAAGCCATGAAAGCTACTAATGGCTCAGCTCCGAAATGATTACATGGACCTTGTGTCCTTCCACGTGGTAAGGGAATATTTGATAGGGTAAAGTCCAACCCTCTTGTCACACCTTTCCATGGGGCTGAGGGCAGTGGTGGAGGCCTCTCTTAATCCCAGTTATTGCTGATTTTCTGATCAGGTGGAAGGGCCATGACCTTTATATGTCTTTGCTCCACAGATTATCATACAGTTGCTGAGGGATACGGTGGTAAAGGCTTTCTACTGAACCGGGAAAATGAAGATCAAATGGACAATATAATAAGGGCTGCTCAGGGGGAGTGCAGGAATGGGAATCCGACCCTCATAAATGTCCTGATAGGAAAATCGAATTTCAGGGAAGGTTCCATCTCTGTGTAATCACTCCTTTTGTACAGATCATGGATTTGCTGTTTCGTGTGTGCCTTGCCCCATTAAGTTCTTGTCCTAGTGACATAGACAGAAAACAGAATGGTGAAAGATTGTACATAATCATGCAATTGCATTTAATGCACAAGGTACTTAATCAAAGACTAATTTACATGAATAACCACTAACATTTTGATTTTATTTGTTTTTTAGAAAACAAAAATCAGGCTATATTTTATTATTTTTTAAGTTAATCTGTGTTAAATTTGAGTCTATAATAGTTGTGTAGCTTGGAGCTGGTTAACAGTGGTTTTCAATGCAGTTCCTGGAAGCCACTTGAACAATCCCTCTCTTTGTCCAAGGAGCCTCAAGGTTCGTGCTGCTGGGTTTGTCTGTGTGCTGAATGAGCTGTAGCGTGATGCTGTACCCTCCCCAGCAAAAAAAACAGGATCTAGAAACAACATGATCCTTATACCATGAATCACAGGCTCTGGCTAAAATAAAGAAAGAACCCTTTTGTTTTAGTTTTGCTTCACGTGGTAAGTTCATGGCATCTACTGCCTGTAGTAACATGATTGAATCCAGGAGCTGCTTGTTAAATGGTAGCCATCGCCCCCTCCCAAATAGAAGCTGTTACATCTGGAAGAATCTTAAGAAACTGCAATTCCAAAGCTGCTCAATGGTTATCAACTTCACTGCAGTCACTTTACATCCCATTTTTGTAGCAATACTGAGAATGCCTGTATAAAGGTCCGGTGTGGTTGACAGTGACACCATGTTGTACATGCCACAGTGAAGCTTTTTTTTTGTGATCAGATCCATTCTTGACCCTGCTGGGTTTTCCACGTCCTGTGCAGTTGGTTTTTCCACACATTCTGCCACTTGCCTCCCCATGTGCTCAGCCATTTGTCTTCAGCCGAGATTGAGATTGATATCCTTCTGGCCACAATCCTGAAGATGTTTTGGATGTAACAAGGTAACTCAGGAACTTGTGGCAATCCTCGCAAATGGGCAGTTGTAGTTTGTAGATGCCAGTGGTGCTTTCTGATAGTTACTGCTTCTGTTTTAAGAGATTGTGGCAAGATGTGGAAAGATAAGTGACAGGACTGTCACTGTCTAATCCATGCAATGCTCCATTCTTCCCACACACTCAACATGATATACGTATGAATTAAACAGAATCATTGTGCTTCATTGTAAATATCTCTACATTTAATTTAGATTATTTTTTCTTTGTAAAATGATAGCTATTTTGATATTAGGCTCTTTCAAATTCATTCTTTCAGATTAATGCTCATTGTTGATCCAAATAATTAACCACTTCCATTTTTAAAAAAATTACAGAGGGGGAAAAGATGTTCGCATTTCTTCAATAATGTGAAACGCCCCCACCCCCTTGCATGTTGTGCACTAATTCACCTAATTATTGGTTAGATTCCATCATTAACTTCAGACAACTCAACTTTTAAGCTATTGCCTAGACTTTTTACTGAGGCCTCAATATATTAATCCTTTACATTATCAACAAGATTTCTGAACGGTTTGTAAGGCATGAGTTTTCGTATTGTCCTCCGTGCTCTCTGTCTGACTGTGGAGCCATGGAAGACTCCAGCTGGTGGATTGCAAAAGCAGCCATGACTGTTTTGAAAACAAAAACAGAAATTGGAAAAAGTTCAGCACGTCTGGCAGCATCTGGAGAGAAATCAGAATTAATATTTTGGACCTGGTGGCCCTTTTGAATAGTTTGAACTGTTTTGAGTAATTTGATTTCCCAATCACCAGGCTTTCTTTTAATTGTGTTCAAAGTTTGTGAAAAGATTTGTAGCTCGGCTGCTCGTTGTTGTGGTTCTGTTCGCCGAGCTGGGAATTTGTGTTGCAGACGTTTCGTCCCCTGTCTAGGTGACATCCTCAGTGCTTGGGAGCCTCCTGTGAAGCGCTTCTGTGATCTTTCCTCCGGCATTTGTAGTGGTTTGAATCTGCCGCTTCCGGTTGTCTGTTCCAGCTGTTCCCTGCAGTGGTCGGTATATTGGGTCCAGGTCGATGTGTTTATTGATTGAATCGGTGGATGAGTGGATATGTCCTCATCTAATGCTGCTTAATGCCTCTCTTCAAATAGTAAAGGTATTTAATTCTAATGTATTACAAGTTAGATTCAAAAGTCTTCATGTTAAGATAGTGATAATTGAATGGCAATGAAGCAAGTGTAGGAATGATACTTTGCCCCAAGATGGCAGTAGTGGTCTTTGGAAGTCCATTAATTGTACTTGGTTCTTGCTGAGCAGCATTGCAGTAATCTCTCTCTTTATGACTTGTTTGTTGGATGTCTAGATTTCTTCCTGATATTACAGAGTTAGCCACCTGTTGGCCAATTGGATAAGTAATTGTGGGAAGTTAAAACTCAAGTGTGAACAAAACCTCCCCGTTGTCATATATCCATTGAACAAATTCATTGGTAGTCCCTTGCAAACAAGGATGACTGTGTCTTCCACTCTCTGGGTGAGTCCGTAGCTGGGTGTACGGGCCAGTATGGCTACCACAGTCTCTGGTGGTCACGCAAAGGGGTTGGTGGGACTTTGGCTCCTCATCCTGTTTCTGCCTGGATTACACTATTTTTCCATGGCAAATCTTGAGATGCTTGACACCTTCCCGGATGCTGCTCCTCCATTTTGAACGGGCTTGAGATAGTGATTCCCAGGTGTCTTTGGGAACACCGCACTTTGCCAGTGAGACCTTGAATTGCTTCCTCTGTCCAGCTGGGGCTTGCCTGTCATTTCAGAGATGGGTGTCGAGCTCCTGCTGGAGTAGTCTCGTGCCCAGCCCATTGCTGCCAATCAAGGGAGGGGTCAGTTCCTCGATGCTGGGGATGTTAGCCTGGTGGAGGACACTAGTGTTGGTGCATCTGACTTCCCAGAGGATTCGCAGGATGTTGCGCATTGGTGGCACTGCTCCAGTGTTTTGAGGTGTCTGCTGTAGACAGTCCATGTCTCAGAGTGATATGGGAGGACGGGAGCCACTATGATTCTGTAAACCATCACCTTGGTATTGGATCTGATGATGTCCTGTAATACCCTGTTCGTCAGGTTGCCGAAGGCTGCGCTCGCACACTGGAGGTGGTGCTAGATCTCTTCAAATAGCTGCTTTTACCGCTACAGCACTCCCGAGGTGTTGATTAAAAGATTTTGTGGTCAGCATCAAATTACAATTCTGGGTTTTAGATTGTCCATGAAATTCCTGTGTGTGACTGACTACTTAGCAAAGCTTTGAGATCTGTTGATTTTTCTTATGATTCTTAACAAATTCATAGTACTAATGGATTTGGGGAATAGGATCATTTTCTTTCTACATTCCCTACTGGCGATGACCGTACCAGCGCTTGGGATAAAATGGAAAACTTATTTATAGCCCCTTTGAAGAGTATTGCATTAGTGTAGCTGGGTGGAACTTGTCATTCAAAGATTTGCTGTGGAATTGGAAGGTGGTGAATGAAATCTATGTTTCTGGCTGTGAATCCCTAAGATTCCTGTTGGGTTTTGTTCTGCTGGGGTTGGGCAGTGGGAGCAAGAGGAACCATTTAACTTGTGAAACTTTCTATCAGGTCTTGCCATGCCAGAGTCCTCTGCGCTGCACTTAAACCACACCTGACTTTTGCAGAGCTTCAGAGAAACTACTGACCTGGGCCTTGTGTGTCCCTTCCCTGTGTTGAAATTGGACAATGACAAGGGTATAAGTTTGCTTGCTGAGCTGCAAGGTTTGTTTACAGATATTTTGTCACATTATTAGGTAACACCATCAGTTACCTAGTCAAAGGACACCTCTTTGACTGGGACAACACATCCATCCTAGGACAAGCTAAACAGATACGCACAAGAATTCCTAGAAACAAGGCATTTCAACCAAATTCTCTCAACAAACACATCGATTTGGACCCCACCTACCAACTTCTGAGAAAAAACAGGAAATGACATTGCCTACCCAAAGAAACCTAAACACAAATTAAAAAGTAGGCCTTAACACCAGTGCTTCACGGGAGACTCATTGAAGATGTTACCTAGCAGGATGATGAAACCTCTGAAAACGAGCCTTCCAGCTCAGTGAGCAAACCTACATTCAGAACCTCAACCTGAGCTACAAACCTCAAAACTCGCTGGACAGCTGACTGTTTGCAGTCTGGATGTGAGGAACCAACCAGCAGCAGAGATCAGAATGGGAATTTTAACTTCTAATCAGTTGACCATTAGCATTTGGGTTTCTTTTTAAATTCTTAGAGCATGTTTACATTTAATTATAGGTGATTATGAACTAGGCTATGTTCTACCTCTATTTAAAAGTAAATGCTGCGCTTTATTCTGTACCTTGACTGTGCATTGAAATATTAAAATGATTCATTTCAACCTGAGGCTCACTGTGTAATTCATGCTTTGAGTATCATACCACTGTACAAATTAGAATTAGATTAGATTACTTCGTGTGGAAACAGGCCCTTCAGCCCAACAAGTCCACACTGACCCTCTGAAGTACTACCCACTGATACCCATCCCCCTACATTTACCCCTTCACCTAACACTATGGGCAATTAAGCATGGCCAATTCACCCAACCTGCACATTTTTGGACTGTGGGAGGAAACCGGAGCACCTGGAGGAAACCTACGCAGACACTGGGAGAATGTGCAAATTCCCCACAGACAACTGTCTGAGACGGGAATTGAAGCCGGGTCTCTGGCGCTGTGAGGCAGCAGTGCTAACCACTGTTGAATGTAATTGTACAGAACCTCTCCCTCCAGTTTCTACATACCAGCGGGAGCTGTTTAGCTAGTTTTATGGAATCATTGCCATTGTTTTGTGACAGTGTATTGCTAGGACTTGAGTTGGATTGTTATTGTTTCAAGTCGCAATCCCGGATTTGAGTTTGCTGTTGTGGTGTAAAATTATGTCCCAATACATGTGTGAATCATAATGTAACACATGTATTGGGCCAAGCAGTGGAATGTGGTGAAACGGTTAAAAATTATGTCCCAATACATGTGTGAATCTAACCGGAATGGAGGTGTTGCTTAGTCCCGTGTGAATCTTATTACACACCTCCCCGTGTGAATCTTCTTATCTGTATGTAACCAGAATGGAATGTGTTTTTTAGCCTTGCTCTGCTGTTCACATGAATGTTTATATCTGGAAAAGAGTATATCACCTGGAAAAGTCTCCAGTTCGGTGAGTCTGCTCCGGGGTTACGTTTAACCGCCGAGCGTGGGTTGTTGGCAACCGCTCTACGAGAACTGACGGCTCCCAGTTCCGGTAACATGTAGAGTGAGTATAAGCCAGACCCGTTGTAAGATGAGACCTGGTTTTGGCGACGTTGCGGGGAATAAAATGCTCATATTCTAGCAGACTCGCCTCTTGGTCGTTTGTTCTGTGTCAGACTACTCTCCTACGAACCTGACCTTGAGAATTTTTTAAAACAGCTGTGTAGAACGTAGAGATAACCACTGCTAACCAGTCACTATATGTGGCAAAGTGATATCCAGATATATCTAATTATATCTCAGATTGGCCAAGTGATCTGTCTGCTTTGTGAGATTTATTGCCTTAAGGTTTGATAAGGTTTTATAAGATTGGGGTAGCATTTGAGGTGAGGGGAGTTGACTCCTTTTTTTGTGCTGAATGGATGGATACAGAAAGTAAGTGTACATGTGAAGTCTTTACTTGTACGGAGAGTGTCTTTGTTCCCAGAGTGACAGCTAATTATTGTGATCTCTCCATTCCTAATATCTTTAACCTCCTCTAGCCTCCGTGCCCCCTATACCTATGCTCCTCCAATTCTGAACCCTTCCACATCCTCTTCCAGATCAACAGGTTCTAAGCTCTGGAATTCCATGCCTAGAATTTTCAGTGTCTCCACTTTTTCCTCCTCCTGCCCCACCACTGTTACAGCTTTTTTTTGAAAACCTTCTTGGGGATTATAATTAAAAATGTGGGTATGTCATTTGGCCCATCAAGCCTACTCTGCCACCTGGTTCACTAATTTCCTAAATGGAAAGGAACTGCCATCATCACCTGATTTGGCCTATATGCAATTCCAGACCTACAGCACTGTGGTTGGCTCTGAATTGCCCTCTGTACAATTGGGGTTGGCAATATATGCTGGGGTAGCCTGCGATGCTGTCATCCCATGAATGAATAAAAAAACCCTCATCATGATCATGGCTGGTCCTCTATTTCAGTATTATAACCCCACTCTCTTTAAATATATTCAGTGACTTTGCCTCTGTAGTCTTCTGTCAGAAAAAATATTCTACGGATTGACCTCCATTCAAATGAATACATTTCTCCCATCTTGGTCTGAAATGGCCTAACCCATATTCTGACACTGGGACCTTATTTTTTCTGGAAACCTCCACCTTGCATCCAATCTGTGTCTCTGTCAGAATTTTGTACATTTTGATACCCCCTGTCATTCTTCTGCTTTCCAGTGACTATAGGCCTAGTCGATCCAGTCTCATATGAACAAATGTGCCATCCTAGGAATACCAAACAATCCCACCGACAACAGATCAGATCTAAGCTCTGCAGTCCTGCCACATCCAGTGTCAAATAGTGGTGAACAATTAAGCAACTCACTGCAGGAGAAGGCTCCACAAATATTCCCAACCTCTATGTTGGACAAGCCCAACAAACTGCAAAAGATAGGGCTGAAGCACTCTCAGCAGTCTTCAGCCATAAATGCCGATTGGATGATCCATCTCAGCCGCCTCTAGTGATCCACAGCATTACAAATACCAGTCTGTAGCCAATTTGATACACTTCACGTGACATCAAGAAACAGTTGAAGGCACTGAATACTGCAAAGGCTATGGACCCTGACAACATTTCAACACGAGTATTGAAGACTTGTCCTCCAGAATTTGCTGCTCCTCTAGCCAAGCTCTTTCAGTACAGTTACAGTACTGTCACCTATCAAACTACAGGGAAAATTGCGCAGGTATGTCCTGTACACAAAATTCAGGACACAATCTGACCAATTACTGCCTCATCGTTTAGGTGAGATGCCATCAACAGTGCTATCAAGCAGTGCCTGCTCAACAATAACCTGCTCAGTGCCGCCTAGTTTGGGATCTGCCAAGGCCACTCATTATAACCTTGGGTTCAAACAAGGATAAAAGAGCTGAACTCCAGAGGTGAGGTGAGGTGACATCCCAAGGCTGCATTCAACTGAGTGTGGCATCACAGAGCTCGACCAAAACTGAAATCAGTGGGAATCAGGGGGCAAACTCTCCACTAGTTTGAGACATACCTGACACATAGGAAGGTGGGTGTGGTTAGTGGAGGTCAGTCATTTCAGCTCCAGCATATCTCGGCAGGAGTTCCTCAGGGTAATGTCCTAGGCCCAAGCATCTTCAACTGCTTCATCAATGACCTTTCCTTCATTTGGTCAGGAGTGGAGGTGTACACTGTGCAATGTTTAGCATCATAGAAGATTACAGCACAGTACAGACGCTTTGGCCCTGTGATGCACCGCCCTGTGAAACTAATCTGAAGCCTAAGTAGCCTACACTATATTATCATCCATATGTTTATCCAATGACCATTTAAATGCCCTTAATGTTGGTGAGTCTGCTGCTGTTGCTGGCCGGGCATTCCATGCTTTTACTACTGAGTAAAGAACCTACCTCTGCCATCTGTCCTATATCTGTCACCCCTCAATTTAAAGCTATGTCCCTCATGCTACCCATTACCATCCAAGGAAAAAGGTTCCCACAGTCCACCCTATCTAAGCCTTTGATCACCTTGTATGCCAATATTAAGTCACCTCTTAACCTCTCTAATAAAAACAGCCTCAAGTCCCTTAACCTTTCCTCATAAGACCTTCCCTCCATACTAGGCACCGTCCTGATAAATCTCCTCACCCTTTCCAATGCTTCCACGTCCTTCTGATAATGCGGCAACCAAAACTGTACGCAGTACTCAAAGTTTAGGGTGTAGGTTTGCTATCCAGACATTTCATTACCTGGCTAGGTAACATCATCAGTGGCGACCTCCAAGTGGAGTGAAGCTGTTGTCTCCTGCTTTCTATTTATATGTTTGTCTTGGATGGGGTTCCTGGGGTTTGTGGTGATGTCATTTCCTGTTCGTTTTCTGAGGGGTTGATAGATGGCATCTAGATCTGTGTGTTTGTTTATGGCGTTGTGGTTGGAGTGCCAGGCCTCTAGGAATTCTCTGGCATATCTTTGCTTAGCCTGTCCCAGGATAGATGTGTTGTCCCAGTACAGATGAACTTCGGAAAACCGAGAACCACCTATACAACGTATTCAAAAAGAACGGATACTCAAAAAAATACAGTCCGCAGATTCCTCTAGAACAAACCACGACAAGCAGACCAAACACAGCCAGAAACTCTAACCACCTTACCATACATCAAAGTAGTCTGGCTGTCATTTCTGAAACTTCTTTAATGTATGGTAAAGTGGTTAGAGTTTCTGGCTGTGTTTGGTCTGCTTGTCGTGGTTTGTTCTTGAGGAATCTGCGGACTGTATTTTTTTGAGTATCCGTTCTTTTTGAATACGTTGTATAGGTGGTTCTCTGTTTTCCGAAGTTCATCTGTACTGGGACAACACATCTATCCTGGGACAGGCTAAGCAAAGATATGCCAGAGAATTCCTAGAGGCCTGGCACTCCAACCACAACGCCATAAACAAACACACAGATCTAGATGCCATCTATCAACCCCTCAGAAAACGAACAGGAAATGACATCACCACAAACCCCAGGAACCCCATCCAAGAGAAAGATATAAATAGAAAGCAGGAGACAACAGCTTCGCTTCACTTGGAGGTCACCACTGATGATGTTACCTAGCCAGGTAATGAAACGTCTGGATATCAAACCTACAGCTCAGCGAGCAAACGTAAACATAAACCTCAACCTGAGCTACAAACCTTGCAAAAAGTACTCAGTGTGCTGCACCAGAGTTGTGTATATCTGCAACATGACCTCATCCAAACCGCTAAATCATCCTCAATCCCACGCCTGTGTATTTTCTACAATAGCCTACCGTGGGGAACCTTTATCAAACGCTTTACTGAAATCCATGTACACCATATCAACTGCTTTACCCTCATCCACCTGTTTGGTCACCTTCTCAAAGGAGTCAATAAGATTTGTGAGGCACGACCTACCCTTCACAAAATTGTGTTGACTATCCTTAATCAAATTATTCCTTTCTAAATGATTATTAATCCTATCTATTATAATCGTTTCCAACACTTTATGCATAACTAAAGCAAAGCTTACTGGTCTATAATTACCAGGGTTGTCTCTACTCCCCTTCTTGAACAAGGAAGCAGCATTTGCTATTCTCCAGTCTTCTAGCACTATCCTGTAGACAATGACAACATAAAGATCAAAGCAAAAGGTTCTGCAATCTCCTCCTAACTTCCCAGAGAATCCTAGGATAAACCCCCTCTGGCCCAGGGGGCTTATCTTTTTTCTCACTTTCCAAATTGCTAACACCTCCTTTACGATCCTCAATCCCGTATAGTCTAATAGCCTGTAACTCCGTATTCTCCTCAACAACATTATCTTTTTCCTGTGTGAATACTGATGAAAAATATTTGTTTAGGACCTCTCCTATCTCCTCACACTCCACACATAACTTCCCACTACTGTCCTTGTCTGACCTTAATCGTATTCGAGTCATTCTTTTATTCCGGATGTAGCTATACAAAGCTTTAGGGTTTTCCTTGATTCTACCTGCCAATAACTTCTCATGTCCCCTCCTAGCTCTTCTTAGCTCTGTCTTTAGGTCCTTCCTGGCTAACTTGTAACTCTCAAGCATCCTACCTGAGCCTTCACATACCTTTTACATAAGCCGCCTCCTTCCTCCTGACAAGCGATTCAATTTCTTTAGTAAACCACGGTTTTGACCACTTCCTCCCTGCCTGACAGGTACATACTTATCATGCAGTAGTTGTTCCTTGAACAAGCTCCACATTTCCTTCCTCATCCTAAATCTTGCCTAATTGCCTTTCCCCAGCTATAATTCTCTTACCCCGCAGTATATACCTATCCCTTTCCATTGCTAAAGTAAACGTAACCAAATTGTGGTCGCCATCATCAAAGTGCTCACCTACCTCCAAATCTAACACCTGGCCTGGTTCGTTCCCCAGTATCAAATCCAATGTAGCTTCGCCTCTTATTAGCCTATCTACATACTGTGTCAGGAAACTCTCCTGCACACATTGGACAAAAACTGACCCAGCAGTCACTACTATTCGCCACTACTCAGGATCTGAGTCTTTCCATGTTCAAATGCAACAATACCTGGACAAATCAAGGCTTGGCTAATAAGTATCAATTGCACCACTGAAATGCCAGGTGTTGACCATCACTGTTGATCTAGCAACCATCCTTTGACATTCAATGTCGTTGCCATTACTGAATCCTCCACTATCAACATCTTGGTGCTTACCACTGACCTAAAACTCAACTGGACTCACCACATAACACTGCAGCGAGTAACTCATATCCTGACTCTCCAATGTTTGTCCACAAGGCACAGGTCAGGAGTGTGATGGAATACCGCCCCCCCCCCCCCCACTTGTCTGGATGCGTGCAGCTCTAATAACAGTCAAGAAGGTTGACACCATCCAGGACAAAGCAGCCCACTTGATTGGCACCACATTCACGAACATTCACCACTGACACTCAGCAGCAATGTGTACTGTCTACAAAATGCGCTGCAGAAATTCACCAAAGATTCTTAGACATCTCCTTCCAAACTCTCAGCCACTTCCATCTTGAAGGATGTGGGCAGCAAATACATGGAAACACCACCACCTGCCAGTTCCCCTCCAAGCCACTCACCATCCTGACTTGGAAAAAAATCCCTCTTCCTTTATTGTCGCTGGCTTAGTGTGTCTCCCTACAGAATATGGACAACAGAAATTCAAGATGGCAGCTCACCACCATTTTAAGGGCAGCTAGGGATGGACAATAAATGCTGGTCAGCTCGCGGCATCCATGTCCCATGTCTGAATAAGAAAATTTCACTATGCTTCCTCGATGGGAATTATATGATTTCTTAGGTAAGGATATCAAAAATGCACATCATAAAATGTGGGTTCATTGAAGTTCTGTGCAGGTGCATTAAAACTTCCTTGCTCCTATAGTCAAACCCTTTTACAATGAAGGGCAACATATTGTTTACCCTCCTAGCTGCACCTGTACGCTCACTTTCAGGGAGGCATGGTGGCTCATTGCTTAGCACTATTGTCTCACAGTGCCAGCAACCTGGGTTCGATTCCAGCTTCGGGTGACTGTCTACGTGGAGTTTGCACATTCTCCCTGTTTCATCGTGGGTTTTCATCGGGTGCTCCAGTTTCTTTCCGCAGCCCAAAGATGTGCACATTAGGTGGATTGGCAATGCTAACTTACCCCCTGATGTACAGGTGGATTAGCCATGGCAAATGTGGGCTTATGAGGAAAGGGTAGGGCTGGCTCTGGGTGAGATTCTCTTCAGAGAATTGATGCAGAATTAATGGGCCAAATGTCCTCTTTCCGCACTGTACAGAATCTATGGTATACAAAGACACACAGGTCCTTTGTTCATCAACCATTCTCAACCTATCACTTAAATAATACTCTGCCATTTTATTATTCCTGCTAAGATTACAACTTCACACATGTAACAATCCATCTGATGTATTTACCTGTCACGCAACTTCTTTCAACTACTCTGTAACCTCTTTACATCCACCTCAAAACTATCTTCCACCTAGTTTTGTATTGTTAGCAAATTTGAAAACATTACGCTGTATCCTCTCATCCAAATTTGATACATATAGTGAACAGTTGGAGCCCAAGCACTGATCCCTGCAGTGGACCCACTTGTCATTGCCTTACATTCTAAAAATGTCCAATTTATTCTTACACTGTTTCCTGTCTGCTAACCAATCCTCAATCTATGCCAGAATGTTACCACCAATTCATGTGCTTTGATTTTGCACAATAAGTTCTTAAGTGGTTATTAAAAACTTTCTGAAAAATACAAAGTCTCATTGTCCATTTTTTTTCCCTCAACTGTTCTACTGGTTATGTCCTCAAAAGAACTCCAGTAGGTTTGTCTAACATGATTTTCCTTTCATACACCCACATTGATTTTGAGTAATGTTATTGGAATTTTTAGTGTGTTGTGTTATGATATCCCTTTAATAGACTCCAGATTTGCCCTACTATTGATGTCAGGCTGTCATTCCCAGTTTTCTGCCGCATGTTTTAAACAGTGGGGTTACATTTGCCTATCCCTAATCTGGTAGAACTGTTGTGGAATCTATAGGATTTTGGAAGATGAAAATTAATACATTCACCATTTCCATGCTAACCTCCTTTAGTGCCAGGGATGTAGATTTCAGGCTATGGGAATTTATCAACTTTCAGTACCATTAATTTTGGATTGGACTCTATCCCAATGAAGAATTCTATCATTGTTATTTTTCTCTTAGAAAAAAACTTGCAACACGATTACCAATTAGCCCTTCTCATTGCATCTTCTCTTCAAGCTTTTTGTCACCTGTTTTCACATTTTATGTTGCTCAGTTTCACATTTTGAATGAATTTTTTCATAGAGTGCATTGAAATGTTTTACTGAATAAATTGTGTTATTTAAATGCCAAGTCTACATGGAGATTTCCCTTAAAGTACATCTTTATGGCTTAACTGCTGTTGCTAGAGCCAACCTCTGTCTAGTCAGTGGTTTCCAGTTGATACTTTGGGTGCCTAGTTGAGAGGCATGCTGCCTTGTCCAATGTCCCCTTTTTGTTAGGAAGTTGATGGAGGCAGTATCTACCTGCGCAGGTGCATGCCAACATTCCAAAGTCATTTCGAGGAAGAGCAGAGAATTCTCTTGTATTCCTGAACAATCCTGAGACAGCTTCGGGTGCAGAAAATATAACACCTGCCCTTTTACCTGCTTTCTCTTAATAGTCCATGGTCCGAAATACTCCTCCTGCCAGATTAAACAGCAATTTGGGACTGATTTCAATTTGTCCCACAGTATTCATTCCTCACAGTTTCACCTGCTCTAGCTTGGGGAGACCAAACCCAGATTGGGTGACTGCTTCGTGGACCTCCTCCCCTCAGTCTACAAACATGACCCTGAACTATCACTTGCCTTAGATTTCCATTCTCCACGTTGCTGTCACCCTGGCATATCTGTCCCTGCACTCTTCTGATCAAATTGAATATGAACTTGAGCAGGGCTTCACCTTTCGATTTAGTTATACAGATATACTACACAGAAACAGACTCTTCTATCTAACTCGTCCGCACTGATCAGACGTCCCAATCTGGCCTAATCCCAGTTGTCAGCATTTGGCCCATATCCATCTAAACCCTTCTTATTCATATGCCTACCTGGATGCCTTTTATTTTGTTAATACTTGTATGTAGAAAAAAGATTTTAAATTTTTTTGCAAAATTACAAAATCACTACAAAATACTGTGACAACTTTATAATATAATGATAGTAACAGGAAACAAACTACTACTCAATTCCACAAATCGCTGAAACGAGGGAGAAAAAACCCTGCAGAAACTACAATTCAATAAATAACTAAAGGGAAAAAAAGAAAGAAAAATAAATAGACAAAACAAAATTAAACCAAGTTGTACCAAGGTAACTTAAGTTATATGAAATTAAGTTACTACACTCAGTGTAATCCCACCGAAGCTCCCCACTACTGGGAGCGATAGTAAGTAAACCCTTATTTGTTCAGGATTCTTCCCTGCAGGGGCCCCCGGACTGCCAGACATTGCCCTCATGACTACACAAAGGCCCTGATCAATATAGATGGAAATGTGTTGCTGGAAAAGCGCAGCAGGTCAGGCAGCATCTAGGGAACAGGAGAATCGACGTTTCGGGCATTAGCCCTTCTTCAGGAAGAAGGGCTAATGCCCGAAACGTCGATTCTCCTGTTCCCTAGATGCTGCCTGACCTGCTGCGCTTTTCCAGCAACACATTTCCATCTCTGATCTCCAGCATCTGCAGACCTCACTTTCTCCCCTGATCAATATAGCCAACAAGTCTGCATCAATATAATTCAGAAAGGGCTGTCATATTCTATCAAACAATTCCGTTTTCTGGTGCACCATACTCGTAAGGAAATCCAGGGGATGTGCTCCATAACTAATCTATGTCAGCCCAAAGCTCCCTGGGAATTGTCTGACACCCAGCTCATTAGAATGTTCTTCCTCACACAAAAAGAAAAAATATTAAACTATTTCTTCCCATGCACATCTAAAGAGGGGAGATTTAGAAGACTCAAGAGGACAGACATCGGATCCAACTTAACGTCAGTTCCCAAAACCTCTTCCAAAATGCTCTCTGTGGCATCCCAATGCCTGCGAAGCTTGTAGCATGACCACAAGCAATGAGTAAGAGTGCCAACATCCATTTTACATTTGGGGCGCACTGGGCTCACTGCTGTCTTGAACTTTGCAAGCTGTTCCGGTGCCAAATGAGCCCTGTGGAGTATCTTCAGTTGGAATGCCTGGGCTCTTTACAAATTGAAATCTTCCTAACGTTCTCCCAAAGATCCTCCCAAATCTCTGAGATTTCCACCTCCACTCCTTGAGTCCAGATTCTGCATAGCCACTCAATGTCCTTTGAAACATTACTTTCTAACAAGTGCTAGCGGGTGCTCACCGAGAGAATGCCCACTCCGAAGACCGAAGCACTCTCCTTCCCATATCTAACTTATAGGGACTAATCATCAATGTAGTCTTTTTTTGTATAAAGTCCCTAGCCTGGGAGTAACGATTGAGGTGTCTCCTAGGTAGCACAAATTTCTGACTCAGCTGCTTGAAAGACATCATGACCTTCCTGTAAAATATATCTCCCAAACAGGAGGTTCCTCTAGATTTCCAGGACTTAAAGCCAGAATCCATCGACCCTGGCCAGAATCCCAACATTCCCACTATGGGTGTGAAAGGGGAAGTTTTTTGTAAGTTGCCCTCACTTGCCACATCATTCTCCATGCTTGAACTGTGTTAAGGACAATCAGATTTCTGCAAAGGTCCATAACATCCTCATCTTGTCCATAAGCTACAAATTGATGAGGAAGCATTTTGCCCGGAAGGCCTCAATGTCCAACCACATTGATCGCAGGTCCTGGCAGGCCCAGTCAGCCATATCGGATAGTTAGGAACTCAATTGATATTTTTTAAAATCCAAACCTCCCATCCTCTACGGAAGCTGCAATTTATGCAGCGTAATAAGAGGCGGCCTATGATGCCAGATGAAAAATCCAAGCCAACTGTAAAGCTTCCGTAGTGCTTGCCTGGGCAGCATCAGAGGGAGGATTCGCATGGAATATAATAAACGAGAAGAACATTCATTTTGACCAGAGCTATTCCTCCCAACCAAGATATCAGAAGATTCTCCCAGTGCCGAAGGTCCTGCCTTATCTTCTGTAGCAACTGCGCATAATTAGCTTTATATAATTGATAAGATGGTGATAAAAATGGCCAAATACAAGAAAGCTCCCTGTGACCATTTGAAAGGGAAATGGGTTCGATCCCCAAAATTGGATATACTAATAAGGCCCACCTCAGGCATGGCCTCCAGCTTCATAAAATTAATTTTATACCCAAATAGATTAATCACTTGTATTAAACAGGACATAGATGTCATTGGATCAGTTAAGAAAAGAAGGATGTCATCTGCACAGAGGGTAATTTTATGCCTGTCTGATCCTACCTCTGGGGCAATTATGTTGGGGTCCCTCTGGATGGTCTCTGCCAGCAGCTCAATCCCCAATGTAAATGATAGCGGCGAGAGAGGGCACCCTTGTTGGCAGCCTCTGCTGACACTAAAACTATCTGATTTTATTCCATTAGTGAGACCCGTTGCTTTTGGGTCACTATATAACACTGCCACCGACTTGGCAAAACCCCTCCAAGACTAAACCGTCCAGGACATAAAAAAGGTATGGCTACTCCACCCAGTCAAGTGCTTTCTCTGCATCCAGTGAGACTACCAAACCTGGAATCGATCTTTGGACCATATTTGGTCCATACTTGGACCATATTTAATACTTTTCTAATATTGTTGATCGACCTACGACCCTTGTTGAAATCTGTCTGATCCTCCTTTACAATGAAAGGCAATATCCTCTCCAGCCTTAACACTAGCATTTTCGACAGGATTTTAAAATCCACGATCAATAACAATATGGGCCTGTACGAACTGCAATCCTTTGGGGTTTTTCCTTTCTTAATAATAAGAGAAATATTTGCATCTCTCAAAGAAGATGGGGGGCAGTGCTGACTGTATGAGTAATTGGTCACCCGGAATGTCTATAGACTCCTTATAAAACTCACTTTGAGATCCATCTGGGCTGGGTGCTTTACCGCTCTGGAGCAGCCTCACCACTTCTTGTATTTCTTGGATTGTCACGGGGGATTCGGAAAGGATGCCTGCTCTGAAGTTACACCTGGAAAGTCCAGGGTCTTAAAAAAGGATTCCATCTTCATCAATCTGTCCTCACAGCCCTCCGACCGGTACAGCTCAGAGTAAAACTTCCTAAATGCTGCATTAATCTTTTTGGCATTGCAAGTAAGAGTGCCAGCACTCTCTCTGATGGATGTAATAGATTGGGGGGCATTCTTCTTTCTGGCTAAGTATGCTAGATATCTACCCGGTTTATCACCATACTCAAATAATCTCTGTTTCACAAAAGAGATTTCCCTCTTTGCTGTCTGGGTGAGTGCAGCGTTCAAAGTAGCCCTAAGGACTGTAATCCGCTGCAATTTGGTTACAGACTGTCTGTCACTGTTTGCTAACTCAGCTGCCTTCAGGTGAGCCTCAACCAAACGCTGCTGCTCTCCCCTCTGCTGCTTCTGGGTCGCTGTGTAAGAAATAATCAAACCCCATGCATAGGCCCTGGCAGTCTCCCAAAGAAACGATGGATTACTGACTGTATCCAAATTAATATCCCAAAAGATTTTAAATTCCTGTGAAAAGCACTCTGTAAACTTGCTACCTTTCCAGAGGAGGGGGTCAATGTGCCAATTCTGGGAGCCCCACCCACTACCATCGACCTTGACCTCCATGTACACTGCCGCATGATCGGAAATGGCTATGTTCCCTATTCTGCAAGATAGCACCGAATTCAAAAAGGTCGATGGGACAAAAAAAAATGCCAATTCTAGTGTTGCTGTGGATTAGAGAAAAAGGTGAAATCCCTACCTTCAGGGTGAAGACATCTCCACACGTCCACCAACCCCAGCTCCCTGTTCATGTCCACCAACTGCCTGGATTGTGGGGACATACCTGCAATACCCTAGGCATCCTGTCCACTTTGGGGTCAATAAGTTGATTAAAGTCTCCCCCTATAATTGTATGACGTGCCCCAAGGGCCATCATCCGTTAAAAATTTAAAGGGGTGCGCCGGGGGCCAGTATACATTCAACATCCCATATTCCTCTCCATGTGTTAAAACTTTAAGAATTATAAATCGCCCACACTCATCCTTGATTTGGCCAAACATTTGAAATGGGAAGTTCTTCCGGATGAGAATAGCAACTCCTCTACTTTTCGAATTAAAGGATGAGAAAAACACCTGGCCAAACCCTCCCTGTTGCAACTTCAAATGCTCCTTATCAGTTAAATGTGTTTCTTGCAAAAAGGCTACATCAACTCTTTCTTTTCTAAGGCTTGACATTATCTTTTTTCTCTTAATTGGTGAATGATTCCCCTTACCATTTCAGGTGCACAATTTAAACGAATGGCTAGCCGTGATCATCCAAAACAGTCCGTGACCCCCCCCAGGAGGAAGAACTCATAGCGCACCGAGTCAAAACCATAAACAGATCGTATAAATTTAAAAATACAACTTCCAAATTCTTTTCTAAGGCTTGACAGTATCTTTTTTCTCTTAATTGGTGAATGACTCCCCTTACCATTTCAGGTGCACAATTTAAACGAATGGCTAGCTGTGATCATCCAAAACAGTCCGTGACCCCCCCCAGGAGGAAGAACTCATAGCGCACCGAGTAGAAAACCATAAACAGATCGTATAAATTTAAAAATACAACTTCCAAAACTACCAAATCAAAACTTCTAACATCCACCTATACAACATACCAACATATAACACAAATGAAAGGAGACTTGCTCCCCCCCACCTTGCCTACAGGGGGTGCTCATACCACCCACTAAAGCCATGCCCCTGCCCAGACAACACAAAATACGGAAAAAAAAAACAATATCTTATAACAAGAAAGTTAAAAGTGGGCACTCAATCCATCCCCTCCATACTGTAATCCTCGGCACTCTTGGTAAAACAAAAATATATAACCTCTCCCCACTTCCTCCAACCGACAACCCCCCCACCCCCATCCCACACCAGAAAAAAAGAACAAAAGGAAATAATCTAAAAAAGGGAAACAAAGGATGATGGGAAGGGAGAGACAAGGGAGCGGGGAGAGAAAAAGAGGAAATAATTATGACCCCAACATATATTAAAAAAAGACAGCCCCCTGACAACCAGGTAAACCAGGCAAATTACAGAGAAAAAAAAGAATAAACATAATTGCCCATATTATTCACGCCAGTCAGTCTATTTTAAAGCTTCCAAGAAGTCCTTTGCCTTTTCTGGTGAGTCAAAATTGAACACAAACTCTCCATGGCTAAAACGTAGTATTGCCAGATATCTTATGGAATGCTGGATATTCAAGTCCGTCAGCCACCTTTTTACCTCATCAAAGGCCTTCCTCTTACGAATCACGACCAGAGAGAAGTCTTGGAAAAGCATAATTCGTGATCCTTTGTCTATCAGAGCCTGAGGATCCTTCCCCAGTGCTCTCGAGGCTTCCAGCATCATTTGTTTATCTCTATAATGCTGGGGTCGCACCACGACCAGGCAGGGGCGCTGGTCCAATCCGGGCCTGCGCACTGTGGCCTGGTGAGCCTGCTCCACCTGTACCTGGCCTACCTCAACCTCCAGCCTCAGAAACTGTGGGAGCCATTGATCCAAGAAACTGACGAGCTGACCTTCCTCCTCCCATTCAGGAAGCCTGACCAGGTGGATGTCCTTTTCAAGGCCTTTATCCTTGAGGTCGTTGATCAGCTCCTCCAAGGCCCATACCTGCCGTTCCAGGGCCTGGACCCAACCCGCCGAGGATTCCGCCGTGGTTTCGGAGGCAGCAGCCCATTGCTCCGCCTCCCCAACACACTGGATCTCCTGGTCATGTTCCTGCAGCATGATCGAGATCGATTCGAGCCTGGCCCGGATCTCCTCCATCGACGAATCAATCTTCTCTCAGAGTTTTCACAAACTCCGAGATCAGGCTCTGATCTACAGGTACGTCCCCTGGGGCGATCATGGAGACCAATGCTGTGGCCACATGTGCGTCCGTTGGTGCAGGGGGTGTACCTGCTTGCTGCGATCCTCGTGGTCTCTTCCCTTTGGTCGTTTTCCTAATAATTTTAAACTAACACAGGACAGTTCTAGGGGTCAGAAAATAATTATTTCTACCACATTAGGTAACAAAGAGAGGGTGAGTACCCACTTTGTCTGGGTTCTGGTGCAGAGCTCAGCAGGGCAGCCCTTCTGGGTCGCTGCCATCTTGAAGCCCCGGATGCCTGTAATTATACCAGCCTCCATCACTTCTTCTGGCAACTCATTCCATACACGCACCTCACTTTGCGTGAAAAGTTACCCCTCAGGTCCTTGGTTGATGAGGGTGAGGCTGTTCTACATCAACTTCCTAAAGGTGGTTGATAGAGTCACAAGTGAAAAAAATCATAAGAGTTGAGAGTGTGGTGCTGGAAAAGCACAGCAAGTCAGGCAGCATCTGAGGAGCAGGAGAATCGACGTTTCGGGCATAAGCCCTTCATCAGGAGTCCTATCTGCAGTCCTCACTTTCTCCTAGAAAAATTATAAGGCATGGAATAAAAGGAACAGTAGCAATGTGGATCCAAAGTTAGCTGAGGGATAAGAAACAGAGTCAATGGGTATTTTTTGGGGTGGAGGAAGTTTTGTAGTGGAGCTCCTCAGGGGACAGTGCTGGGACCCTTACTTTTCATGATATGTGTTAATAATCTAGAACTTGGTGTGCAGGGAATGAATTCAAGTTTGTGGATAATGCAAAGCTTGGGACAGTTATATATGGTAAGGGTCACAGTGTAGAAGGACATTGATGGAGTGGGTGGGTAACTGGCAGATTAAGCTCAGTGTGGTGATGTGAGAGGAGCCATGTACCAGGGTTTTACTATAAACTCAATGTCCTATGATCCTGCCCCATTAGCTAAATGATGAAAGAACAGCGCTCTGAAAGCTAATGCTTCCAAATAAACCTGTTGTACTATAACCTGGGGTTGTGTGATTTTAAACTTTGTCGCTTTCCACATAGGTCTTGTTGATGGGCTGGATATTCTGTTTCTTCACATATTCCAGCTCTGCTTTAAAGACAAAGTCCAGAAATTTGAAAAAAAAATTATAATCCCAGCAATTAAAACAACAATACGATAAAGACCAATCTGTTTTAATGATCTTATTAATGGGATAAACAGTGGTCAGAACTCCAGTGCAAACTTCCCTTTGCTTCCATAATGGTGCCTTTTGGGATTTTTGACATTGTCCTAAGAGGGCATGTAGCTTGGCAGTTTCATGTTCCATCTGACAGACACCCTCTTGCACAGTGCAGCACCGGAGGCTCAACCTGGATTTACTGTTTAATACTCTGGGATGATATGAACCCTGCACCTCCTGACTCAGGGTTTACCCTGGTGCATGGCTGACAAACAAACTGCTTTGTACTGAAGCTCACACAGCAAGAATAACTTTTTGTTTTAACTCATTTATATTTGTTAGCATCGCTGGCTGGCCAGCCTTTATTGCTCCTCCCTAATTGCCCTTGAGAAGGTGGTGGTGAGCTGCTTTCTTGAACTGCTGGAGTCCACCTGCTGTGGGTACACCCACAATGCCATTATGATGTTAATTCCAGGATTTTGACCCAGCGACACTGTAGGGACGGCAATATATTTCCAGGTCAAACTTGAACTTCTTTTAATGGTTTTGCCTCGGTTCACAACCATTGGAGGGATCTGGAATACAGAGGTAGGCTATAGCTAGGAATTAAACTGTCTGAACTGCCCCACTTGAAGCACTAATGGTGGGTCTCTCCACTGCAGCCTGGGCTGGAGCAGAGTGGGACTGGGTGTGGTGGAACCCAAATGGTGACACAGCAGTGACAGAGATATGTTCATTACCACCCTCCTCCCTTTAGTACTTGGCAGAGGAGGGGAAAGATGCCTGTTAACTTGCCCCAAATGCAACCTGTATTTTGCCATTTTGTTCAACTTGACTTCACGTTAAATAATGCTCATACACATCCTTATCTGGCAATATGTGTGCCCCCTCAACACCGTATACACAACAGTCAGTTACTGACTTTGTTTCCTTAGGAAATGAGTTTGGTTACACATTTATATATAATGCAAACCAGGCCAATGCACACTACAGTGATGCCAATAACATAATCATATCTCTATCCTGGTGTCCATGACTTAAATCCTTCATCAGCTCCATATGTGACCGGGCCACAGGATATCATAGAGGCCAGTGTTCCCTCACTTTCCCTCTGCTCTCTCACTCCAAACCCTGCTCCCAGCAACTCCAATCAGTTGTATTATTCAACAAGTTGTTCGAGAGTAACAGCAAAAATCCTTTAAAAATATTATTTAATGTCATTCATATTTCACAGTATTCCCATCGCATATAAAAACTGATGAAATACTTCTGGAAGTGCAGTCTGTTTTATAATAAAGGAGACAGTGACATATTGGTAATTAGTAATCCATGGTGGATTAGTAATCTAGAGGTTTGGGTGAATATTCTGAGGTGACAGGTTTAAATCCCACTGCCGCAGCTTTGGAGTTGAGAGCTCGTCTCAGCCATGGTGACCATGGAAACATTGTTATTTGTTGTAAAATCTCACTGAGTTCTCTCAGGGAAGGAAATTTGCTGTCCTTACCTGGTCTGGCCTACATATGACTCCAATCCCGTTGAAATGCAGTTGACTCTTAACTGCTGCCTGAAGTGGGCCAGCAAGCTACTCCATTCAAGGACAATTAGAAATGTGTAGCAAGTGCCCATGTCTGATGAAAGAATAACATCATGATACACTGATGTACTACACCCGGAGGAACGTCAGTGAAAGATATTCTCTGTTTGCCCAAAACATTTGATCTTTCAGGGCAAGGAGTTGGCGTATTCTAAGATGCAGGACTGAGTGTTGAGGGATGCACTAAAGCTCAAGGCATTTCCCCCCCGCCCCCCCCCACTTTAGCCTCCAATGCATGTAAACATAGTCTTGGACAAGTAAGAGTTGCCTTTGGTTTGTTTGTTGGATAGAGCCAAATTCCAATGTTTGTTTCCTCACATGGTACTCCACAGAACCGAGCTGCATTAATGACGATGTGATATATATATATGAAGTTCTTTTGTGAATAAAGTAAATTTTTGATATTAAAAAGTCCCATTAAAGAATGAAAAAAAAATCTGGAGTAAGAAAGGGAAGTAATTTCTTCTCATCTTTCTCTTCTTAAAGCTTAAACTAAATTCTAAAGAAAAACAGCTTAAAGAATAACTTGGAGTTGGGGTAACAATGACTTTATCAGAAATTGTTTATTAAACATGGGTGGGTAAACTCCTTTAGCCAATAGGTGGCAGCATTGACCAAGTTATGTTAACCCTCAGGCAGCAGGATGTGAACTGAACCGTCCTCAGACTCTGATAGTTTCCCATAGGCATTTTGTGGTTGTGTTGGATAAACCCAGTATATTTCTTGTTTACTCTGCCTTTCCCCTCATCAGCCCTGAATCCTCACCTCAATGTCTGAAGGTATTCAGTGCACACTCAATGCTTCACTGAAGGAATGACAAGGAAGTGCTGGTGTTGGACTGGGGTGGACAAAGTTAAAAATCACACAATACTAGGTTATAGTCCAACAGGTTTATTTGAAAGTACTAGCTTTTGGAGTGCTGCTCCTATGTCTGATAGTTAGTGGGGCAGGATTGTGCCCCACTAGCTACCTGACGAAGGAGCGGCGCTCCGATAGCTAGTGCTTCTAAATAAACCTGTTGGACTATAACCGAGTATCGGCTATAACCTGGTGCTGTCTGGTTTTTAACCTTGTCACTGAGGGAATGCAGCACAGTTGAAGAAATTGACTTTCAGATAACACACCACACAGTGCCCTTGCAGAAGGCTGTAGAAGACCTCATTGTATTATTCATATGAACATATGAAATAGGAGCAGAAATAGGCCATTTGACCCCTCAAGCCTAATTTGCCACTCAATAAGATCATTGGCTACATTGTGTTTTGAACTCCACATTCTCATTGCTTATGATAGCTTTTAATTCCCCTACCTGACAAAAATCTCTCTACTTCTATCTTAAAGATATTCAGTGACCAAACCCTCTCCCCCCACCCCACCCATCACTAACCTTCCACCATTTCCACCACCTTCTGAGACAAAGAGTTCCAAATTTGCACAACTCTCAAGGAAAGTATTCTCTGTCCTGAAAGAGAGACACTGAATTTTAAAATGGTGCCCCCTAATTCTGGATCAATTCACAGGAAGCATCCTTTGTCATGACCATTCAGAGAGAAGTAGCTGAGCTCTCCTATCACTAAACCAGATTAACAGGTTAGTATCTTATTGCAGGGACCAAACACACAGTGAAGTGGCTCACCATTGCTGCTGGACAGTTCATGTGGGCCAGGAGGGTTCAGCTGGGAGAGCTCAATCTACGTGTCACCCCTTTATTTTCCTCAGTAGTTGCTGGGAAACATTGAATTTAAACATTCCATTACTATTTGGCCCAGTCAGTATTACCATTCTCTCAGAGTCAGAACATCACAGAATCCACCTCCATGAACCCGGGCTGTAAACCAGGTTACCAGCTCTGGTGCAGTATCTGCCCTGCCCTGTCAGAGGAGCTGGAGATACCTGGGTGAGGGTTTTTGGAACCTGGAACAACCTTGTGATGATGTCATGGAGCTGCTTGTGACCGGGTATAAATAGTACAATGTGAGTGAAGTGAATGAGAAAGATTGCGTTTGGAATAATGATACCGTTGAGAGCATGGTCTCCAAACAACGCAGCAGTAAGATGTAAGCCTGGCATATCTCAGATTACCACGAGTGGTTGTATATGCCAATAAGCAGAGTTCGAAACAAGCTCATGAGACCTTTACCTATTCCTTTGTCTGCCCAACTGTACCTGTTTCTTTGTGGGAGCCAGCTCCACCTATCATTTACTCCATTCCCCTCACCCCACCCCTTCACTCGCGTACATACCAACCATTTCCTAGCTGCAACCAGTTCTGAAGAAGGGTCACTGGACCTGAAATAGTAACTCTGCTTTCTCTCACAGATACTGCCAGGCCTACTGAGTTTCCCCAGTAAACTTCTGACTTTGTTTAAGAGCAGCTAGCCTGTTTTATTAATCCTTGTCGTGATTATCCACCTGCAGTGATTGTCGCAGGGTCAGCCGAGAATTTGAGTTCTCTGATTGGGTCTGTTAATCTGCTCCAATCAGGGAGCCCTGGCTGACAGATATAAACAGGAGTGTCATAAAGATTCATACACCTTGTGTCTCTCACTGTGTCTCACACCTACACACACACACCATGGGTGCTGGGGAAAAATAAGCACTACCGCAGTTAAGCGGTAGTGTGGGGGTTAAATTAAAAAATATATAATCAGGAGACCCCCTTCACTTTTTTGATCACTGAGACATTGCCCTTTGATGTGAAGGGCACTGCTTGTCACTGGCCACTCGGGTGTTTTCCTTTCTTCCTGGTGGTGGAAATTGAATAAAGATTCGTGCACTTTCTGTCTCTCACTGTGTCTCACACCTGCACACACACACACCATGGAAAAATAAAAAAAAACAGGAGTGTCAGAGGTTCTGTTCACTCTGAGAGCTGGCTGTGAGGAAGCTGGATCAGTGTCAGGGACTCTCCACGTGTAAATACCTGCCTCGATTGATTTACTTCAACATCTGAGGTTCTTAATCTGAGTGGCGGTTTGGCCATTTGAGGGTAGTTAAGAGTCAACCATATTGCTGTAAGTCTGGAGTCACGTGTAGACTGTATAAAGATGGTAGATTTCGTTCTCCGGAATCCATTAGTGACCCAGATTTGACAATTAGTTGGTGGTCATCATTAGCTTCATTCTGATTACAGTAAATGAATTTAAATTCCACTAGCTGCTATGGTGTCCTCAGACAATTAGCTGGGCCTTCATCCCAGTGACATTATCATCAGCCTCCTACTTGCAACAGTTCAAGAAAAAGACTCAGTCAACACCACCTCAGGGTACGTAGGGACAGACAATAAATGACAGACCCCGCCCCAGACCTCCCATGGGGACATCTGGCATGACCTCCTACTTTGAGGACTGTAATTTCCACTCCCCCATGATCAACAATGCCCTCAATCGCATCTCCTCCATTACCCGGACCTCCACCCACAAATCTCAACAAGGATAGAATCCCTCTGGTCCTCACATTCCACCCTACTAATCTCCAAATCCATCCTCCACCATTTATTCCACCTACAATCAGATCCCCCCCAGCCCTATCTGCATTCTGCAGAGGCCATTCCCTCTGCAACTCCCTCATTAGGTCCATGCGCCTCCCCCCCACCAACCCCTTCTCCACATCCGGCAACTTCCCTTTCCACCACATGAGGTGTAAAACTGGCACCCACACCTCCCCCATCCACTCCATCCAAGGCCCCAAAGGATTATTTCAAATCCACCAGAGATTTGCTTGTACATCTTCCAACCCCGTTTACTGCATCTGTTGCTCTCGATGTGGTTTACTCTACATTGGAGAGACCAAGTACAAATTCGTAGAGCAGTTCAGGGAACATCTCTGCTCCATATGCACCAACCAACCCCACCTTCCTGTGGCCATCTGTTTCATCTCCCCCTCCCACTCCTTCCATGACGTGAGGTCCATTCTGAGCCTCCTCCAATTCCTGAACAAGGCCATCCGCAAACTGAAGAAGGAACACCACATCTTCCACCCTGGGAGCCTACAACCACACAACCTCAACATTAGCTTCACCAGTTTCCAAATCTCCCCTTCCCCCACCCCATCCCAGATCCAACCCCTCTGACTAGGCTCCACCCTCTTGATCTGACCTTCCTGTCCATCTTTTTCCCCACCTCTCTGCTCTGCCCTTCCCTCTGACCTATCACTATCACCTCCTACCTGCATCCACCTATTGGCGCCCCACCTACCTTTCCCTCAGCCCCACCCTCCCCTTATTAGTTTCTCAGCTCCCTTTCCCCTCCCAGGCAATGATGAAGGATTCTGCCTAAAGCGTCAACCCTCCTGCTCCTCTGATGCTGCCTGACCTTCTCTGCTTTTTCCAGACCACACTCTATCGACCCCCACATCCCACATGCAGTTGGATTAAATAAACTGACTGCGAACCCCACCTTGTGGACCTATCTTTCAAAGATCTTTAACTTTGCAACAACTACGCTGCCCCAAAGACAGAGCCTGAGTCCTTGGTTAGAATGAAGCTGTCTGTATAATACCCTCAGCGCAACGCTGCCACTTTTCCAACATGGTCCTTGACTCTCCATGATTCAAGCATTCATTTCCAAGGCCACTCTGAGAATAAATATTGTCTAAACATTTTTATTAAGTTATAAAAGAGGGGAAGGAGAGATAGAGACCATTCAATCACCAGGCTAGATCTGTCCTATCAATTAATGAATGTATCTCTGTTTTCCATTTACCCATGCCCACGCCCATACTCTCTGGAGTTTAGAACAATGAGAGGGAACTTTATTGAGACAAAAAACGATTCTTTGGGGATTCTTCAGGAGCTTGACAGGGTAGATACTGAGATGTTGCTTCCTCTTGTGGGAAAGCCTGGGACCAGAGGGAATAATCTCTGAGTAAGGGGTTACACATTTAGGACAGCGATGAGAGAGATTTTCATCTCTCAGATGGTAGTGAATCTCTGAAATTCTTTACCACAGAGGGCAGTCAGGGCTGAACTGTTTCTTATTTTCAAGGTTGCGATAGATTTTTAATCAGTGAGAGAGTAAAGAGTTAAGGAAAAGACAGGAAAATGATGTTAAGGATTGTCAGTTCCGCTATGATCTCTCTGAATGGCAAAGCAGGGGTCAATGGGCTGAATGGCCTTCTTGTGCACCTTCGTTTGATGTCCTTATGGTCTTAGTGTAGAGACCCTGACGGGCATGTTGGTCATCCAATAGCGGGACTGCTGGAGGTCTCCACCTCCAAGAAGTCATCCAATCAGAGTTAACAACCCTCAGCATCAATCTGGAATGGCTACATGAATAAACCATTAAAACAAGGTCAACTTGCAGATTAGTACTAATTACTATGTCACCACAAATTAAATCCTGTATTTTTGGAATTACTTCACAAGTGGACATTTTTCCATTAGAAAATCGTATTGGTTGGAATCACACTATGTGATGGTTATAACAAGTGTTGATTGTGAAATGTGTTCATAATTTTATTATCATTATCACTTGCACTGCACTATATTATTTCAGCTATGAATGAGGCTACACTGAAACAGAAACTGCCTTCAAATATTCTAATAAAACTAAGAATTGTAGATGCTGGAAATCTGAAACAATCAAAAACTGAAACTGCTGGAGAAACTCAGCAGGCCTCACAGCATCTGTGGAGAACAAAACAGAGTTAACGTTTCAAGCCCAGTGATCCTTCTTCAGAACTCTGAACTTCACAGCCCGGTCTAAAGATGGGTCACTGGACCGGAAATGTTCCTTTCTCCACAGGTGCTGCCAGACTTGCTGAGTTTCTCCAGCACTTTCTGTTTTCACTTATTTCAAATACTCTGTTCCTTGAGCGACAGAACCTTGCAGAGCTCATGGTACCTGAAACAGAAATGGAGTGAAATTGCAGTTTTAGGCAGTGATGCCATTAATTAACTGGGTCTATTTTTCCAATGACCCCTGATTCTGCCTTGCTGCTGTATCTATAATTAATGATTTAATCAGTTACTGAGGCAACATCTCTCGTTGATGAGATGGTTTCAACTTCAAGGGAAGAGTTGATACAGACAAACCTAGGACCAACTACACCTTGCAGGTTTTGCATTTTTTGTTAAATTTTCTTCATCAATTCCCTCTTCATTAATGTTTGTCATTCAGTTTTCCTTCTCTGGGTTTCAATGGAGCTTGAGTCCAGGAGTGCAACTTGCTTGTAGATTTGTCACCTCAGAGTCCATTTGCTAGGCATAAAGTTCAATTTGACAGGAAATGAGGGTGGGGCTTGTTGAAAGGGGTCCCAACTCCAACTCCTCTTCTTGAAAAGCCAGGGTAAAATATTGATCATATAGACAGGCATCACCCAAGTCAGTGCACTCTCCCATAGGAACATCTACTTGATGAGTTTCACCTTCTGCTGCTAAGAGATTGTTTTCATTCACTCGTGGGATATGGGTATCACTGACTGGGTCAGTATTTATGGGTATCACTGACTGGATCAGTATTTATGGGTGTCACTGACTGGGTCAGCATTTATGGGTATCACTGACTGGGTCAGTATTTATGGGTGTCACTGACTGGGTCAGCATTTATGGGTATCACTGACTGGGTCAGTATTTATGGGTATCGCTGACTGGGTCAGCATGTACAAGTATCACTGACTGGGTCAGTATTTATGGGTATCACTGACTGGGTCAGCATTTATGGGTATTGCTAACTGGGTCAGCATTTATTGCCCATCCCTATTGCCCTTGAGAAGGTGGTGGTCAGGTTTGATATAGGTTGACCCACAATGCCATGAGGGAGGAAGTTACAGAATTTTGACCCACCAACACTGTGGGAACAGTGATATATTTCCAAGGTGGGATGGTGAGTGGCTTGGAGGGGAACCCACAGGTGGTGGTGTCCCTTTTTATCTGCTGCCCTTGTCAGTCTCGTCAGAATTAGATGTGAATTTTGAAGGTGCTATGTAAGGATCTTTGACAAATCTCTGCAGTGCATCTCGTAGATAGTGCGCACTGCTGCTACTGAGCATCACTGGAGTGAGCAGATGCTTGTAGATGTGGTGCTAACAAGTGTGTTGCTTTGTCCTGGATGGTGTCAAGTTTCTTGAGTGTTATTGGAGTTGCACCCACCCAGATAAATGAGGAGTATCCCATCACACTCCTGACTGTGCCTTGTAGATAGTGGAGAGAGTCAGATGGTGAGTTATTCGCTGCAGTATTCCTGGCCTCTGACCTGCTCTTGTAGCCACAGTTTTACGCATTTACAAGAGATATGAGCATCGCTGGCGAAAGGTTTAATGATTCGAGTGAAAGTGCTGGTGAGCCTCCTTCTCCAGGCTAGCGGGCTTGATACAATGGAATGCTTGGCTATTTAGGAAGACAATTAAGACTCAATGACAATGTGATTTGGAGTCACATGTAGGCCAGACCAGGTAAGGATGACAGATTTCCTTCTCTGAAGGACATCAGAGAACCTGGAGGTATTTACCACAGACTCATAGATCCATGATCACCATAATGGGTTTTTTTTACTCCGTATTTATTTTCTTATCTGAATTTAAGCTCACCAACTCCCACCACACAATTTTTTGTTTATTTCAAAAATATACTTTATTCATAAAATAATTTGATGGTCTGTACAGTTGGTCATGCCATACATATGTAAACATGTACATACAGAGATCAAAACTTATCATTTTTATACAGGTCTGTACATTTTTTGATCATATGCCCATATAATTAGCTGAGGCGTCAGCAGAGTCCAAATGACTGCATGGGTCCCCTGTTCTTCGTTAGGCAGGCAGACTTTACACAGTAGTCTTTCCCCACCGCGCTTTGGCGGCAGCTGCCCCAAGCTTCAGCGCATCCCTCAACACGTAGTCCTGGACCATGGAATGTGCCAGTCTGCAGCACTCAGTCGGGGTCAGCTCCTTCAGCTGGAAGATCAGCAGGTTTCGGACCACCCAGAGAGCGTCCTTCACCGAGTTGATGATCCTCCCGGCACAGTTGATGTTCGTCTCGGTGTACGTCCCGGAGAACAGGCCGTAGAGCACGGAGTCCCGCGTCACGGCGCCGCTCGGGATGAACCTCGACAAACACCACTGCATTCCTCTCCAGACTTCTTCTGCATAGGCACATTCCAGAAGGAGGTGTGTGACAGTCTCGTCCCCCCTGCAGCCGCTTCGAGGGCAGCGTGCGGTGCGGCTGAGAGTCCGGGCGTGCATAAAGGATCTCACAGGCAGAGCCCTTCTCACCACCAGCCAAGCCATGTCTTGGTGCTTGTTGGAAAGTTCTGGCAATGAGGCATTCTGCCAAATGGCTTTGACAGTCTGCTCAGGGAACCGCTCGACAGGATCCGCCCTCTCCTTTTCCCGAAGGGTCTCAAGGACACTACGTGCTGACCACTTCAGGATGGACTTGTGGTCAAAGGTGTTTCTCTTCATAAATTTCTCCACGAAGGACAGATGGTACAGAATGGTCCAACTACTCGGAGCGTTCCGCGACAGCGAGGCCAGGCCCATCCTTCGCAACACCAGGGACAGGTAGAACCTCAGTACGTAGTGACACTTAGTGTTTGCGTACCGGGGATCCACGCACAACTTGATGCAACTACACACAAAGGTGGCCATCAGGGTGAGGGATGCATTGGGTGTGTTTTTTCCCCATTGCACCGGTCTTTGTACATTACATCTCTTCGGACCCGGTCCATCTTTGATCTCCACA
>NC_057744.1:32559467-32578769 GCF_004010195.1 Chiloscyllium plagiosum | reverse complement strand
CATAAAGATCAAGGCCAATGGCTCTGCAATCTCCTCCCTTGCTTCCCAGAGAATCCTAGGATAAATGCCATCAGGCCCGGGGACTTATCTATTTTCACCTTTTCCAGGATTTCCAATACCTCTTCTCTACATACCTCAAAGCCATCCATTCTACTTATTTGTGCCTCAGTATTCTCATCGACAACAATGCCCTGTTCCTGAGTGAATACTGAAGAAAAGTATTCATTCAGTGTCTCCCCAATCTCTTCTGCCTCCACACGCAACTTCCCCCTACTATCCTTGACTGGACCTATTCCTACCCTAGTCATTCTTTTATTCCTAACATACCTATAGAAAGCCTTAGGGTTTTCCTTAATCCTACCGACTAAGGACCTTTCATGTCCCCTCCTTGCTGCTTTTAGCTCTCTCTTCAGGTCCTTCCTGGCTACCCTATAACTCTCAATCGCCCCAATTGAACCTTCACGTCTCATCTTGAGATAGGCCGCCCTCTTCCATTTAACAAGGGATTCCAATTCCTTATTAAACCACGGCTCCCTCACACGACCCTTTCCTCCCTGCCTGACAGGTACATAATTATCAAGGTCACTCAATAGTTGCTCCTTGAACAAGCTCCACATATCATTTACACTCTTGCCTTGGAGTCTACTTTTCCAAACCACACATCCTAAGTCATGCCTCACCGCATCATAATTTCCCTGACCCCAGCTATAACTCTTGCCCTGTAGTGCACACTTATCCCTCTCCATCACGAGAGTAAAAATCACCGAATTATGGTCACTATCCCCAAAGTGCTCACCTACCTCTAATTCTAACACCTGGCCTGGTTCGTTACCCAGAACCAAATCCAGTATGGCCTCACCTCTTGTTGGCCTGTCTACATATTGTGTCAGGAAACTCTCCTGCACACATTGAACAAACACTGACCCATCTAACGAACTTGAGCTATAGCTTTCCCAATCAATATCAGGAAAGTTAAAGTTTGAAGTGGGCCAATGAGGGAGATGGGTGCGTCAGCAGATTTGGGACAGAGTTCAATCATATCATGGACATGAACTGAAAAGAATGTGAGAACTGATTTGATCTGTCTTCCCTGAGACACCCTTTCGTTAGTCAGCCCTCATGGGTTAGGCTACCATGAAGATTGGGATTATAACCTATGCTTCTGAAAGGCTACTCCCTTAGACATACTGGCTTCACTCTGAATGTGCTGCGTCGCTATTCCTCTTACGTAGGAGTGACTGTAGTCTGACTCTTGGGAATTCCAATACATGTTTTGTTTACTACCACAAATGTTCTTGCCATTCCCATTCTTGTGCCATCCCCATTCTGTAGGGGAGATACACTGTGGGTGTATTACACTACGACAGTAATTACATTTCAAAAGTACTTGATTAGTTGTAAAGTGTGAAGTGTGGTTGTCATGAAAGTTGCTGTATCAATATAAGTTTTTTGATCATCAGGGAGGATTGGAGGGAGTGTCGGATATAGGTTAGCAGAAAATGGTGCCTGTACTCTAAGGCCTGAATGAAGAAAACGAGGGTTGTGTTCCCTGGAATTTAGAAGGTCAAGGGGCTGATTTTGTCAGAGATGTTCAAAATGTTATGGGAACAGATAAGTTAGAGAGAGTAAAGTTGTTAGAGAGAGTAAAGTTATTTCTGAGAGTTGGAGAGTCTGGGATTAATTCTCCAAATTAGATCAAATTCCTTTTGAGAATGAATTGAGGAAGCACATCTTCACATAGAAAGGGCTGTGCATATTTTGAACTCTGTCCTTCAAATGATCACTTTGATGCTAAATGAATTATAAATTTAAAATATGGCTGATCTGACAGCAGAACAGATTTGCAGGGCCTACATTAAAGGATGAAATTACGACACATCTGGATAGTAGTAACAGGATAGGGCAGAGTCAGCATGGATTTATGAAGGGGAAATCATGCTTGACTAATCTTCTTGAATTTTTTGAGGATGTAACTCTGAAGATGGACGAAGGTGATCCAGTCGATGTAGTGTACCTGGACTTTCAGAAAGCTTTTGATAAAGTCCCACATAGGAGGTTAGTTAGCAAATGTAGGGCACATGGTATTGGGGGCAAAAGTCAAAACCACAAGCTTTCATCATTGATTTCATGTTCCCCTCACAACTGTCAGACTGAATCTGGTGCTGTGTTTGACCAGGGGCTGCACTTATGATCTCATATCTCTTGCTTTCTCAAGAAGACTGCCTCTTAACATTGTTCATCTCTACAGCAACCTCATCCATGCCTTTGTCCCCTGGAGAATCAACTCATCCAATGATTGTTCTGGCCATCCCATCCACCCTGAAAGCTGTCTGCAATTTGCCATTTGTTTTCAAACCTCTGTTGTCTAAATCCTATCTCAAACAAAATCCGTCTTGCAGATCACTTCAATTGTTGCTGAATTGCATTAATCAGCAAACCTAACACTTAAACAGAAAATTCTTATTCAGGTTAAATCTTCTTTTGCTATTCCCTATCTCTTGAACATTCTCAACCCTATGACTCCTTCCCCCAAGCTTGCTATTCCTTTTCCTCCAGCTTCTTCAGCATCTCTCCCTCCCTTTGCTTCATTGGGTTTGATTATTAAATCCTTATTAAAGGATTGGACACTCTGGAGGCAGGAAACATGTTTCCGCTGATGGGTGAGCGCCGAACCAGGGGACACAGCTTAAAAATACGGGGTAGACCATTTAGGACAGAGATGAGGAGAAACTTCTTCACCCAGAGAGTGGTGGCTGTGTGGAATGCTCTGCCCCAGAGGGCAGTGGAGGCCCAGTCTCTGGATTCATTTAAGAAAGAGTTGGATAGAGCTCTCAAGAATTGTGGAATGAAGGGTTATGGAGATAAAGCAGGAACAGGATACTGATTAAGGATGATCAGCCATGATCATATTGAATGGTGGTGCAGGCTCGAAGGGCAGAATGGCCTACTCCTGCACCTATTGTCTATTGTCTATTATTGTCTACATTGCCTGCTACTATTCACATGTACCTGAATGAAGTGTATCCAATGTATTATGAATCTTTGGTCCACCATTCTGCTGTGATTCGGTAACACTGAACTCCCAGAGCTATTCGTATTGTCTAGCTGTTGAAAGTGATTCATCTGATATTACTCCTAGATTCCCTTCCAAGTCTGCGCTAATCCATTTCCACTTGTTGAATATTAATGAGATAGATTTTCATGCTATTTCTGTTATACTTTGCGCTCATCAGTATCAAATTGCGTTATTTATCCGTTTGGTGAAATACAATCTCAATCTCTTTGTTGATCAGTTGCTGTGACTCAAAGAATCATAGAGATGTACAGCTTGGAAACAGACCCTTCAGTCCAACTTGTCCATGCCGACCAGATATCCCAACCTAATCTAGTCCCACCTGCCAGCATCCGGCCCATATCTCTCTAAGCCCTTCCTATCATATATCCATCTCAATGCCTTTTAAATGTTGTTATTGTACCAGCCTCCACCAATTCCTCTGGCAGCTCGCTCCACCTTCTGACTCCTCTCAACCCATCATATATCATTTCACAGAGGGTTTTCGTATCCCACTGTTTGGTTTCAGGGACTATCCTGATTTCTTGCTTGTCTTCAGAAAGAGATTGGTACAATTTATCAGGAAACAGTGTCAGATGTTTCCACTATTTCTCTTGAGGTCATTTTTTAATTCACTTGTGGGACATGAGTGTCACTGAGTGGGCCAACATTTATTGCCCAGTTGCCCTTGAGAAAGTGGTGGTGAGCTGTCTTCTTGAACTGCTGCAATCCATGTGATGTCGGCAAACCCACAAAGGTATTAGGGAGGGAGTTGTAAGATTTTGACTCTGTAATTCTGAAGGAACAAATCCCTGACAAGGATCCTGGTCGATCAGGGTCAGGATGTTAAATCACTAACAGATACAGGTCTTCAGTCAACACTCCTGCCCCGTGCTATTCATTATTCTCCCGTGCTCCCCCCACAGCTCTCATTCTTTTATGATCAGATTCACTCTCCTCATTCAACTTTGTTGGGATTTCTGCTCCATTCTGTGTAAGTTCCATTTACCACATATCGCTGGAGCCTTTACTACAATTAGGGATGGCATGGTGGTGGTGTCATGGCATTGTCACCAGACTAGTAATTTGGAACTTTTGGGCAAATGTTCAAAGCTGAAAATGTGTTGCTGGAAAAGCGCAGCAGGTCAGGCAGCATCCAAGGAACAGGAGAATCGATGTTTCGGGCATGAGCCTGCTCCTTGGATGCTGCCTGACCTGCTGCACTTTTCCAGCAACACATTTTCAGCTCTGATCTCCAGCATCTGCAGTCCTCACTTTCTCCTGGCAAATGTTCAAATCCCACCTTGGCAGATGGTGATGTTTGAAATAATAGAAGTCTGGAATTAGAAAGGTGGCTTATAATGGTGACCACAGTCGGGTGCTTAAAAACCCATCTAGTTCACCAATGACCTCTCGGAAAGGAAACTGGCAAGCTTAGAATCATAGACTCCCTACAACGTGAAAGCAGGCCATTCGGCCCATCGAGTCCACATGACCCTCCAAAGAGAATCCCATCCAGACTTGCTCCCCACCCCATCCATGTAACCCTACATTTCCCATGGCCAATCCACCTGACCTGTACATCTTTGGACTGTGGGAGGAAACCAGAGCACCCGGAAGAGACCCACGCAGACACGGGGAGAATGTGTAAACTCCACACAGTCAGTCGCTCAAGTGTAGAATCATTCCCAGGGTCCCTGGCGCTGTGAGACAGCACTGCTAACCATTGAGCCACCATGCTATCCTTACATGAGACTTCAGACCCACAGCATATGGTGGATTCTTAACTGCCCTCTGGAGGATAAAATGCTCTTCTAACCTTACTAGGTCTGGCCTATATGTAAATCAGACCGAGAGTTGGGCCTTTGAAATGGCCCAGTGATCTGCAACTCAAGGACAATTAGAGACGAGGAATAAGTGCTGACCTCATCAGCTATGCCCATGTTCCTTCAAAGAATTAAACTAAGAATGAGATGAACCCACTCCCCATCCATAGTGGAGTGAACTGAACATAGTGTGTGGTGAGTGAGGTCTGACTAGTGCTTTACTAAATTTTACTGTTAATGCTCTGAACTTGCTGGTCATGTTTTTTCCCAGTGTGTGAATATTCAGGTCCCCAGCCCAACTGGAAGGTGGACACAGTGCTTTGTAAACCCCCCCCCCCGCCTATTGCTATGTGACTGTGGCCATGAGAGTCACCACTCTGGGCTTGGTACAGGACACCCTGTTAAGACACAAATAGAGGTGTGCTATCTATTTTCTGACTGAACTGGTTGGAACTTGCACCTTTCCCTGTCGAACCCTTTCACTGGGTGACCAGCACAAGAGGTACCTTTCTCTATACAGTTGTTGAGTGGGAGGAGTGGGGCGGATTCAGTGAGATAACTGTAGTGATTGTAACAGGGTCAGCCAAATGGACTTTATAGAATATGAGTTCCCTGACTGGGGCTGTTAGAGTGTCAAAAGTTCTGTTCACTCGGAGCTGGCTCCACAAGGGAGCTAGATCAGTAAAATACTGCCTGCCCATGTCCTTCGGATAATCAAGGTTCCTCTGTAAATAAAGGGTAACTTGGTAACAGGATACTGGCCTCTATTTCAATAACGCATATCATAACTCCATTACTAACCTTGGCACTGAAAGCTGGTCTAGTATTTTTACTGAGCATATTTTTCACAAAGGTTTCGTGGATTAAGATTCTAGAGTCCCCCGTTTAAGAGAAATATTGGGGACGGTTTCAGTAATGGATCCAGGAGAGCTGCTTGCCAGGTTGTTCCAGGCTTCTGTAGAATGCTGGTGTGATTTAATTCACTCAGGAATTTTGCATTCATGTGATAAGAGGCACTTTTACTTGCATGTTCCCAGCTGGAGGTATGGATAGTGATGGAAGATGCTCTAAATTTCTTTCTATCATGTCCCTGACCAGGAATCTCTGCCCTATTAATGCCTGCCATCAGCGTGTTGAGCAAGGATTTGCAGGTTCACAGACAATTTATTTGGCTGCAGTTAGTTTGTTCAGTTAATCAAATTCCAGATAATCGAATGCCGGATAACATAGTTTAACTGAGCACTGGGATCTTGTGATCTCACCAGATAAACCAATATTTGGATAATCAAATGTCGGATAATCAAGGTTCCTCTGTATACATGGAGAGTCCTTGACACTGATCTAGCTCCGAGTAAACAGAACCTTTGACACTCCTGTTGTTATCTGTAGGCCAGGGCTCCCTGATTGGACCAGATTAACAGCCCCAGTCAGGGAACTCATATTCTACAAAGTCCATTTGGCCCCTTCCATAGTCCTCAAGACGTGGAGTGGGACTCAAGCCCATAGCGTCCAGGTCTGAGGCAGGGTATCACCCACTGCACCACAGTATGTCCCCCCACTCTGATGGCCACATGATGGCAGGACAATGCATTTGCTGACTCATCGTAGTTATCAATATCGAGGAGCCCATAGCTCGAGGAGATGGGTAAACACCAGTGGGTGAGAGATTGTTCCCCAACAGATCCAAAAGTCATGTGGTCCTCACATACATTGTGGAGGTGGTGGCTAATGCTTTCAATTCATGGATTCGAATCCCACAGTTGTAGATAGTGAAATTTGAATTAAATTAAATTAAATTCAATAAAATCTGGAGTTAAACCTTGTTTAATTAGGAGCATTTCAATTGTTAGAAAAATTGATCAGGTTCCCTAATGTCCTTTTGGGCAGAAAATCAACCGTTTTTGTCTACATGTCATTCCCGACCCATAGTAGTGTGGCAGACTCTTAACTGTCCTCTGAAATTGGCTAAACATCAGTCAGCTCAAGGGCAATTAGATGTCTCAAATATTAAATTTAATGTTGATATCACTCTTTGTGCACCTTCTCTGTAGCCAAAACATTATATTGTTTGCTCTGTTCTATTACCCTAGTGCATTTTGATCTGCCTGCACTGAATGCAAAACAAAACTTTTCACTAAACGTAGGTACATGTGACAGTAATAAATAAATTAAATAAATTAAATCAAATAATTATGAGCATCAATTTCTGCCCTTGCCAGCAATAGTCACATGATATGGAAGAATAATAGAAAAATTTGCACTTACCACAGGACATGACTCAGCTTACTTATCCTAACATATGACTTTCTAACAGACATCTATCTAATTTTTCTTAGAATGAGTCACAGTATCTGTTCCCTTCATCTTGCCAGGGTGTCTGTTCCACAAATTGATCACTCACTCAATGTGACGCTGTTTCTGCAGATTAGTTTGGAATTGACCTGCTCCCTGGGAAACCAGGGCTGTGTTCTTTGATTCCACACTTTTGGACAGGGTTGAAACAACTTGTAAAAGTCAGCAATCCAGTTGAATATTCAGAACACAGTTACCATGCCCTTCCTAAACCTTCTCATTTACAATGAAAAGGTAACTTGGCACTTCTCATCGTTCCCTCCAGCCCGGCACCGCCTTCCTGACCTGCAGTCTTCTTCTTGACCTCTCCGCCTCCATCCTACTCCGACCTATCACCCTCACCTTGACCTCTTTCCACCTATCACATTTCCAACGCCCCTCCTCCAAGTCCCTCCTCCCTACCTTTTATCTTCTCCTGCTGAACACTCTCTGCTCATTCCTGAAGAAGGGCCTGTGCCCGAAACGTCGAATCTCCTGTTCCCTGGATGCTGCCTGACCTGCTATGCTGTTCCAGCAATAAAGTTTCAACTTTGATCTCCAGCATCTGCAGACCTCACTTTCTCCACTTCTCATCATTAGCCATATCTCCCTCCACAACCCTTCAAACCTGTTATCCTTTAAACAGGTGAAATATCCTTTCTTTCACTTGTTATCTGTGGTGATCAGAACTGTACATGGTATTTTAACTGCAGTGATAATAATGCTTTATAATGCTGGAGGATTACTTTGATAAATATTAAGCCACTAAGGAGGTATTTAGGCAGATAACTAATTGCTTGATCCAAGAAGTAGGTTTGAGGAGCACCTTAAAGGAAGGTGGATAAATGTGTGCTTATCCACTTTGGTGGCAAGAACAGGAGGGCAGATTACTATCTAAATGGAGTCAAGTTAGGTAAAAGGGAAGTACAACGAGATTCAGGTGTTCTTGTACATTAGTCCATGAAAGCAAGCATGCAGGTACAGCAGGCAGTGAAGAAAGCTAATGGCATGCTGGTCTTCTACAGCAGGCAGTGAAGAAAGCTAATGGCATGCTGGTCTTCATAACAAGAGAAATTGAGTATAGGAGCAAAGAGGTCCTTCTGCAGCTGTACAGGGCCCTGGTAAAACCGCACCTGGAATATTGTGTGCAGTCTTGGTCTCCAAATTTGAGGAAGGACATTCTGGCTATTGAGGGAGTGCAGCGTAGGTTCATGTGGTCAATTCCCAGAATGGCGGGACTATTTTGGAGTGACTGGGATTGTATACACTTGAGGTTAGAAGGATGAGAAGGGATCTGATTGAGACGTATAAAATTATTAATGGATTGGACACTGTGGAGGCAGGAAGCATATTCCCGCTGATGGGTGAGTCCTGAACCAGAGGACACAGTTTAAAAATAAGGGGTAGGCCATTCAGAACAGAGTTGAGGAGAAACTTCTTCACCCAGAGAGTGGTGGGTGTATGGAATGCTCTGCCCCAGAAGGCTGAGGAGGCCAAGTCTCTGGATACTTTCAAGAAAAAGATGGATAGAGTCTTAGAGATAGGGGATCAAGGGTTATGGGGATAAGACAGGAACAGGATACTGGTTGTGGATGATCAGCCATGATCATAATGAATGGTGGTGCTGGCTCAAAGGGCCGAAAGGCCTACCCCTGCACCTATTGTCTATTGTCTATTGGAACAGAGAGAATACGAAGTAAAAACAATGACTGCAGATGCTGGAAACCAGATTCTGGATTAGTGGTGCTGGAAGAGCACAGCAGTTCAGGCAGCATCCAAGGAGCTACGAAATCGACGTTTCGGGCAAAAGCCCTTCATCAGGGATAAAGAGAATTCCTTAGCATGCAGGTAGCTAAAGACACAGCTGCTAATGATGCAGCAAAGGGTAGGATCTGTCTGTTCTCTTTATTCTACAATGGGGTGTGGATAAGCCAATTCAGAGGGCAGATGAGAGTCCTCAAAAGGACATTAGTGAGCCAAATGTGTTTTTCTGACAATTGACAATGGTTTCATTGTCACTATCAGATTCATAATTCCACAGTTGAAATCAAATTCCACCATCTGTCACGGTGGGGTCTGATACCAAGTCACCAGAAAATTAGTTTGGTTTCTGGATTAATAGTCGAGTAATAATACCACTTGACCATCATCTCCCTGTTTCTATGATCATAGATGTCGAGGTCAACATTACTGAAGCTAGGCCTTATTTTATAATAAACTCATTTTTTAAAAATTGAAATCAAACTCCACTAGCTATGTAGCAGGATTTGAACCCAGGTCCAAGAAACATTAGTCTTGGCCTCTGGGTTACTAGCCTAGAGGCATTGCCACTATGTCACCACCTCCTCTTAAAGGGCTTAGTTGACTTGGCTGAGTTGACTTTACTCTTTTCACTATCTCAGAAGGCTATCAGAGTCCAGAATTTAAGTGACTACAGTGTGATGTTGGAAGAGTTAGATATAGTCCTTGGGTATGAGGGATCATTGGGTATGAGGAAAAAGTGGGAATGGGAGACTGTTGGATGATCAGCCATGCTCGTACAGAATGGTGGAGCAGGCCTGAAGGGCTGAATGGCCTACTCCTGCTCCTATTTGTGAAGTTTCTACATCAGTGATCAGCCGATCAGCAAATGTGTGAATAAGGCATGTGGAAATTACAGGCTGTTTTCAGAGGCACCTGTGCAGTTACCTTTTTGTTAGTGATTTAGGGCTACCAGAACAGGCCAGAGGGACAACTCAGTGCTGTCCACTACAATGTGAAACCGCTGCCTGCTGGGAAGGGTGCTGCTGGTGTATAAGAGGCAGGCAGCAGCTCCATGTTTCGACATTTATTACATGACAGCCACAATACTGAGCCCTGTCTGTGGCACAAACACATCAAAGAGGTCATGTCTCAACACGCTGGCTTATTCAACCCTTAATGTAAACTGAATTAAAAACAGACTCCCTGCACGTATATACGAGATTCCTAGGACTGGCTGGCAAAGTTTCAAGCACAAAGGCCTTAAAGGTAGTCAAGGCTTTTGGATAAGAAGGGGCATATTTCAAAAGAGCCCTTGTGTTAAACAATAATGAAGGCAGTTTGGGCCTGTTTCTCATGAAGCAGTGACCACTGATTATAACAGCTGGGCTGACTTCCCATTTGACAATTGGCCAGGATTATGACAGTCCAAACCTATCTCACCATAGGACGCGGAGACAATGGAGCTTTTCATCTACTGACTGGACTGTGCCAAGTGTATGCACACCACCAGCTCCTCTGTAGTCAATGCATCTTCTGTCTCATCTTCATTCTTTAACTTCTCAAGCATTTTGTTCGTGAGCATATCAGGCTGAGTGAAGTAGGAAATGTCTTATGTCAAACTCTTTACAGTCTCAGGACGCCCCAATGCACTTTACAGTCCGGAAGCACACTTTGAAACATAGCCATGGTTATAGTATAGAAAACAGGAAGTATGGTGGCTTAGTGGTTAGCACTGCTGCCTCACAGTGCCAGGGACCCAGGCAAAACTCAAAACTCGCTAACCCGGGTTTGATTCCAATCTAGGGCAAGTGTCTGTGTGGAGTTTGCACATTCTCCTCATGTCTGCGTGGGTTTCCTCCCACAGTCCAAAGCTGTGCAGGTTAGATGAATTGGCCATGCTAAATTGCCCATAATGTCCAGGAACGTGTAGGTTAGGTGCATTTGTCAGGGGTAAATATAGGGGAATGGATCTGGGTGGGTTACTCTTTGGACAGTCAGTGTGGACTTGTTGGTCCAAATGGCCTGTTTCCACACTGTAGGGATTCTAAGAAGCAAGTATGGCTAGTACACAGCAGGATCTCATAACAGCCAACGGTAATGACCCAATGGTCTGTTTTCATGATGTTGGTCATGGAATAAATATTAACCAGGACCTTCAGGCTAACTTACTTTGCTCTGCTCTGCTCAGTGACATGGGATCCTTTACAGTCTCTTGAGAAAAGAGATAGGGGTCTTGGTTTATTTGAGTGACTGCACCTCTAATTGTGCCTCTGTACCTTTAGTATCAGTTTAGGATGTGCCTGGGGCTTAAAGTAAATGATGGGGGTTCAAGCATTTCTCAACCATTTAACTGGTCAGCCTCAATGCTTCCACAGGTTTCATGATCAAGGAGCAGGAATCCTATAGGAGAAAGTGAGGACTGCAGATGCTGGAGATCAGAGCTGAAAATGTGTTGCTGAAAAAGCGCAGCAGGTCAGGCAGCATCCAAGGAGCAGGAGAATCGACGTTTCGGGCATGAGCCCTTCTTCAGGAATGAGGAAAGTGTGCCAAGCAGGCTAAGATAAAAGGTAGGGAGGAGGGACTTGGGGGAGGGGCGTTAGAAATGCGATAGGTGGAAGGAGGTTAAGGTGAGGGTGGGCCGGAGTGGGGGTGGGGGCGGAGAGGTCAGGTCATTTCCCCTCCCCCCACCTTGTCTCAGTCCCAACCCTCGAACTCAGCACCACCTTCCTAACCTGCAATCTTCTTCCTGACCTCTCCATCCCCACCCCCACTCCGGCCTATCACCCTCACCTTATCACCCTCACCTTAACCTCCTTCCACCTATCGCATTTCCAATGCCCCTCCCCCAAGTCCCTCCTTTTATCTTAGCCTGCTTGGCACACTTTCCTCATTCCTGAAGAAGGGCTCATGCCCGAAATGTCGATGTCTTGGATGCTGCCTGACCTGCTGCGCTTTTCCAGCAACACATTTTCAGCAGGAATCCTATCCAATGACAGCCAGAGAGAACATAGCAGCCAAGATTGATTCTGTCTTGCTCTGACATGCACAAATTTGCTCTGAGTTGATGGGCTGAATGAGTTCCTTCTGTATCATTATTGCTTTATAATTCTGTGACTGGCCTTTGGATAATGAGTCATTGGGGAATGATCAGGAGCAAGCTTTTGTTTACTCTCTGTTCCTTCAAACTCATCTGCAATCTTCACTCTATGTGAAGTTAGGTGTCAAATTAGCAGATAGAATTCACAAGAATGGTCTAGGGCTGAGGAACTTCAATTATGAAGATAGACTGGAGAAGTTGGGGCTGTTTTCTTTGAAGAGAAGGAGATTTGACATTGTAAATTAATTCTCTGACTAAGAAGGCATTTAGCATGCTTGCATTCATTGCTCAGACCTTTGAATATAGGAGTTAGGATGTCATGTTGAGGTTGTACAGGATGTTGGTGAGGCCTCCTCTGAATACTGTATCCAGTTCTGGTCGCCAAGTTACAGGAAGGATATTATTAAGCTGGAGGGGGTTCAGAAGAGATTCACCAGGATGAGAAATGGAGGGTTTGAATTATAAGGAGAGGCTGGATAGGCTAGGGCTGTTTTCACTGGAGAGTAGGAGGCTGAGAGGTGACCTTATGGAGTTATATAAAATAATGAGAGAGATAGATAAGGTGAATGGCAGGTGTATTTTACCAAGGGTGAGGGATTTTAAAACTAGAGGGCATAGTTTTAAGGCGAGAGAGGAGAGATTTAAAAAAGACATGAGGGGCAATTTTGTTTTTACGCAGAGAGTGGTTTATGTGTGGAATGAAGTGGTGGATGATGGTACAATTACAATGTTTAAAAGACACTTGGATAAGTACATGAATAAGAAATGTTTGGAGGGATATGGGCCAAGCGCAGGCAGGTGGGACTAGTTTAGTTTGGGATTATGGTTGGTGTGGACTGAAGGGTCTATTTCTGTGCAGTATGAGTCAATGACTCCATAAATGTTCAAAATCATGAAGGGTTTGGAGTGACAGTGAGAAATTTTTCCTACTCATGCAAAGAACAATATGGGACTGCACAGACTTAAAGTAATTGGTAAAAGAAGCAAACGTGATATGGGAAAGAGTTTTTCATGCAGAGAGTGGTTAAGGTCTGCATGCAGTACCCAATGGTGTGGAGGAGGCAGGTTCAATCAGAACATTCAAAAGGGAATTAGACTCAAATGGAAGAATACGCAGAGTCATGGGGAGAAGGCAGGGGAATGACATGAGGTGAGATGCTCATGAGGAGAGCCAGGATATATACAATGTGCTGAATGGCCACCTGCAGTAATTCTGTAATCTCATTCAAATGGCAACTAGGGGCCTACGTGTAACCACAGTGCTCCTGACGGACCCTACTCAGCTAACACAATACCCAATTAGCCTCTAATTGGAATCAAGTTCTTCCTACTCTGGGCCAGAAGATACATTAACCTGGTATGCCATTGTGGGCCAGGAACATTCTATAGCATGCACATTATTGTATTACAGAACCTTTGTGCTGCACAGTGTGCGTGTTCCTGTGATAAATATTGTAAACAAGCAGCTGAATTATTGACGTTAGCTGTTTGGAATTTCTCTGCAGTGGATGAATAGAACGAGAAACACAATCTACCACACATTCCGAGTCACAGTGTGAATTATTCAAAAGGACAGGCTCTCACATGAAGCATATCAAATCTCCAGATCACTTTCTATTAATACATGGATGCAGGGCCGTGTTTGATGTTGCTAGTGTTTATGGAAGCTTGAGTTAGCTGTTGTAATTAAGCAACACACGGTTGAAAGCATTAAAAATCTAGTTTCTCATGCAAACAGATTAGGGGCATCCAAGTTTGTTTGTCATTATTCTTTCCTGGGATGTGGACATCGCTGCCAAGTTCAACATTTGTTCCCCTCTTTAATTACCATTGAACTGAATGGCTTCTTCGGCCATTTCAGAGGGCAGTTCAGAATCAATCACATTGCTGTGGGTCTGGAGTCACATGTGGACCAGACCAGATGAGGATGGTAGATTTACTTTTCTAAAGGACATTCGCTAACCTGATAGATTTTTACAACAGTTGAGAATGGTCATCATTAGACTGGCTTTTAATTCTAGATTTTATTATTGAATTCAAATTTCACTATCTATGACTGTGGAGTTTGAACCCATGAATCGAAAGCATTAGCTAACACCTCCCCAGTGTGTGTCAGGATCTGTTGGGGAACAATCTCTCACCCACTGGTGTTTACTTCAAGGAGCTTTGAGCTCCTTGAGATTGATAGCTACAATGACTCAGCAAATGCATTGTCCTGCCATCATGTGACTAACTGAGTAGGGGAAGTATTGTGGTGCAGTGGGTGATACCCTGCTTCTGAGCCAGATGCTGTGGGTTCAAGTCCCACTCCAGGTCTTGAGGACTATGGAAGGGGTGTCAAACTGCAGCCGGATAAATTGCCTATCAACCTGCAAATCCTTCCTAGACACGCCGATAGCAGGCGGTAAGATGGGGAGAGATTCCTGGCCAACTACTGACAGAAAGAAAATTGGAGCGTCTCCCATCACTATCCATAGCTCCAAGTTGCAATGTATTTCCATCCCAAATGGATTTAACAACAATCAATGACTGATATTATCTTTTTTAGTAATCCATCTTTATTAATTGAATTTAAATTCCACTAGCTGCCATTGAAGATATATCCCTAAACCATTACCTTTGTTACTAGCCCATGGACATCTCCAAAAATGTCCAAATCTGTGGAGAAATGGTACCCAGGTTCATTTAATAACTGGCTGAAACCGGCTGGCCCCAGTACAGTATACAAAGGAACCTCAATTACTTGGCATTCGATTATCCCAATATCAGATTATCCGGGGAGATTGCAAGGTCCCGATGCTTGGCTAAATTATGTTACCCGGCATTTGATTATCTGGAACTCGATTAACTGAAGGAAATACTCTCCATCCGTGCCCTTCGGATAATCGAGATTCCTCTGTATAGAGGGTCATTGGCCTGCAACATTCAGTAACACAAGGTAACAAAATCATTATAATGGATGCAAATCACTGCAGATAATTTCTGTAGGAAGGAGATTGAGACACAGTGTGGTTAAATTAAACTAATGCCGGAACTCATTTACACCACCATAAACATTTCTGGGGTACTTGGTGTAAAACAAAAACTATCATGTCACAAGGAAAGATCCAAAAATGATTGACAAGAATTCATTCATGTCAGAACTAAGAGATACAGTGGTCAGGAATAGACTGAAAAGGTTTGGCTTGTTTTCTCCAGGTTGATAGCATTGGGCTCTTGGAAATTGCAATTTCTGTTTTGAACTTTTGTTTTACCTTTTATTTTCAGTAAAGTCAATTAAAATGAAATTCAGGTACAGTGTAAAACAGCACTCCATTCCAACTTTGGTTATTTATTCCAAGCATTATAACACCTTTTATCTTTCCTGCTGTCCAACCTATCACATCTCTTCTCTTTTGCTCTTCCTTCTATCACTCCCTTTTAACTTTGCTCAAATCCTACTAGATTTCCATTGTCCTTCAGGTTCTAAAGGAAGTACTTTGACCTGAAACATTGACTTACGAAATTCATTGATTATTTCCAGCATTTTCTGTACTTATTGCTTGTGCTTAAACCTTGAGGAATTAGTGCAACTAATGTTGTCACCTCGAGATGCAAAATAAAGGCAGTAGGTGCAGTTATGCCTTGACCTAACTAAATGGTGGAATAAGTTTTAGGGACTAATGGCCTGCCCGTGTTGGTATTACCATTATGAAATGGTTACCTACCTCTTAGCCTATCTACCTGGCTATGTAGATGGACTACAGAAAAGACAATTACTCTCCATTGAGGAAAGTTATAGAGTCATTGAGACATACACTTGGAAACAGGTGTTCAGCTTTACCAGTCCATGCCAACCATAATTCCAAACTAAACTAGTCCCACCTGCCTGCGCTTGGCCCATATCCCTCCAAACATTTCTTATTCATGTACTTGTCCAAATGTCTTTTAAACATTATAATTGTACCCACCTCCAACACTTCCTCTGGAAGTTCATTCCACACACAAACCTGTAAAAAAAATCACCCCTCATATCTTTTTTAAATCTTTCTCCTCTCATCTTAAAAATACACCCCCTAGTCTTGAAATTCCCCACCTTATGGAAAAGCCATCGACCATTCACCTTATCTATACTCCTCATTATTTTATAAACCTCTATAAGGTCACCCCCTCAACCTCGTACACACCAGTGAAATAAAGTCCCAATCTCTCTCTATCAGACAAATTCTCCATTCCCAGCAACATACTGGTAAATGTCTTCTCAACCCCTTCTGCTTAATAATATCCTTCCTATAATAAGGTGAAGTAAGACTTGATTGAGATATTCACTATTATCGAGAGCAGTCAGGAGAGAGCAGATAAGGAGAAGCAGTTCCCCTCAGCAGAAATATTGAGAACCAGGGAACACTGATTTAAGGTGCTTGGTAAAAGAACCAATGGCAATAGGAGAATTAATAATTGAAATGTTTAGGAGCTGAAATGCACTGTGTGAGAGCAGGGTGGAGGCAGATTCAATTCAGCTTTCAAAAGGGAAATGGATAATTATCTGTAGAGAAAGAAGATACAGGCTATGGGAGAGGAACAGTGCTGTGGGACTAGTGTGATGATGCTGATCCTTTAACAAGGTTAGGTTGTCCTTTGGGTTTTTTTTTCAGAGTGGTCATAAACACACAGATTCCAAAATATCTGGGTTTATCAACTTGAAGAAGCTCTGGAGTTTTTTTTAAAAAAACACTTGTACAATGAAAGGGGAGTGGCCAGTCCTCCTAGCTCAGCTTCTCTCTGGTTTGGTTTGGTTTAGTTTAGTTTTATCAAGTGGTCTGTCTATTCAGAGGCTGCTGGTCAAAGAACCAGCTGATTGGGAGAAGGTGTTCCATGCTGAATCTCTCTGCCATCTCTCTCTGACATCTCTCCTGTAAGACCCTGTGTTTGGTTGCTAAGGGGTGATTCTGGGGATTGTTGCAGGAATTTGGAACAGCATCGTTAAGTTGGGATAGTCCGTTAGGTTTTCGGATGGGTTGAGCTATTCTGTACTCTGTTCTCTCTTGTTTTGACCAGCTGTATCACTCCTGGAATATCACTTTACACCTGCTCAAAGCAATTAGAAAAATGAGGGTCTGGCCTACCTTCTTGCAATGTTTTGAGGGGAACTGGCCTGGTCTAAATCCTGAGATTGCTCCTGGCAACAGGCTTTATGGGGTGAATGGACTCTTTTGTGCTCTCGCAATTCCAGGACTCTTCTGAGTACCCAAACATGGACTGATTTCTTAACTCCACGTGGCTGCCTGTGCTAGCTCAGTCCAAAAACCTGCTCCTGGTTAAACTGTATCTGCATAAACATCTCATGTCATTGACAATCACAGCCTCAAGGTCGGAAAACTGGAAGATAGTGCAACTTAAACAGACGTTCTTAATCAATCCAAGTATTTCAGCACAGCGGAATAAAATATCCATCTTAAGCTGCATAATATATCAGCTTTGTATTTTGATCTTTGTAATTGGAGATTTTTGTTCAGCGACATTAATCGAGCCAACATTTCTGCTTGAAGCCTGAAGTGCTGACGTTAAAAACATTCCCTCACATAAACCAACTTGACTCCTGACCAATGGAATGTAAAACAATGTAAGAATTTTCGCATCTGCTAGAGAATGGTTTATAAATTACTTGATGGTGAAATTGCTTTTCTTACTCATTTAGAATAACCTTGTCGATATAATATGTACCACATTTGGAGCACTTCTGTGAGGTTCAGAACTGTTAGCCAAGACCGGATACATCAGCCACAATTACAGATGAAAGATGTGATCAATGTGCCAACCCATCTGGTCCTGTCTGGCAGCACAACATGGAATTCTGATCCATGAAACATTCAAAGGGCTGGGGAGAGGCTTTGCCAAGACAATAAACTTGTAGAAACACCAGTCATGTTCAGCTCAAGACCCTAATCACTGCAATCCTGTGAACAATCATTGTGAATGTTTTCACCCAGAGAGTGGGGAGCCCATAGAATACTCTGCCACAGAAAGTGGTTGAGGCCAAGACATGTTCGTTTCATTGTTTCCACCCGGCATCTGCTTTCTCCTGACAGCAAGTCTCGACCACCTTCCCGGATACTCCTCCTCCATTTTGGATGGGCTCGGGCCAGTGATTTCCAGGTGTCTGTGGTAATGCCACACATTGCCAGTGAGGCCTTGTGGGTATCCCGGAAGCACTTCCTCTGTCCACCTGGGGTTTCCCTGCCATTTCAGAGATGGGAGTAGAGCTTCTGCTGGGGGAGTCTCGTGTTGGTCATGTGGACGGCATGCCCAGCCCATTGCAGCCAATCAAGGACCTCGATCCTGGGGATGTTAGCCTGGCTTCCCAGAGGATTTGCAGGATGATGCGTAGGCTGCATTGGTGGTACTGCTCCAGTACTTTGAGGTGTCTGCTGCACACAGTCCATGTCTCAGAGCCATATAGGAGGGCAGGAACCACCACAGCTCTGTAAACCAAGATCTTGGTGTCAGAACACCCTTTTCCTCAGGTGGCTGAAGGATATGCCTGCATCCTAAAGCACTTCATTGGGAGTGATGAGAAATGGGCATTGAAACAGAGAGAGACAGACAGAGGATGCCAGAGGTGAGGTCATAAGTGAGTTTTAAGGAAGGATCCTGGGAAGAAGGCAGAAAGGAGACATCTTTTGTAGATGAGAGCTCCATAGGATGGGGCTTAGATATGGCCAGTGGTAGGATAAATAGAAGAGAGGGTGCTTTTTGATATTCTTTCACAGGATTGGTGTTGCTGGCAGCACCAGCATTTATTACCCACGCCTAACTGTCTTATTGAACGATCATGTGCTCTAGGGACACCCACGGTGCTGTTAGCAAGGGAGTTCCAGCAACAGTGAAGGAATGACAATACTGTTCCAAGTCGAGATAGCACGTGGTTTGGAGGGGACTTGGAGATGGCTGCGCTCCTATGCGTTTGTCCTTCTCGACAGTAGAGGTTGAAAGTTTGGGAGGTGCTATTAAAGGAACTTTGGTGAGTTGCTGCAGTGTATCTTATTGATGGTACAGACTGCTGTCAAGATTAAAGTGGTGCTGGAAAAGCAGAGCAGGTCAGGCAGCATCCGAGGACATCCGTGGTTAGCACTGCTGCCTCACAGCGCCAGAGACCTGGGTTCAATTCCCGCCTCAGGCGACTGACTGTGTGGAGTTTGCACATTCTCCCCGTGTCTGCGTGGGTTTCCTCCGGGTGCTCCGGTTTCCTCCCACAGTCCAAAGATGTGCAGGTC
>NC_057744.1:32555777-32559441 GCF_004010195.1 Chiloscyllium plagiosum | reverse complement strand
GTGTGGACTTGTTGGGCCGAAGGGCCTGTTTCCACACTGTAAGTAATCTGATCTAATCTAAAAAAGCCCTTCATCAGACTGCTGTCACTGAGTGTCAGTGATGGATGGACTGGATATCGAAGATGTTGAGAGGACTTGATCAGAAATGATGAAGAGACTGTAAATGGACTTTTGTTTAGGGTAATAGTGTTGAGATAACAAGGACAGGAAAGGAACTATTGGTGATAGGCACTCTGCAGATGATCAGAGAGGTAACCTTTGATCAAAGTGAGGGTAGGAAAACCATTGTGACCCTGGGAGGCGAAGAGTCTGATCATCATGTGATTGGCTGCTGAGAGACCAAAGAAGAATAATATACCACAAAATTGGTAATTTTGGTGAGGCCTTTACATGGTGTAATGAAAGGGTTGGAAACCAGGTTGGAGGGATTCAGATATGGAGCTATCAGAAAGGGACTTCTCGCTGGGAGATAGCAACAGGTTCAGGGATTTTCAATCAGAAACAAATTAAACAAGTTAATTGCAGTCAGAGTTGCAGCAAGGCAAAAGTGAGGACTGCAGATGCTGGAACCAGAGTTTAGATCAGAGTGGTGCTGGAAAAGCACAGCAGGTCAGGCAGCATCCGAGGAGCAGGAAAATCGACATTTCAGGCAAAAGCACTTCATCAGGAACATTCCTGATGAAGGGCTTTTGCCCGAAACATTGATTTTCCTGCTCCTCGGATGCTGCCTGACCTGTTGTGCTTTTCCAGCACCACTCTGATCTAAACTCAGAGTTGCAGCACACCAGTTTAGCTCTCATATTATATTAATGACATTAATATTTCAAATCATGGATTGAATATTGAATAATGACTATGATTCCCAGTCAAATTGAGTCGTGATACTAGAACTCATTTCAAACACTCACTGTTTGTGGTAATTATTCAAGTATCACAATCATAGCTCCAATGGTATCAATCATGGCTCAGTTAACGAATCATAGAGGTACACAAAGGTCCTTTTCTTCCTCTGTACTCCTCAGGGGCTTACTTCATTGTGCCTATCCTTCCCCTATTAGCATGGAAACAGACCTTTCAATCCAACTAATCGATGCTGAACAAGTTGCTCAAAGTAAACTAGTCCCACTTGCCTGCATTTGGTCCATATTCCTATAAACCTTTCCTACTCATGTACTTATCCAAATGCCTTTTAAATATTGTAACTGTACTTGTATCTACCAATTCCTCTGACAATTCATTCCACATACAAACTACCCTCAATGTGAAAAAGATGCATCTCAGATCCCTTTTATATCTTTCTTCTCTCACCTTAAAAATATGGCTCCTAGTTTTGAACATTCCCACCCTAGGAAAAAGTCCTTTGCTATTCATTTATCTATGCCCCTCATGATTTTATAAACCTCTGTAAGAACAAAACAAGAACAAAGAAAATTTACAGCCCAGGAACAGGCCCTTCGGCCCTTCAAGCCTGAACCGATCCAAATCCACTGTATAAACCTATCGCCCAATTCCTAAACATCTGTATCCTCCTGATGAAAGGCTTACGCCTGAAACGTCGATTCTCCTCCTTCACCTTGGATGCTGCCTGACTTGCTGTGCTTTTCCAGCACCACATTCCCGACTCTGATCTCCAGCATCTGCAGTCCTCACTTTCCCCCAGGTTAAAATCATTCCCAGGTAACCAAGAGAAAGGTGTTCCTTGCCCACAGATTCAGTTGTCAAATCATTTCTGACATTTATGGTCATTGGCAAATTATACATCACTTCCAATTAGTCTCTAACAATCCGAATGGAAATGCTGTCAAACATTGCACTCCAGTCACCTCAGACCCCTATCACAGCTTCAGTGTGATCTCCTTACTCAAAGCCAGCTCTTCCTCCCAGTGGACTACACTTGCCAACTCAACTGATTCCTCACTGCAGTCCCCAACTGATCCAGCCCACACGTGTCTCCATAATGCACAATGTTCTTCTCTCTAAATGCTCCAGGACAGAGTGGGGTGGAGTAAAAAATACTGCTATAATCATCCAAAAAATCATTTACTAAAAATTGATACCCATGCCCCTCTGGAACTTCCTCCCCTCCCTTCTTCCTCTGACTCCATCCCCTCTCCCAAACACACCTCCTATTATGTATTTACTATCCCTTCTAACTTTCCGGTGTCCAATGGTGGAAGTTCCATAATCAGCAAAGATCTGAGTTTCATCCCTTTACGTGACCCTACCTCTGTGCCTATTTCTTTGCACAACGGTCGTCTCCTCATTCCACAGACCCCTTCATCCACCTCCAACACTCTCCCTGTTCCTGGACCCCTTCTCTGTTCATTGAGAACTACCAACATAACGATGGTCATCTTAAATTCTCTGCCTCCCTCCCCACTCACCCATTCAAACCTATCTTTTACTGAACTGACTGCACTGTGTGCTCTCAGGTCCAGTCCTGACTTTGTAATCAATCCTGCTGACAAGGGTCATGTTGTTATCATCTAGATTGCAGAGGCTGAGCGCCAGTTCTTGGATTTCTCCTCCTATCTCCCCCTGGACCATAACCCAACCATGAAATATTAGACCATCGCGTTCACCACGGTCACTAACCTCGTTGTTAGTGATGATCTCCTCGTCACTGCTTTCTAGCTGATAGTCTCTCAACCCCATACAGTTCGCTTCTACCTCGTTCCCAAAATACACAGACAGGACTGCCCGGGCAGACCCATAGTTGCTGCCTCCTCCTGCCCCAACAGAACTCATCTCTTCCTACCTTCACTCAGTCTTTTCTCCCCTGGTCCAGTCCCTTCCCTCTTACATCTATTATTCCTCTCATGCTTAATGACAGTTTCAGAATTTCCAGTTTGCAGGCTCCAACTGTCTCCTCCTTCCATGTCCATCCCCCACCAGAATGGTCTCAGGACTCTCTGCTTATTCCTGGAACTGTCCTTATCCACCACCACCCTCCTCCGCCTGGCTGGGCTTGTCCTCACCTTTTCCTTTAACTCTTCCCACTTTCTTTAGGTCAGAGGGGTGGCCATGGGCATGGTTTTGCCTGTCTCTTTGTGGGGTATATGGAATATTCCTTGTTCCAAACCTACTCGGGCCCCCACACAAAACTCTTTCTCTGATATATCAATGACATCATTGGTGCTGCTTCCCTCTCTCATCAGGAAGTGGAAAGGTTTAAAGATTTCGCTTCCAACTCTACATGTCTCTCACCTTCACCTGCTCCACCTCTCACTCCTCCCTTCCCTTCGTCAACATCTCTGTTTTCATTTCTGGGAATAGGTTGACAACAAGTATCCACTATAAACCCACTGACTCCCACAGTTAACTTGACTATACATCCTGACGTAAAAACAATGACTGCAGATGCTGGAAACCAGATTCTAGATCAGTGGCGCTGGAAGAGCACAGCAATTCAGGCAGCATCCGAGGACAGGCAAAATCGACGTTTCGGGCAAAAGCCCTTCATCAGGAATAAAGGCAGAGAGCCTGAAGCATGGAGAGATAAGCTAGAGGAGGGTGGGGGTGGGGACTGGGAGTTGCAATGAGAGAGAGACTCCCTGAGATTCTTGTAGAGAGAGGAGGAAAACTTCTTCAAGGCAGGCATCCTTGCAAGAGGATTCACAGTAGGGTTAAAATCAACGAGGTAAAAACAATGACTGCAGATGCT
>NC_057744.1:32551338-32554367 GCF_004010195.1 Chiloscyllium plagiosum | reverse complement strand
GCTTCAGGCTCTCTGCCTTTATTCCTGATGAAGGGCATTTGCCCGAAACGTCGATTTTGCCTGTCCTCGGATGCTGCCTGAATTGCTGTGCTCTTCCAGCACCACTGATCTATACCTCCTGACATCCTACTTCCTGTAAAGATTCTATCCCATTCCCCCAGCTCCTTCATCTCCAACATTTCTGTTCTGATGATGCCAATTTTGGCAAGGAGGCCTCCGAAATGTCCAACTTTTTCCTCAACCAAGTATTCCCAGCACCATGGTTGACAAGACCCTCAGCCATGTTTGACACATCTCCCGCACTTTGGCCCAGTATGCAGAAATAGTGTGTTTTTTTCCATTGGGGCAGATGTAACGCAACAAGTAATTCTCCTGACAGCTTGTGGAGCAGCATCTTTGCCTGTTATTAGGAGCTTAACCTTCCCTGACGCACCAGGCAGTAAAGCCTTTCAAGAGTTGACGGATTTAGTTAAGGAATATTATGACCCCAAGCCTCCACTAAATTTGAGTAGCTATCAGTTTTACTCAGCAAGAGGTCAAGGGGAATCCGTATTGGGATTTTTGATCTTTTTTTACTTTATTAAACAAAACACAGTTTACAAAACAGTTAACATTAACAGCTATATACAGAGAAACAGCAATTTTACAAGGGAGAGGAATGGCAAAGCCAGGCCCCAAACCCCAACATTCAACCAGTTTCCAGGGAAATGAGGACAAACTTCAAATCCCACTTTCATTGGGATTTTTGATTAGGTTAAGACGACTGGAAGAGGCATGTGACTTTGGTTTAACCCTTAATGAGATGCTAAGAGATCATTTGGTTTGTGGGATTAATTATGCAACCATGTAAAAGTGCTCAACTGGAATTCAGACAGGCTGTCCAACCAACTTTATCATTGGAAAATGCAGCAAGTGGGGCAAATGAGTAACAGGCCATTCCGATGCAAGTGGACACTCTTCCAGCTCGACTGAGCTTGAGGAACAGCATTTGAATGAAGGCAATTGCATAGTCTCGCTCAGGATATATCCTGAACAGAAGGACTCTCATCAGTCCACAGCAGACACCCAAAACAAAGCCAAGCCTCAGCCAAATGGTCAAAATGTTCTTCTGGATCGGGGCTGGAGGGCCATTGTAGTTGCTGCTAGTATGTGTGGGCTTGAGACAGCAAAAGAGTCCCACTGAGAGACCTAAACTGAGTAAGAAAACTCATAGGTTGGTGTCCAGGAGTGTGTACACCCTGGAAAATCCATCTACATCTGGTTTGGAACAGTTACATTGTTTAACAACATCAAAACCAGAAACAATCAAAATAAACATCTGGTTAAATGTTCACCCAGTTCAAATGGAGATCGATACGGGTGAGGCTGTTTCAGTAATCGCAAAACCAGACTTTAACAAAATTCCAACCTTTAAGTTTATGCAAGACCTCAGCTAGACTGCAAAACTATACCGGAGAACCTTTACAGATTAAGGGTCCAACTTTGATTCCGGTCTCTTATGAGAAGCAGTTGGTTCAGTTCCCACTGATTGTAATAAAAGGTTCAGGCCCAAGCTTGATGGGGTGGAATTGGTTGGGAAAGCTTTACCCAGATGGACTCAACATGTTTTGATTAGAAAATGGCTGCCTGAGTGGAGTCCTAATCAAATAACCAGATGTTTTTCAGGAAGGTCCAGGGATTATTAAAGGAGACAAGCCCACCTTCCACATTGACCAGGAAGCAATTCCATGACTCTGCAAGGCCCACCCACTGCCATTTGCCTAATGGACAAAAGGAGAGGCAGGAATCAGGAGACTGGAAAGTCAGGAATCATTGAATCAGTGCAGTTTGTGGAATGGGCAGCACTGGTCATACCTATTGCAAAGCCCGATGGCTTGGTCCAGCTTTATGGGGATTTTAAACAAATGGTAAACTGCTTTTGGCAGCTGGATAAATACCCAAACCCTCGCATAGAGGATTTATACACAAAGCTGCTGGGAAGGTGGTGCTGTCCCTCACAAAACTGGACATGAGCCTTGCGTACTTACAATTACAGTTAGCTGAGGATTCCCAGAAATATGCTACAATTAATACCCATAAAGATTTATACCATAATACAAAACTGCCACTTGGGGTATCACCAGCCTGTGCAATTTTTCAGTGGACAATGGAGAACACTTTAGAAGGCCTACCAAGGTCAACATTTGTATAAGTGATGTGCTAATGACAGGGAACACCAATAAGGAGACTTAGGGAACTTGGACATAGTGCTTAGATGTTTCTCACAGGCAGGCAGCTGCCCTAGAACAGAGAAATGTGTATTCCCGGCCACACAAGTCACCTACCTGGGCTATAGAGATGACAAGACCAGTTTACACCTATTGGAAAATAAAGTGAGGATGATGAAAGTTGCCCCGACTCCCACATTAATCCCAGAGCTTAGGTCTTTCCTTAGGCTGGTGAATTAATACAGATAGTTCATCCATAACCTGGCCTCCATTCTGGTATCTTGTTATCAACTCTTAAAAAAGGGTCAGCCTTGGAAATGGTCATGTACCCAAGGGAAGTGAAGAAACTGCTACCATCCTCTAAGGTGTTGGCACACTGTGATCCCAAATGAGATCGGGTATTGAGATGTGATGCCTCCTTATATGGCATGGGGTAGTATTAGCTCATAGGTGGCCCAGTGGAGAGGAATGCCCAGTAGCAAGTGCAATTAGGACTTCAACCCCAGGGCATCAATATGGACTTCAACAGTTTCCTCATTTTCCCTTTACCACCTCACCCCAGTTCCAAACTTCCAGCCCGCACTGTCCCCATGACTCGTCCTACCTGCCTATCTTCTTTTCCACCTATCCACTTCACCCTCCCCCTGACCTATCACCTTCATCCCCTCCCCCACTCACCTATTGTACTCTATGCTACTTTCTCCCCACCCCCACCCTCCTCTCACTTATCTCTCCACCCTTCAGGCTCTCTGCCTGTATTCCTGATGAAGGGCTTTTGCCCGAAACGTTGATTTTACTGCTCCTCAGATGCTGCCTGAACTG
>NC_057744.1:32526546-32549099 GCF_004010195.1 Chiloscyllium plagiosum | reverse complement strand
CCAAATTTATCTCTCCACCCTAGAGGCTTCCTGCCTCCATTCCTGATGAAGGGCTTTTGCTTGAAACGTCGATTTTCCTACTGAGCAGTAGGTCTGACACTCCTATCTGTCAGCCAGATTTCCCGACAAAGAGATGGGCATAGCTGGGGCCCATGTGGGTGCCCATGGCTACCCCTTTGGTTTTGCAAAAGTGAGAGGATTGGAAGGAGAAGCTGTTAAGGGTGAGGATCAGTTCAGCCAAACAGATGAGTGTATCAGTGGAAGGGTACTGGTTGGGACAGCATGAGAGGATGAAATAGGGGGCTTGGAGGACTCCATTGTGGTGGATAGACCGCACTGCCCCGTGGCTGAACTTTTCTACTCCCTCTCCCACTCCACCAAGGACACACAGGCCCTGGGCCTCCTCCATCACCAAACCCTAATCACCCAATGCCTGGAGGAAGAAAGCCTCATCTTCTGCCTTGGGACCCTGCAACCCCAAAGGATTAATGTGGATTTCTCCAGTTTCCTCATTTCCCCTCCAGCCCACCTTATCCCAGTTCCCAAGCCTCCAGCTCGGCATGGTCCTCTTGACCTGTCCATCTTTCCCATATATCCGCTCCACACTCCTCTCCAACCAATCACCTTCTCTCCCACTTTCATCAACCTATCACATTCTCAGCTGCCTTTCCCCCCAACCCCAACCCCCCCTCCTATTTATCTGTCAGACCCCCGACCCACAAGTCTCATTCCCGATAAAGGGCTTATGCCCAAAATGTCAATTTTCCTGCTCCTCCGATGCTGACCTGCTGTGCTTTTCCAGCACCACAATCTTGACTCTGATCTCCAGCATCTGCAGCCCCCATTTTCTGCTGAAGAAGTTCTGACCCTGATGGGAAAGATATCTTCTCTTATTCTAATCAGAAGAGGTCTCTACTCAGGTTTACCGTACGCAAGTACAAGGGATGGTAAGACAGGACATCTCCTGGGACTTTACAGATATCACTGTGATATATGTCCTTCCACATATGCACAGTAGCTATTCTTAGAGTCATAATATAGTCAGCTCATAGAATCATTGAGTCATAGAGATCTACAGCATGGAAACAGACCTTCGGTCCAACTCATCCATGCCAACCAGATATCCCAACCCAATCTAGTCCCACCTGCCAGCACCCAGCACATATCCCTCGAAACCCTTCTTATTCAAATACCTATCCAGATGATGCAATTGTACCAGCCTCCACCACTTCCTCTGGCAATGCATTCCATACACGTACCACCCTCTGAATGAAAAAGCTGCCCTTTAGGCCTCCTTTATACCTTTCCCCTCTCACCCTAAACCTTTGCCCTCTAGTTCTGGACTCCCCCACCCCAGGGAAAAGACTTGTCTATTTATCCTCCTTATTTCCACATTAATATTCATATATTGAAAGAGTTTGTGCCTATAGGAAACTAAAACCCCAAAAGAAGCCTTTGGTGTTTGCTGAAGGTACACTTAAGCCTTGGAGAAGAATATAAAGAGGTCAATTGCTAGTAACTGATCTTCCACAATCTTGCAACTCCACTTGCCCCCATAACCTTTCTTCTCAGGGATATGGAAGAGTTTATCGCCATGCAAATACTTGTATTGTGGCCTGCAGTGTGTTGTGTGATCTTCAAGGACATTTCAACTCAAGACCTGTTGTACCAATTGGAGCTGAAACAATGCATAGAAACTCTTTGGGTTTAATACTGTCATCTGAACTCCTTTCTTGAAAATGTGCACCATGTAATTTAACATTCTGTTCGTTCTTAGAGCTTAATTATCAGCGCATTAGTGGGATTTGGTTTTTGGCACTTTGATCAAATGTTAGCGCTTATGACTGTTTGAGAAACAACTAATTGATATCCTTAGGCATTAAAAACATGGACAGTTGATACCAGCTGTGATACTTGAGAACTAAGCTGAGTGATGTGTTATTGTTTACTGTACTTTTTCTTTCCCAGATCTGAGCTTTTACTGGATGTGTGCCAGCCATGTGAAACTAGAGCTCGAGCTTTTTAAAAGAAAGCAGTGCAATCAAAAAGCTACATTTTCTCACAGGATTGACACTAGCCGTACAAAAATTCAGATTGGAATCCAAATGAGCAAACGTTGGTCACTTAGTTAGAGTTTACGTTTTTTTTTAAGTGATCGCCCTGTGCGGTCTGTGTATTAGTATGCAAGCCTAGCTGTTCCAAGGGACCTGTGAAGGAGATTAGTGGTTGAGTATAACCACTGAAGAGTTTGGGTTCCTTGATGATGAAGATTAGCAACTCACAGGCCTTGAGGATATCACCAGGAATTATTGTGGAGAGCATTTATTTCCCAGAATTCAACTCTCAGCATTTACCATTAATGCTTTCAGTGATGTCATCATGGTCTGTTGCTCAGGGGATATGGGTAAATATGTCAATCAAACTCTGCGACTTGAGTGTTTATTATAATGCTTGCCTTTTCCAGGTAAAGTGGCGTCTCCTGACTCACTATTTGGACTAGAGTAGTGCTGGAAAAGCACAGCAGGTCAGGCAGCTTCCGAGGAACAGGAAAATTGACGCTATTCTAATCTTGACTCTAATCTCCAGCATCTGCAGAACCCACTTTTGCCTCACCATTTGGACTCTTTCGTCACCATCTTATGTTTAGTTTTAAACTTTTTTGTAACTGGTGACGGCTTTCTTTTTATAGATATTTTTATTAAGAAAGAAGATTTTTAACATTTTTTACAAAATTACAGAAATAGTACAAACTAGTGTATTATATTTACAATATAACAACAACACAAATATAAAATTAAACAAAAAACCTAACTATTAATCTATTCTACAAACAGCCAAAACATAAAATAGGATATTATACATTACTAACAATAAACAAAAAGATAGATAAATAACTAGATGCATGCTCAAAATAGATTTATATCAAGTCATAACAAAACCCATATATATATATACATATATATACGGGAGACCTCCTCCTGGGTGGGATGGGACCATTCGCCACCGCCAATTGGCCACTGAGGACTATTCGCCAGTTCGCCACCGCGCCATTTTTGGTTTTTGGAACAGGAATGTTTAGTATGGAAACAGATATTATTAGCAAACGTGGAAATAAGAAGTTTTACCATGATGGTTTTATATATATTTTTGAGAAACTATCCAAGAATGATTCAAGTATTAAGTTTTGGCGATGTGAACAAAGGGGCCGATGTAATGGACGGATCCACACCAAGAGTGGCACTGTGATAAAAACCATTAATGGACACACACATTCTCCTTCCGCAGCAAGTGTCCAAGTTGCGAAAGTGAAAACATGTTTAAAACGTCGTGCAGAAGAACCGCAGGAAGTAGTGAGTGAGCTTTTGTTTCTCACAATGTTTAAAACGTCGTGCAGAAGAACCGCAGGAAGTATCTAGTGTTCTTATTAACAAATGTGTTGCTGATGTCCCTCATTCAGTCCTGGCATCTTTACCGATGACAAGCAGCATGAAGGAAATAATTCGACGAAAAAGGAATGATATTAGCTTAGCGCCACCAAACCCTACTGATCTTCAGCATTTGGTGATTCCAATTAGATACAAAGTATATAAGCCGGATAATGGAGCAGAAGAAAAATTTCTTTTGGCAGATAGTGGTCAGGGAAGTAATCGAATAATCATATTTGGTAGGGAATCTTGGATACATCATTTATCAGAATCCACCTGGTTTGTAGATGGTACGTTTAACATAGCCCCTATTTTATTCTCTCAGGTATATTGTATTTTAGCAAAATGACTTGATGGGGTTCATCCAATATTGTATATACTTCTACCAAATAAGCAGCGTTCAACATATGTATGCATGTTTGAAATGGTGAAGTCCTTGGTACCTAATCCCAGACCACAGTACATCCATTGTGACTTTGAGCAGGCAGGTATCAGTGCTATGAGAGAATGTTTTCCTGAAGTTAGAATTAGGGGCTGTGTCTTTCATTTGGCGCAAAGTATGTATAGACATATTGCTGCAGCTGGAGCAACTTGTCAATACAACACCGATCCTGATTATGCTTTAAAAGCAAAAATGATAATTGCTTTGGCTTTTGTGCCACTTACTGACCTTGATAACTATGTAGAAGCACTCGCAGATTTTTTGCCTCGAGAACTACAACCACTACTAGATTGGTTTGAATTTAATTATATTGGACTCTACAATAGACGTGGCAGTAGCCGAAGGGCACCTTTGTTTCCCCATGATATGTGGTCGGTCCATGAGACAGCAATAAACGATGAAGATCGCATAAGTAATCATGCTGAAGCCACTCATCAGAGAATTGCTTTTGAACTCGGAGCTCACCACCCAACCATATGGAAATGTATTGGAACGTTAATGAAAGTGCAAAAGGGCGTGATTTATATATGGAACAGCTGATAGAGGGTTACCCACCACAAATAAAGCTAAAAAAGTATTGAAACACAGACGATAGAATAAAAAAAATTGTTGTTGAATACGGTGAAAGATTGTTTGGAATATCTTAGCGGAATAGCGCATAACTATCAAATGAACTGAAATTTCATTGTTTAATATTAATGTGAGATTTTACTGCCATTATAAAGATTTTTAAAATATATTTCCTTTTTCTGGTTAAAGTTTGTAACTCATTTTTATATATAAACCAATAAAATGATATTTATTTTACCTCTTTTTTTTATCAATATGGAGTATGTAGTTGTATAAATAAAGGGGGTTGAGAAGTATGAAAGAACAGGCGGGAGGGAAAACAATCAGTACATATATATATTTCCAGTGACTAATAGTCTCCAGAGGTCAAATGACCCCAGTGGAGAAACGCTGGTGGTGGACCGGCAGTGGCTAATCATCGGCAGCGAATCATCACCAACCCCTCCTGGGGGCCCCTGAACCAGCCGGAACCATCCTCATGGCTAAGCAAAAGCCCTGGACAATATGGCCGAAATATCTGTGTCAGTATAGTTCAAAAAGGGCTGCCATGTTCTGTAAAATAATTCCGTGTTTTGGTGCACGGTATTCATAAGGAAGTCAAAGGGAATATATTTCCTGTGTGCCAATTTAAAAGTTCCAGGAACCTTCGTATATTCAAATTCATTAAATATTTTCCCTCGCACAAAAGGAAAGGATAGTAAATAATTTTCTCCCGCATATATCCAGAGAGGGAAAATTTGGGGAGCCTAAAAGTAGGGACACTGGATTCAATCCAATCTCCATACCCAAAATCTTTGTCAAGGCATTCGCTACTCTATCCCAATACCTGCGGACCTTACGGCATGTCCATAGACAATGCGTGAGAGTGCCAACTTTGATTTTGCATTTGGGACACATTGGGGATGCCCCTGCCTTGAATTTTGCGAATCGTTCAGGTGCCATGTGAACCCTGTGAAGTATCTTCAATTGAGTAGCCTGAGGTCTGTTACAGATAGAGATCCTCCTGGCATTTTCCCAGATGTCCTCCCACATTTCTAAAGAAATTTCCAACCCTAATTCTTGATTCCAGGTTTTATACAACCATTCCATGTCCTTCCATACCTTATTGCATAGTGAGTGGTAGAGAGTACTGACTGAGGGCAGCCCCATCTGCCAAAGCACTCTCCTTTCCCGATCCAATTTATAAGGATTGACTATCAGTGTGGTCTTCTTTTGTATAAAGTCTCATATTTGGAAATACCGGAAGAGGTCCTTGCTGGGCAGTCCAAACCTCTGGCGCAGCTGCTTGAAGGACATCATGACCTTGAACAAGTCTCCCAAATAGGAGATACCTCTGGACTCCCAAATTTTGAATATAGCATTGGTCAACCCTGGCTGAAATCCCAATGTTCCCACAATGGGGGTGTAAGGGAAGGGTTTTTGCAGGTTATCCTCATTTTGTTGCATTATCTACCAAGCTTTAATTGTATTTAAAACAATAGGGTTTTTACAATAGGCTGTGATGAATCTCATCTTGTCCATAAATAGTAGATTGATGAGGGGACAGTTTGCTTGGGAAGTCTCAGTATCTAGCCAGGTTGATTGTGGGTCACAGGAGACCCAATCAGCTACATAAGATTACAGGGAGCTCAGTTGGTACCTCCTGAAATCCAGAAAGTCCAGTCCTCCTCTGACTTGTGGAAGCTGCAGCTTTTCTAATTTGATAAGGGGCCGTTTATGATTCCAAATAAAGGAGCTGAGCCAACCATAAAGTTTATGCAATGCCTGCCTTAGCAGCATCAAGGGGAGCGTTCTTATAGGGTATAAAAGACGAGATAAAATATTCATCGTAACTAAGGCTACTCTGCCTAACCAGGATATTGGGAGATCTTCCCAGCGTTGATGGTCCTGTCTTATTTTAAAAATACCTGAGTACAGAAAACCTTCTAGTGATCACCGAAAGGGGAAACAAGATCCGTTCGGAAAATTGGATATACTGGCAAGGCCTCCCAATAGCATGGCCTCCGATTTCAGAAAATTGACTTTATAACCTGAAAATATACCAAATAAATTGACCACTTGAATTAAGCGGGGCACAGATGTCAAAGGATCACGTAAGAAAAGGAGGACATCATCCACATTGAGAGTAATTTTGTGCTTCCCCGATCCAACCTCCGGAGCCGTTATGTTATGGTCAGTTTGTGTAATTTCCACTAGTGGTTCAATCACTAGCGTAAATAATAATGGTGAGAGAGGACATCCCTGACTATGTGAATAGTTATACATATTTATGAGTGGCCCAGCCAGTTCCCCTATTAATTCTTTATAGAACTCAGCCAGGAATCCATCTGGTCCAGGCGCTTTGCCACTCTGAAGCTGCCTAACTGCCTCCTGTACTTCCTGGGTTGTCAGGAGGGCATTCAAGAGCGACACCTGCTGACCCCGGGAGGGCCAGATTTTTAAAGAGAGACTCCATCTTCCTAGTTCTAACCTCACAGTCCTGTAACTTATACAATTCAAAATAGAATTTTCTAAAGGCTGTATTAATCCTTTATGATTACAAGTCAGGGTACCAGCAATCTCTCTGATAGACGTAATGGCTTGGGAAGCCTTTTTCTTTCTGGCAAGGTATGCTAGATACCTGCTAGGCTTGTCACCGTATTCAAATAATCTCTGCTTCGCAAATAATATCTCCCTCTTTGCTGTTTGAGTAAGTACGGTAGTCATGGCTGCCCTAAGGGCTGCGATCCTCTGTAGCTTAGTAATGGAGGGCCTCTCAACATACAGTTTCAGCTGCCTTCAGGGGAACTTTAAGCAAATGCTGTTGCTCTTCCTTTTGTCTTTTCCTGGTCGCACAATATGAAATAACCAAGCCTCGTGTGTATGCCTTAGCAGTCTTCCACATCGTCGATGGGTTACCAGCCGTGCCTGAGTTGATATCCCAGAAGGTTTTAAATTCCTGCAAAAAATATTTTATAAACCTGCTATCCTTCAATAAGAAAGGGTCCATACGCCAATGTTGGGGACCTGTCCCGTCATCACTAGTCTTAACTTCCATGTATACTGTGGCATGATCAGAAATAGTTATATTCCCTATTTTACAAGACAGTATCGAATTCTAAAGCGTCGAGGAGGCAAAAAACGTATCAGTTCTGGTATGACATTTGTGGGGGTTAGAGTAGAAAGTAAAATCTCTGCCCTCAGGATGGAAACACCTCCACACATCTACCAGCCCCAGCTCCCTGTTCAGATCTGCCAATTGCTTAGATCTCAGAGATATGCCTGCAGAACTCCTAGGTGTCCTGATCACCTCTGGATCAATGATACAATTAAAATCTGCTCCTATAATTGTGTGGCAGACCCCGAGAGCCATCAACTTAGAGAACGCTTCCATTACAAATTTAAAAGGATGTGCCGGGGGGCAAAAAAGATTGAAAATCCAGTATTCCTCTCCATATATTAGGGCTTTAATAAATATATATTGTCCAGACTCATCTTTTATCTGACATAGCATTTGGAAGGGAAGACTCTTCTGAATAAGATTGGCTACTCCCCTACTTTTTGAGCTGAAAGATGAAAAGAATACCTGGTCAAACCCACCCTGTTGCAGCTTCGAATGCTCCTCAGAGCCACATCAACTCTTTCTTTTTTAATTCTTGATAATATCTTTTTTCTTTTGATTGGCGAATGAATCCCCTTGACATTCCAGGTGCACCACCTAAATGAATGGCGAGCCATGATCATCCAAGCAAGCCCAAGACCCCCCAGGATGAAGAACCCCATCCAAAAGATGTTGAATAAAGACCAAAAAAAATTCACATATAAAAGAACTCTTTAAAACAGTTAAGTCAACACAATTAAGAACTACTCCTAAGTAAAAAAAAACACAAAACATGTTTAAAAGGAGACTTTCCCCCCTTGCTCCCAGGGAGCACTCCTACCTTCCAATACCCTCACCATAACCTCCACCAGCTAGTGCCCACCCCTTGGCCCAGGCATTACAAAATGGAGTAAATAAATTCCAGTATCTTATAAAGCAGGAGTTAAAAGGGGGTGACCCTCCCCTCCCCACACTATCACCTAGATACGCTTAATAAAACAACACAAGACAGAAATATGTAAGATTACAAAATTACAATCCTATCAAGCATTAAGCAATTAAATAAGAAAAAAAGAAAGAAGACCCCACTCAGAAACATCCCCCAAATGATCAAATAAGCCGCGCGAGCTATAGGTGACAGACCAAAGAGAGAGTAAAGAACAGGACCCCCCCTCCCCGGGGAAAGATGGACAAAAGAAAGATGGAGAAAGAATGAAGGATAAACAAAGAGAAGGGGGGGGTGCAAAATAAAGTTGTTATTCATACAGTTCAAGTCCCGCAGTCTATTTGAGAGCACCCAGGAATTCTTTTACTTTCTCCGGTGATCCAAAGTTATGTACTTTGGATCACCTGCGCTCCATGGCTGAAGCGCAGCGTTGCCGGATATCGCATGGAATATTGAATATTTAAGTCTCTCAGACGCTTCTTTGCCTCATCGAATGCCCTCCTCTTGCGGACCATGGCCGGAGAAAAGTCCTGAAACAACATTATCTTGGAGTCCTTGTACATCATGGCCTGGGGATCCTTCCCTAAGACTCTGATGATTATATTAATAAAAGATTACATCTTAATTAAATAAATTGTGTTTTGATAACAAATCACTAATGTGTTTTTTTGAAGATGCCTGTCTGATAAATCTCTTTATTTCGGCCTGACACGGACCAGATGGTCTGTTGTTCTATATATAAATGACCTCCCACAGAATGGAAACAGCTCTTCTCAAAGTTCCAAAAGGCAAACCTCTTAATGTTTCTTGACCTGTCTGTACCCTTTACACTCTTGATCACATAGTCTCTTCATCCAAATCATTTCTACAAATTAGAAAAAGCTGAAGGCAAACGCTCTGAGGCCTGTGACAAACCTCTCATTACATCTTGCCAAACAGCAAATAGACTCACTTATGCCTCTTCTCTGTTGCCTGTTAGCCAGTTAATCTTCTATCCACGCCAAGAAGGGGCCGATGTGGTGCAGTGGCAGTGTCCCTACCTCTGTGCCAAGAGGCCTGTGTTTAAGTCCTATCTGTAATAACCTCACATAACAGATTGACTCAAAAATATCTCTCCATGTTGATACATTAATCCTTATACAATGTGTTTTTAATTTCTGCAATAACCTTCGAATTCTACACGTAAAACACCTGAATGTCTGAATTAGATTCCAGTATGTTATCCACACTTTCATATTGAGTATATACAATTCACACTCATGAATACTCAATACACTATAAATATCTCTCTACCACTGATTAAATGCCCAGCCAGGGTTTTGTTCACATTTTAATAGTAGAAGTAACAACTTGTGAAACTGTTTTTCTCCAGTTGATTTCCAATGGTTTTTCCAGCATTTATAGATTATTTTCAACCTTTATGGAAGCAGGTAGAACAGGTGAGGAAGGGTAGAAGCGAGAGAAAAGGGTTTCGCTGAGAGTCCTTTGATAACCACATTCTAACATATGCAAAATTCCTTGTTGCAAAGGTTGACTCTTCCCATGTTGGTTAAATGCCCCAGGTAAGATACTGATTTCCTCTCTGTGTGAATTGATTGAAGTAATCAGACAAATGATTGGAACTGAGGGGAGAAGTCTATACCTGCATAATAAATAGTCCATGCAGTGCATTGTAAACAGAAACTGAAGAGGTAATAAATAATTCAGAATCAACCTGAGAACTTTTCAGATGCCTCCCGTCCTGTGAGTTATACTTGTGTGAGTCAGTCCAGGTAGTTCAGTGATTACACCAGATCCCTGGACAAAATGCACCAAGGCTGTAAACACACAGAGAAGGAGTGAGGGCTGCTGATTCTGATGACACGTTAATTGAAAAGGGGGTGTTCACATCCTGTGGACTTTACAGCAGCATGATCCTGCAATGGGGGATGGACTGACTTGGAATTTTCAAACCCTGTTTAAGATTCTCTGGATCCTCACTCCTCTGGCCATTGGTAAGATCTATGGGTATGCCCTGTCTGTTCTGCAAACTCATGGGGAAGTACTTTTAAAGTTACAGACTTATAGAACAAAATATAATTTTAAAGCTAATATTTCTAATTGAGTGGTTTCATTGCAAATGATGAAGTGTGTAAATGTATTCTGAGCTGCTGCAGGTGAATGTTCTGCAACGTTGTTTGTGTTTGAAAATTTTTAGACATATGATAATTTGGTTAAAGGATGTTTTGAAGTATGGGAAAGTAGTGTGGCGCATTAGGTAAAATTTTCCCTTTTGCCAACTTTCACTTGAATTGGAGTCTAGCTCAGTGTTGAGTCAGTTCTGTGTTGGCCATAAGAATCGTGGGATAAAGAGATTGATGTAACAGGCCTCAAGGGGAATTGGTAATGAATGAACATTCTGCTTCCTTAGGAACCACTCTGGGCTGTGACATTTTTCAACTTTGAACATTGCTAAAGATTTAAGTTCCTCCTCTAATTTTATCCCTTCCTATTTCTCTCCTCCTTTCCTGTGACATTGTCAGAATCCTATTCCTTAGTGAAGACAGATACAAAATACTCTTTTAATGTTTCAATGATACCTCTTCCACCAAAGCCAGAACTTGGTGGTTTTATCCATTTGATTCCAATCTGTCAAATCTCTTTTTAATTCACTGAAGTTACCCAGTCTCCCATTGATTCTTATAAGATTTGAATTTCCTTTGTTTCTCATCACTATTCAAAACCTAATTATATGTTATGATCACTGTTTCCTAAATGCTCCCTCTTTGAAACATGCTAAATAGCCCCATTTCCTTCCTCAGATCCAAATCTGGCACGATTTCATCTCTTATTTTACAAGAAGCACATAGACCTAGAAGGTTTTCTTGGAGACATATTCAAGAGGGAAAAAATTCTTCATTCCTGAAGAAGGGCTCATACCCGAAACGTCGATTCTCCTGCTCCTTGGATGCTGCCTGACCTGCTGCGCTTTTCCAGCAACACATTTTCAGCTCAGACATATTCAAGAGCCAAGGAAACTCCCTACTGTTTTCCTTCTGCACTATTGTTTTCCCGGTCTATCTCGGAATAATTAAAGTCACCCATTTTTATTCTTCTGTTTTTTATGCAATTTTCTAGAAAATCTTTTTCACTGTACCCTTTCTGTGATTTGTTGGTCTGTTGCGTCCAATCTGCGTGTGACTCTGGGAATAATTCAGGACTCGATATGAGATTCTGCCCATAACCTCATCCATGTCTTCTGAAATTCTGACTCAGCCCTTTACTGCCAATGTCATCAGGGATGGGTAACAAATGCTGACTCGGCCAGTGGTGCTGACATCCCAAACACGAATATAGAAAACAAAACTGCAGTTCTACACATGGCCCTGGTGGTGCTTTCCAAACCAAAAGCCCTTGAGATGCTGTTCCCAGAGTAGAAACTGGGTTTCAGTGTGTCACAATTCTGGAAGAGTCATGAACTGCCTGCCTCTTCTTAACCCGCTGTGGGTGATCACCCCTTCAAACATTCACTGCAAGAAATTCTCGGCCTCCCGAAGGTCTCGCAATGATTCAGGCTTGAAAACTCTGAGTTCAGTTTCAGGGAGGTAGAGACACCTCCTACCTGTGTGATTATCAAGGACAAATAAAACAGACTGGTGCACCCAGAACTGCAAATAGCACCTTTCAGCGATCCCATTAATGCTTATCAGTATATCAACTTAATGCTTTATCCATACACTTATTTTAGTGTCACCTTAATAATTGTGTTATTTATTTATTATTTATATACACCACGTTGTTGTTTATTGCAGTTCAACTTGTTTTAATGTTGCTATCTGCAACATGGTTAATTTTAGTTTTATTCACTCAGAATTAGTTATTCTAACGATTTATTTATAAATGAACAGGTGACTGGTTGCAAATTGCAGCTGAGGTGAAAGTCACAGCCCTTGACGTCAAGGCCACATTTGGCCAAGCGTGGCATCAAGGAGTCCTCATAAAACTGGAAACAATGTGTATTTGCGGGCAAATTCTCCATTGGTTGGAGACATACTGGACACATGATTATGGTTCTTGGAGGTCAGTCATCTCAACTCCAGGACATGTCTGCAGGAGTTCCTCAGGGTAGTGTCCCAGGCCCAACCATCTTCAGCTGCTTCATCGATGACCTTCCCTCCATCAGAATTGAGGATGCTCGCTGATGATTGCACAATGTTCAGCACCATTTGCGACTCTTCAGATACTGAAGCAGTCCATGTTCAAATGGAACAAGTTCTGGACAATATCCAGGCTTGAGCTGACAATTGGCAAGTAACATTTGCGCCATAGAGATGTCTCCAATAAGACACAATCTAACTGCTACCCTTGACATTCAATGGTATTACCATCACCGAATTCCCTACTATCAACCTCCTTGTGGTTACCATTCATCAGAAACTCAGCTGGACTCGCCACATGAACACAGTGGCTATCAAGAGTGAAGGCTAAGACTAGGGCGATGTGGTGGCTCAGTGGTTAGCAATGCTACTTCACTGCGCCAGGGACCTGGGTTTGATTCCAGCCTCAGGCAACTGTCTGGGTGGAATTTATATATTCTCCCCGTGTCTGCATGGGTTTCCTCCAGGTGCTCCGGTTTCCTCCTACAGTCCAAAGATGTGCAGCTTAGGTGAATTGGCCATGCTAAATTGCCGATAGTGTTCAGGGATATGTAGATTAGGTGCATTAGTCAGCGTTTAATGTAGAGTAATCGGGTCAGGGAATGGGTCTGGGAGGGTTACTCTTTAGAGGGTCAGTGTGGATTGTTGGGCCAAATGGCCTGTTTCCACACTGTAGCGATTCTATGATTCTATGAATACTGCAGAGAGTAACTCACCTCCTGACTCCCCAGAGCCTGTCCACCATCTTCAAGATACGAGTCAAGAGTGTGATGGAATACTCCCCACTCCCATTGATGGGTGCAGCTCCAACAACACTCAAGAAGTTTGATACTATCTGAAACAAAGCAACCCACTTGATTGGCACCACATCCACAAGTGTCCATTCCCTCCATCACCAACACTCAGTAGCATCAGTGTGTACTATCCACAAGATGCACTGCAGAAAGTTCACCAAAAACTCTTAGACACCCATGACTACTTCCAGCTAGAAGGCCAAGGGCAGCAGATACATCAAAATATCACCACCTGTAAGATCCCCCTCCAAGCCACTCACCATCCTAACTTAGAAGTATATCAACATTCCATCATCGTCGCTGAGTCAAAATCCTGGAATTCCTTCCCCAGTGGTATTGTGGGTCAACAGCGGTTCAAGAAAGCAGCTCACCACCAGTTTCTGAAGGGCAAATGGAGAATAAATAAATGTTGGTGGCTGCTCTCACCCATGTCTTACAAATGAATAAAAAGAAGTTGCACCATCTTAATCACGCCTGTATTGAATTCCTGCTCTCACTGAATTCTCATTCTGTTTAGCAAGTTGCTCAGCTCTTTGTGTAGCTCACAAATGGATGGGTCTGTGAGGGGAGAAGGAATCATGAATTTTTAATGTCCATCACACAGGACCTTTGTTCTCCATCTGAGGTTTGGGGTAATGGAATAAAGGCACAATTGGATTTTAGCAGCTGATCGAGTTCTAACTCTGAATGCTCATGGGTTAATATAAAACTGTTACTGTCCCAAGAACTGCACATTTCCATTGTTTAGGATTACTCGGTTCCTGTTACATCCTCAAATTCTTCCAAATCTGCTGAACAGTCATGCACCTGAAATGTTGGCTTGGATTTATACCTCTCTAGATATGAATGGGATGGTTCCAGGAGGCAAAATAATTAGGTGGTTTGGCATTAGAGAGCTACATGCCCACTTGCTGACACTTCACCAACTATGTGGTGGGGACAGATCTGGGGGTAACATTCCTGACCCATCACCAATGAAGGCCCTCAAGCAGAAGGTTAATGACCAGTTAAGAGCTTTCATTGACCGTTAGCCTACTGTCCTGCTTTCTGAGTGGATAGCTGCTCTCCTGACTGGGAAAGCCTGGTGGAATGCTTGTGGGTTGTTTATGGTGGGGGTGAGGGGTGGTCTAGTTTGCCCCAATCCAAGAATAATTGGGGGCAGAGATGGGAGCTCTCTCACTCTTGAGGATGTACTTCCAGATTTCCAGTGGAAGTAAGGAAACCCTGGCAGCTCATTCTACTTCTCTCGCCAATGAAGCTGTCTAGCTTGCTGAATACTTCCAAAAGAAAATTCTCCGATTGTATCTGTGAGTCTCTTTCTCACTCAGGTTTGGTCATCCTGGATCCTGAGGAGGTCACATACATCGAGAGCCAAGTGAAAGGGGTCATAGGTCGGTCTGTGGTACTGGAATGTGGCCAGTCTGTGCCCACCATTTACATCTGGGGCTTTACCCGGCCTGGCTTCAGTGACATTCGGGCAGTCCTGTACAATTATGGGATGGGTGCAAAGCTGCAGAAAATGGCTTCCATGTTTGGAGATGTGAAAGTCCTCTCTGACGGTGCGGCCCTAGTGATAGACAACCTACAGCTCGCAGCTGAGGGACGATTCACGTGTCAAAGTTTGTACGATACCAACGATGGGGCAAAACTCGTTTACATCTTTGTGGATTTACACGTCCTGGGTGAGTTATATCTCAATCTCAAGAGGGGCCTGCAGGAGCCTATGGTAAAAGAGGAAATTGCTAACCTAGTGAACCCTTATTGACCATCTACACTATTTACAGAGACATTTAGTTGCATCCATTCGAATGATGTTCCTGTGGGTTCCATTTCCATCTGATCTGACATTACTGCTTTGTACTCTTGCAATGAGTAAGACAACTATTAATCCTTTATACTATCAGTTATTCATTTAACTCAAGAAACATCACTGTATCTACATGATGGGCCGAATGGATTCCTTCTTTGCCATAGAGATTCTGTGAAGTGCACAATTTTAATTCTTCCACAGGCAGTTTGGAAAATGCAGCCACCTCCCTCCCCAGCACTGCCTTGTGCTGTCACCACAGTTGTATTTCACCCCCATGAACCCAGCAGCTTGGAGCCACCCCTTGACTGGCTGCTCCTGAACTGAAACAGAGTGAGCAGTCTTTCTGTGATTTTGCATGAACTATTTTACAGAAAGAAAACTCAATCTGAGAAAGGCCACTGCACCATCCAGAGTCTCCCTTGCTCAGTTGCATCATGAGACAGGCAGATATTGGTGAACGGATCACCCCAGCTCATGGTATGTCATAGGCTGGTTTAATCAGGACTGGGATGGAATGTACACGTTCATCTGATGCTAAGTGTGGTCTGTGTTGTCATGAAACTTGTTGATTTGGGTTCTATTCTTAAATTAGACAAAGGGCTATCATTCTTTCTACTGGTGGTTTGTGGCTGATAATAGTTGTCCCCTTTACCTACAAGTGACTGCTGCCCGACTCTGACAGGTTTATGTAATCGCTTCTATTTACACATTGTACATAATCCTATTCTCTGTGAGTACATCTCCCGGCAATACAGACCATTCCATCCTTTTTTCTCATGCGCTCACCCATGATCGCTGACATCGCTCTTACATTATGATAAACATCACCATCTCGTTATCATATCCAACCTCTTCATAGTATAGTTTGGAGATGCCCCTTCATTTTTGCAAATATGTATATCCTAAAGCCAAATAGTGTTTAATTGCTGAGGATTTAATAGGTGAGTAGATTCATTAGGAGCCTGTAGATATTCTGGCTGTAGTGTTTTGTGTTCTGGGTGGGTTTTGAACTTTTGTCCACTATTGATTCCCTATACACTTCTACAAATGACACAAACAACTGAGATCATGAAGGTCATGTCCGTGATGTGTTCATAAATTACTAGCAATGCAGCCACAGGGTGACTCATTGTAAGTCAAAGAATCTGATTGACAGGAACATCATGCGATAATGGGCCCCAAATTCATCAGTGCTGGAATAGGAAGAGCATGCATATTGTCCATGGTTTAACTGTGGACGAGTACACCAGTCAACATTAAGGTGTTTCAAAAAAACTTGCATGCAGGCTTGTTCCAAGCTGTCCTTGGTAATGCTAGAGGTGTCCATGATCCCTGCATGGGGAGAGAGAGAGATAAAGTGATCCAAATCAGAATGGGGAACACACCATGTCACACCATTGATCGAAAATTTGGAATTGGAGTGACTGCAATAAAGGTGGGAGATAAGTAGACTGACCAGGTTCTGTCAAATATGGAATCGACGAGTGGAAATTCGCAGAAACTTGTTCCTTGTGCTCTCAGCAATGACAAAACATAAGGGAGTCATCCACACAAATGATAATGAACTGTCTTGGAAACAAATAGTCTTTAAAGTCATTTGAAAAATCATACAGTGGAATAGACTGGAAAAGGAAATAGACACAATCCAATCACTTCAAAAGCCATCTTTAGATTATCTCCATTTATATTTTGTTTTAGTGATAAGGATTGCCAGCTAGCAGGTTTAAAGACCACGAACTGTGTAAATGCTGGAGGAATATGTAAGACAATGTATTGTTGAGTAAGTTAATGTTTTAGGAGTTAATGTTCATCTTACCTTAGCTTCACCCATTTTACTGTCAAAACACTGAGTGTATTCAAGAGGTGGCTAGAAAAAGTACTTGGGGCAAATGGGATCAAAGGTTATGGGGAGCAAGCAGGATTAGGCTGTTGAGTTGGACAATCAGCCATGATTGTGATGAATGGTGGAGAAGCTCGAAGGACCGAATGGCCTCCTCCTGGTCCTATCTTCTATGTTTCTATGTCTCACACAATCTATGGGGTGGACACCAGGAGTTTTACTCTATCTTTTAGAGGGAGCAGGTGTATCTATACAAAGTCCCTACGGTCCCAGTAATTATGCCTGACCAAATGTAGTTGTACTTATTGCTGTCATACAATAAATTTTCTTGTGACCTAAGGACAGAACCTCTTCTGTAGATAATCTATGGTGGTGTATTGTCCATCATGAGTCACTCAGTACCCAAAAGACAAAGCAAAGGCAAAGGGAGAATCGGTGCAGCATCCCTTAGCCAGCATCATGTATTGGTCAAGGGGTCAAATACCACCAAGTGGCACTAGTGATCATGTTTTTGTTATTCCTTATCTCTCACATGATGTGGGCATCATTGGCATGGTTGATATTTGTTGTCCACTCTTAATAGCTTGCTGTACCATTTCAGAGGGTGATTAAGAGTGTGCCTGGAGTTACATGTGGACTGGAAAAGGTAACAGATGGCAGATTTCCCTCCTTAAAGGACATTAGTGAACCAAACATTTTTTTTATGATATCAACAATGATCGTTTTATTGCCACCATTACTGAGATTTAAATTCCAGATATATTGGTTAAACTTAAATTTAGCCAGCTGCAGTGATGGGATTTGAACCCATGTCTCACAGAATCATGAATTTGGGCCTACGAATTCTAGCCTGTTGATATTACTCGTACACTGGCTTCTGGGAAAATAACCAACTTGTGCAGTAGTGTGGGTCTGATCTCTACCATGAAGACAGGAATTCAGGGAAAAAAGACAAAGGAAGCGAGTGAGTTTATCACTTGAAGAGCATTTCCACTTTAAGAAGACACAGACAGTGAGTCAACTGCTGAAGGATGATTACCAATGGAAAGGAAGAGAAAACGGCCACCAGGGAAGGAGTTAATAGGCAAGCTCAACAATCTAAAGACAAGATCTCATTCAGAAGCTGGTAAGAAGCACTGGGGCAAGGACATGGGCTTAGACAAGAGAGAAAAGCCCACCACACCTAAATGATACAAAGGCCTGAGTGAAGGAACATCTGTGAGGAACAACTGAAGGCTTCAAGGGGTAAGGTTAGAGATCCTGAAGGGACAAGTGAATAAAAATGGAGCAAAGACCAGAAAACATATGCATGAGAGTGTATAACAGAGTATAACAGTGTTATCATTTCTTATAGTAACATTAGGCTTCACAAAACTCAGTTACAAGGCTCTGTGAAATGTCCAGAAATGAAGTGTATGTCAGGGTTGTTGAGTTAGGAAGATCTCAGAATTTATATAAGTTAAAAATAAGCAACTTGGAAGATATATAGTGAAAAGACTAGCAGTAGAATAATACTTATGAAAAGTTAAAGATTTAAAAGTTTAGCTAGGCCACATTCGGAATTTTGAATACAGTTCTGGTCACCAGACTACCAAAAAGATGTAAATGCTTTGGAGAGGGTACAGAGAAGATTTACCAGGATGTTGCCTGTTTTGGTGGGCTGTAGTTATGAGGAGAGGTTGGATAAACTGGAATGTTTTCAGTGAAAAGACAGAGGATGAGAGGAGACCAGATGGAGGTATACAAAATTATGTGAGCCACAGATAGGGTGAATAGTCAGAGGCATTTTCCCAGGGTGGAAAGGTCAGCTACAAGAGGGCACATGTTCAAGGTGAAAAGGGGAAAGTTTACACGAGAAGTGTGGGGAAAAAATTTTCACGTCGAGGTTGGTGGGTGCCTGGAACACTCTGCAGCGGAATTGGTTGAAGCCGGCACATTAGCAACATTTAAGGTGTATTTTGATAGAATGGGAGGCGAACAGAGAGGTAGATGCTGCACATTGGCAGTGAATTGTGAGTGTAATTAAGGATTAGGATGGTGTAGGCTTGGCAGGCTGAAGGGCCTGTTCCTGTGCTGTATTGTTCTTTGTTCTTTATAAAGGACTAGGACTCAATAACGAAGTTGTGATTTTGACAGGAGGATTTATAAAGCTCATAGCCTGAAAGCAGTATTTAAAACTTGCGTCAAAGAAGATGCTAAGTATTTTAGATTGTAAAAGATGGGAAAATACCCATTTTATCAGGAAGTACCAGGAAACCACCACCTTGGCCACAGAAGGTGAAGAAAGCCCTCATGGAGAGGGTAGCCACCATTTTGATGATTATAAAAGGTGAAAGATTTACTAGTATATTCATGGACTCAGTTGCAGGTGATGTTGTGAATAGATATGTTTCAAGATACCCTAAAAGATTTTGGTAATTATTTCACTTTAAGAACAAATAAATTTGGTAATTATTTCTATTTAAGTATAAATCAATTTCTTGAAGGAGAAAGATTTAGAAGAGTTCAACTTCATTAATGACTTCCACAGATAGATTCATAGAATCATAGAGATGTACAGCACGGAAACAGACCCTTCGGTCCAAGCCGTCCATGCCGACCAGATATCCCAACACAATCTAGTCCCACCTGCCAGCACCTGGCCCATATCCCTCCACCCCTCATAATTTTGTAAACCTCTATAAGGTCACCCCTCAGCCTCCAATGCTCCAAGGAAAACAGCCCGAGCCTGTTCAGCCTCTCCCTATAGCTCAAATCCTCCAAGCCTGGCAACATCCTTGCTTATCTTTTCTGAATTGTTTCAAGTTTCACAACATCTTTCTGATAGGAAGGAGACCAGAACTGCACGCAATATTCCAACAGTGGCCTAACCAATGTCCTGTACAGTCGCAACATGACCTCCCAACTCCTGTACTCAATACTCTGACCAATAAAGGAAAGCATATCAAACACCTTGCAGCTTTGACATGACAATCCATGAGAGACAGAACTGTTTTCAGAATTGATGGTGAAACATTGTCAGATTTCTTCTAGTCCAAGGAAGATTTAACTTTGTCGAAAGCTATCCAGTTCATGTTTGAAGCAGAAGCCATATGGACTCAAAGACAGATCCTGAGTGGAAAATATCAATACAACCCAAAAGGACAGAAGAATCAACTCATTTTATAAGATATGGACACCACAGAGGCACGTGACAAGCCACACAGAATAAGCCAAACACCCAATGCTAAAATCCAGTGACAACACTGTGGGTCAATAATAGCTTATAAGCACAGGCAATATCCGGTCATCACTAAGTAATACTATATCTGTAAACTGCAGTTCACTTCCAGTTCATATATTAATGAAAGACACAGGTTCAGAACAGTCGAAGGACTAATGGTGACACATAAAGAGGTCTACACAGTAGAACACCCACCTCCATTTGGAAAGATATTTGTAATATCTGAGATACCTCCTTTGGAGAAGACACCTGAGTAATTTCTGGAGGAACTCTCTATTCCAGGCCAGCCTGCAGAGAAAGACTTTTGTCTATGCCAATGGCCATGCTGTTAATTTTGTGTTTGATAAGAAGCAAGTGATAATGTCCAATTAGACCAGTTACCATGGCTGAAGAAGCAGACTACAGAGATGAGACTACATGGTGCATGTGGAATGATTGTCAGGAATGTTGTTATACTATGATGCAACAAATATAACAGAACTGAAAACTTGTGACTTATTCACAATCAACAACGTAAATGTCACCCTGGCATATGCGCCAACCTCAAACTGATCAGAAGGATGGGCAGATCACAAACCATCGGGAAAACTACTGGTCCAGAAACAAACCACTATTGACCAACCTGTCAAGAGGCAATGAGATTTCATTGGGCTTCTCCGGCTCATGGGTTAGGTCCTAATGTATCATACTGTGGAATCATGGGATGGTTCCAGCACACATGAAGACCATTCAGCCAGTTGTATCAATGCTGGCCCTCTGTAAGAACAATCCACTCCCTTTTTTCTCTTCAGTTGCATATTCAATGTTGCTTTGAAAATCGCAGTTGAATCCACTTCACCACATTCCCAGGCAGTATATTCCAGATCCTAACTATGTGCTGCACTGTCAATCACTTTCATCTGTGTTTTCTAGTTTTTGCTCCTATCACCAATGAGAATGATTTTTCTCTATGTAGTGAGCCCAGATCTGTTTTGCGTTTGACCACTTCTAGTCAACTGCCTCCCCCATCCTTTCATAAAACTTCCTTACAGCTTCCTTGCAGTTTACCTGCAGTACCGAGACGTTCAAAATGCTTGTTCTCAAACCTGTGGTCCTCACAGCACTCTAGCTAACACAATCAGGTGTCTGGCCAATAGCACACAATAGCACAGTGTTGCAGTCAGTTTTTAACTTTACTTTTGTACTGTCCTAGAAAGTAAAGTAGAAATGTTTGCAAGTGGTGGCTTCCTTCTGCTGAGTGGATGAGACCCTTTATTATCGCTTCTTGTTAAATCTCGACCTGTTTGAGGTTTTCCTAGTAAGTTACAGGCGTGACATTCCCTGGACATCATGGTAGCACTTTTTCCAGTTAGTAAACGCACATATATTGATGTTTCCCGTAGCAGTCATAGAGTCATAGAGTTGTACAGTACAGAAACAGACTCAAATCATCCATGCTGACCAGATATCCTGAATTAATCTAGTCCCATTTGTCAGCATTTGGCCCATATCTCTCTAAACCCTTCCAATTCATACAGCCATCTAGATGCCTTTTAAATGCTGTAATTGTACCAGTCTCCATCTCTTCCTCTGGCAGCTCATTCCACACACGCACCACCTTCTGCATGAAAAGATGCTCCTTAGGTCCCTTTTAAATCTTTTCCCTCTCACCTTCAACCTGTGCCCTTGAGTTTTGGACTCCCTTACCCTGGGGAAAAGACCTTGGCTATTCACCCTACCCATGCCCCTCATAATTTTATAAACTTCTATATAGTCACCACTCAGTCTCCGATGCTCCAGGGAAAATAGCCCCAGCCTATTCTGTGTCCCCCTATAGCTCAAACCCTCAAACACGGGCAAAATCCTTGTAAATCTTTTCTGACTCTTTAGAAGTTTCACAATGTCCTTCCTATACCAGGGAGACCAGATTGAACATAATATTCCAAAGGTGGCCTCACCAATGTCGACTGTTTTTTTAAAAGGAAAAACCGTTTGGAATTAACAATAACAATACTGTATACATAAATACTGATCTGTTGTTGCAACAATTAATCCATGTTTGTGGATAAGGAAGAGTGTGCACTATTTAAAACTGCAGAATCACTTTCTCGCTAAATAAGCACTGTGTAAGTCCATGTAGTAGGCAAAAGTGAGGACTGCAGATGCTGGAAACCAGAGTTTAGATCAGAGTGGTGCTGGAAAAGCACAGCAGTTCAGGCAGCATCCAAGGAGCAGGAAAATCGACTTTACGGTCAAAAGCCCTTCATCAGGAATAGAGGCAGGAATCCTCCAAGATGGAGAGATAAATG
>NC_057744.1:32500091-32525998 GCF_004010195.1 Chiloscyllium plagiosum | reverse complement strand
TGCTACCTTCCCCCACCCTCCTCTCTGACCTATCACCTCCATCCCCACCCCCATTCACCTATGGTACTCTTTGCTACCTTCTCCCCAGCCCGCCCCCCCACCATTTATCTCTACACCCTGGAGGCTTCCTGCCTCTATTCCTGATGAAGGGCTTTTGCCCGAAACGTCAATTTTCCTGCACCTCGGATGCTGCCTGACCTGCTGTGGTTTTCCAGCACCGCCCTGATCTAAAGTCCATGTAGTAGCTTATTCGGTGAATGTGGATATTCTAATCCTGTGCTAATTCCTAAGAACCTTGTTTGCTTCTACTTTCCTTTAGTTGTTTAACCTTTCTGTGGGAGTTTGATGTTGTACTGCTGATTGATGGAGCACTAAGTAGAAGATTAAGCTTCAAACACTTAACAAATTCCTGCAGATGCTGGAAATCAAAAATAGGCTAATGGTTCTGAAAGGTTTAATGCTGAAGATCCACCCAATCTGATAAGGATTGTTGGAGATGGCAGAATATCTTAAGATCTAAAAGGGAGCAGGGATATTACTGAGGCCTCACTATTGTCTTAGTGACATACTTCAGAAATATGTATTTGGCTTTTGAACACCCCAAAGTTGTGAAAAACGCTTTAGTAATGCAAATCTTACTTTTATTTTTGTTCTTTAATATAATTAGGGTGGAACTAAGTTGTGATCACTTCTATCCAGATTCCTCCCTCATGTTAGTTAATTTACCACTTGATGCATTGCTGTTGGAGTGATACACTGTAGAAATGCACAGATAAATTTGCAATGTAGATATGATTAGATTCTCTACAGTGTGGAAGCAGGCCCTTTGGCCCAACAAATCCACACCAACCCTCCGAAGAGTAATCCACCCAGACTAATGCACCTAACACTATGGGCAATTTAGCATGGCCAATTCACCTGACCTGCACATCTTTAGATGGTGGGAGGAAACCGGAGCACCCGGAGGAAACCCACACAGACACGGGGAGAATGTGCAAACTCCACATAGACAGTCGCCCGAGGCTGGAATCGAACCTGGGACCCTGGTGCTGTAAGGCAGCAGTGCTAACCACTGAGCCACCATGCCACCCACTGTAATAACTGCAAAATCATTGATCTTTTGTTCTCCTCTGAATTTTGTTTTCGTCAGATTAAAGTTTTAGTTGTTAGAGGATGGGAAGAGGAACTAGCTTTATTTCAGTATTGTGAGAGATTTGTGCTCACACAGTGCCCAGCAGTGTGCCACAAAGATCAGTGCTGGGACCGTTTCTTTTCACCAATTATATAAATGATTTGGATGCGTATATAGAAGGCATGGTTAGTAAGTTTGCAGATGACATCAAAACAGGTGGTGTAGTGAACAGTGATGCAGATTATCTCAGAGTTCAACACGGCCTTGACTAGATGGGCTAGTGGGCCGAGAAGTAGCAGATGGAGTTTAATTTAGATAAATGTGAGGTGTTGCATTTGATAAGACAAACAACAGTAGAATTTACACAGTTAATGGTAGGGCCCTGGGGAGAATTGCTGAATAAAGACCTAGGAGTGCAGGTGTATGCTTCCTTGAAAGTGGAGTCGCAGGTAGACAGGATGGTGAAGAAGGCATTAGACACACTTGCCTTTACTGGTCAGTGCATAGAGTGAAGGAGTTGGGACATCATGTTGCGACTGCACAGGACATTGGTGAGACAATGTTTAGAATACTTTCTACAGGAAAGATGTTGTTAAACTTGAGAGGGCACAGAAAGGATTTACAAGGACTTTGCCGGGACTGATGGGTTTGAGTTATAGGGAGAGGCTGAATAAGCTGGGGCTGTTTTTCCTTGAAGAGTCAGAGGCTGAGGGGTGACCTTAAAGAGGTTTACAGAATCATGAGGAGCATGGATAGGGTGAATAGCCAAAGTATTTTACCCAGGGTAGAAAGTCAGGACTACAGATGCTGGAGATCAGAGTTGATAGTGTGGTGCTGGAAAAGCACAACTAGTCAGGCAGCAGTCAAAGATCAGGAACATATGCTCGAAACATCAATTTTCCTGCTCCTCGGATGCTGCCTGACCAGCTGTGCTTTTCCAGCACTACACTTTTCTCCAGGGTAGGGGAATCCAAAACTAGAGGCCCAGGTTTAAGGTGGGAGGGGAAAGATTTAAAAAGAACCGGACAGACAACATTGTCAGACAGATGGTGGGTGTGTATATGGAATGAGCTGCCACAGGAAGTGATGGAGACTGGTACAATGACAACATTTAAAAGGCATCTGGATGGGTATATGAATAGGAAAGGTTTCCTGTTACTTGGGCTTACATTGACCATCATTTGAACATTATAGGAGGAGCAATTTACTTATGGTCAGGAGCTGGAGAAGGCTTTAGATTTGAACTTGCAGTAATGGAAGATGTCAGCTTGCTCTGTGGAAATGACCATGTTCCCTTTGTTTTAATAGTTCCGATTACCAAGCCATCCATTCAGATGAGCGTCTCTGCTCCGGTTGAAGGGTCTGCGATTTCACTACTGTGTTCTGTGGAGAATGGAACTAGACCACTGGAGTACATTTGGAACAGGCAGGCAGCTTTGTCCACAGGTCCCATCAATGTCTCTGAGACCACAGATAGTCTGCTGAACCTGACCTCAGTAAACAGGAACCACACAGGCTGGTATACCTGCACAGCCAAGAACGAGGTCAATGAAGTGACCAGTGATCGGGTTTGGCTCGATGTCATCTGTAAGTTCTTTTAACCACTCAGGCTGAAGCTTGCTAGATGATGTTTTTATTGTAAACACTGTAGTGAACTTTGGGTTCTGCACAACCAGTTTCTTTCAACTCTGGAACAGAAATAACTCCCAGGTCCAGGGGAAATCCTCTATCCCTGACATACAGTGTAATTGGTTCTAACTAATAGAATAGAATATCCTTTACTGTCACATGTACTCAAATGCAGATGTACAGGAGTACAGTGACAAAGTTTACAATTAGCGCGCTTTGAAAAGATTTGTAGCTCAGGTTGAGGTTCTAGGTGTAGGTTTGCTCGATGAGCTGGAAGGTATGTTTTCAGACGTTTCATCACCATACCAGGGAACATCATCAATGAGCTTCCGGATGAGGCACTGGTGGCATGGCCCACTTTCTATTTATGTGTTTAAGTTTCCTTGAATTGGTGATGTCATTTCATGTGGTGATGTCATTTCCTGTTCATTTTGGTTTGCTGCTGGCTTCTCTTGCTATTGGTGTTGATTGGATAGCACTATCACCTCTATGTTGATGTGTGTATGGATTGAATTCCCACTCAAAAGGGAAACCTGATTTGAGAATGTGTGTTGCAATTCCGTGTTATATATAGGTTGGTCTAGATTTGAAGTGATTACTCAGCTGTTGGTATGTTCACACAATAGCTAGTTTATCCTATATTAAGGAATTGCCTGCAGCTTTCCATTAGTGTGTCCAAGTCTTAGTCAAGTGAGTTCTCATATCATCATTGTGGAATGTGTTATTGACACCAACCTAGCCATTAATCATTATAACCCTCATGCTGCACTGTGGGAGTTTCTGTTTTTTGGATGAGATGTCAAATCAAGGCCCCTTCAACTCTGTCATGTGAATACACACAATCCTTTGGTATTATAGGAAGATAAGGAGGAAGCAATCTCCACAGCATCTTGGGGAATCTGCATATCACAGCCAAGAAAAGATGATTTGTTTATTACTTTACTGGTGTATGTGGAATCCTGGTGTGAGAAAATGAACTGATATTTTTCCTATAGTACTGTAGTGGTTTTACAACCAATCAACCCATTGCCTGAAAAGGGCACTGGGATATCCAGAAGCCATGTTTAGCATGGAATCACAGAGATGTACAAAATCAAAACAGACCCTTCCGTACAACTGGTCTATGCTGACCTGATATCCTAAATTAATCTAGTCACATTTGCCATCATTTGGCCCATATCCCTCTAAACCCTACCTATTTCTGTACCCATCCAGATGCCTTTTAAATATTGTAATTGTACCATCCTCCACCAACTCTGGCTGCTCATTCCATACACGAACCACCCTCTGCATGAAAAAAGTTGCCCTTAGGTCACTTTTAAATCTTTCCCACTCACTTTAGTTTTGTACTCCGCCACTCTGGGGAAAAGACCCTGGCTAGTCACCCTATCCATGCCCCTCATGATTTTATAAATCTCTATAAGGTCACCCTCAGCCTCCGACACTCCAGGGAAAATAGTCCCAACCTATTCAGCCAGTTTGTAACATTATTGGGCTAATTCTGGCATTGTCCTAACATAACTCTGTTCAACTGGCAATGTGGGAAGAGAATAATTAGCCTTTGACCACAATTATATTTGTTCAGTTGTCAATATTACGTAGTGTTCGTCAATGAAGTTCAATCTAAAAGTGCAGTTGTCACCTTTAGCAACACATGGTGAAGTTAGTTCATACCTTTTCTTTTCTAGATGGTCCTGATCAGCCAGCCATCAATATCACTCCTTATGCTCTCAACTCTGTCGGTTATGCAGCAATTGAACAGGACACTATCTCCATGACCTGCTCAGCATCTTCCAATCCACCCAGCCAATACATCTGGTTCCATAATAACTCACAGATCTACACAGGACAGCAGTTTGTCATTGAGAGAATTGCTCGGAGTCAGACAGGAAGCTACATGTGCCTCGCATACAACACGGTGCTCAACGCCAGGACTAAGACTACCATCATACTCACTGTCTACTGTGAGTAGAATTTAATCTCAAATTGTTTGGCTTCAAGAAACTTTCGTTTAGCCTCAACTGTTTCTCTTTGATTTTGCCATAAACTGCAATATTTCTTGATCGGTTTTCAGATTGTAGATTGTCTACAAGATATTTTTAAATCTATAAGGTGAGATTAATAAAGATCTGAGTGCAAGGTGCTGTCTGTATATTGTCGTGATGTCCTATACTAATTTATGATAAAGTATGGAAGCAGTTTACACAATTTCGACAGTCTTCTAACACAATCAAACATTTTGTTCATATTTATAATTATTGATGTTGCACTTTTTAACTGAAAATTTGTGGTCTTTTTCATTTAATTTCAAACAGTTGTCAATCAGCCACACTCTTTGTAACATCTTTCTCCAGCATACGATGCAGTGCTCAAAACATACAGTTGATAACAGAAAACAGAATGCAGAGGATTGCGTAGTAGCAAATGTTGTCACCTCTGCCTCTGCCCTACCTAGGATCAGGAACAGCAGCTCACAATGGGACATGGTCACCCAGGCTGCCTGATATAAAGGGACAGAAGAGGGTTATATTCTCCTCTCTATGTCCTCCTGATATGGTCAACATTAGAACAGTGTATATGAATCGGTCACTCCTTTTACTACCATATCTCCAACAAGCTTAATCTGACACCAGGCAATCGTTTGACGCCTTTGAAGAGCATAGGAATAGAGGACTTAGGAGCAAGAGTAGGCTATTCAGCCCCTTGTGCCTTTTCCTCTGTTCATTAAGATCTGATTGTGGTCTCAACTCCACTTTCTTGGCTGACCCCCTAAACCTTTGACTGGCTGAGTTCATTCAATCGAATAAAATCTTTCCAAAGTTAGTCGCCAGTGACATACAAATTGTATAATTTGATAGTGTGCCTCCCTCATTCTGCTCCATATTCACTGTTGTCCTACTATTACCCTCGCTAAATGGTTTGGACAATTGGATCATTGAGCAATTCTTTTCTCAAGTACTGCCTCCACTTCAGATGCTGCCAGACCGAGCAATCAGTCCAAGTGAGGTCAAGAAGTCCCAGGCGACATGTCACTCCAGGTTTTGCATAACCTGGAACATAAAGAGGATGCTGGGAAGAGTGACCATATGTGAAGAATGATTAATGATTTGGATAAGTAACTGGTGGAATATTCGAGGCAAAAATATTGTGTCCTTTGGAATGGGTCTAGACGTTATCTGAGAATAATGAAGATGAATTTCAATGGGATATCATGTCCATGGATTTTCTTGGTTCCTTAAAGATGTGGTTTCTCCCTACTTTCCCATTTTGTCACTGTAGAAAAATCGATTTCACCGACTCCTTGATATTGAAACCAACATTCACCTTAAAAGTCAAAGAGTGAAGAAGGTTATCTAAGATTGCAAAGAGATTCTTGATCAATTGGGTCAATGGGCTGAGGAGTGCCAGATGGAGTTTAATTTGGATAAGTGTGAAGTATTCCATTTTGGTAAAACAAACAAGGGCAAGACTTATTCAATTAAAAGTAGGGCCTTGGGTAGTGTTGTAGAACAAGAGAGAGACCTAGGGGTTCAGGTACATAAACGTGAAAGAATTATGTCACATGTAGATAGAATGGTCAAGAAGGCATTTAGCACACTTGCCTTCATTGCTCAGATTTTCAATTATCGGAGTTAGGATGTCATGTTGAGGTTGTAGAGGACATTGTTGAAGACTCTTCTGGAATACTGTATGCAGTTCTGGTCGCCCTACTACAGGAAGAATGTTATTAAGATGGAGAGGGTTCAGAAAAGATTTCCAAGGATGTTTCTGGGAATGCTCAGAGAGGCTGGATAGGCTGGGACTTTTTTTAACTGGAGCATAGGAGGTTGAAGGGTGACCTTTATATAAAATCATTAGGGGTATAGATAGCTGAATGACAGGTGCCTTTTCCCTAGGGTGGGGGGGTTTCAAGTCTAGGGGGGGGGTATTTTTAAGGTGAGAAGAAAAGATTTTTAAAAATACATGAGGGGCAACTTTTTTTATGCAGTGGTTCATGCATGGAATGGACCTTCAGAGGAAGTGATGGATATGGGTACAGTTACATTTAAAAGACATTTAAATAAATTCATGAATAGGAAATGTTTAGAGGGATATAGGCCAAGCATAGGTAAGTGGGGCTGGTTTACTTTGGGATTATGGTCATGAGCTGGTTGGACTGAAGGGTCTGTTTCCATGCTGTAAAGGCACCGAGAATATTGGTGGACACCACGTTCTCCCTCTCCATGGGCACCTGGGCATGAATGTAATCAGGGAAGGGAGGGCAGGTATCAGCAACCATGAGCCCCTCCAAAGCCGGCCTTCTGGACATGTTAATAGCTAACTTGGTTAGGCCGAGGAGCAGACCCACAAGGAAGTCCTGTGACTCTCCTGTACCCTCCACATTGGACTACAAAGTTCAGGAACGTGGTGTTGATATGCAACCAAAAACGCAATGAAAGATTTTGTGAATAACAATAAAGAGAGTGAAATTGTCTTCAACCAACAGAAGCCAGCTGTTAGATCCAAATTCCAACCAGTATCACTTGCTCTACTTCAACATCCCTGGGAATACTATTGACCAGAAACTGAATTGGAATGGCCATATAAATACAGTAGCTACAAGAGCAGGTTAGAGGCTAGGAATCCTGCAGCCAATAACTCACCTCCTGACTCCCCAAAGCCTATCCACCATCTACTCAGCACTTGTACTCCCCAAATGCCTGGATATGTTCATTCCAACAATACTTAAGAAGCTTGACATCATTCCGGACAAAACACTTGATTGGTACCACATCTGCAAGCATTCACTCCGTCCACCCTAACGCTCAGCAGCAGCAGTGTGTTCTATCTACAAGATGGACTGCAGAAATTCACCAAAGATCCTTAGATAGAACCTTCCAAACCCACTTCATCTAGAAGGTCAAAGGCAGCAGATACATGGGAATACTATTACCTGCAAGTTCCCCTCTGAACCACTCACCCTCCTGACTAGCAACTGTATCATGGTTGCTTCAGTGTCAAAATCTTGGAACTCCCTCTGTGGGTTGTGGGTCAACCTACAACAAACAGACTGCAGCGGTTCAAGAAAGCAGCTCACCAGCACTTTCTCAAGGATAGCTAAGAATGGGCAATAAATGCTGGCCAGACAGCAACTCCCATGTCCCATGAGCAAATAAAAATAAATAAGCTCTGAATCTGCTCTGGCTGACCCTTAAAGGAAGCTGCATTTCTAACACCGACAATCATTGCATTCGACACTCACATCCCACCAGTGAATAAAACAAAAAGAAGCAGGTCAGAGAAGGTTCACTTCACAGATTGCTGGGGTGAATGGGGTTTGTTTTCTGAGGAAGGATAGAGTAGGCTGGGCCTATATCCACTGAAATGCAAAAGAATGATGTTGTGACTTTGTTGAAACGTGAAAGCTCCTGAGCTGCCTTGACACGGTGATCGCTGAAAGGATGTAGGAGGAGTGAGAATTAGGGAAGACAATTTAAAAATTAGAAGATGGAGATGAGGAGTTTTTTTTCTTCCCCAAAAGGGTGATGAGTCTGAATTGTCTTCCCCAGAGATCAGAGGAGGCAGGATCGTGGAGTATCTTTCAGGGCAGAGATAGATAAATTATTGTTTAATCAGATCAATCTCATCAAATGGCGAATAAGGCTTGAAGGGTCTAATGTCCTACTCCTGCTCCTGATTCGTCTGTTTGTACATGGCTCCATTGGAAACAGGTTGTCCACTGGCTAATTATAAATGGGAAGAGGCGGCTGAAAAAGTGAAGGTAGGATCCGAGGTTCAGCTTTATTCACCGGGTTTCCTCACGTACTCAGTTACTAACCTCTTTAGTCCTTCCTGCCTTGTACAGATCTACCTGACGGGAAGCCCATCTGCACTGTGCTATCTGTTAATGATAATCAGGATATAGCTCTGTGGTGCTCATGGGAAGGTGGGAACCCTCCAGCAACTCTGCAGTGGGTTGACACACAAAGAGATGGCGTTGATGTCGAGGGTCTATCCAGTATTTCAAGAGTAAAGGCGGGATGGGAGACCTCCAACAACAGCACGTACTCCTGCCGAGCCTCTCACCCAGCCCTGAGAGCAGACTGGTCCTGCCGAACCACTGCACGTGAGTATAATTCATTCACAAATGAGGGTCTGGGCAGAATATGTTCATTGCTCTTCTCTCCTACTCCATCTCCAGTTCTTTCCCTCTCTCTAGAACGCTGTTAATAGAATCATAGAATCCCCACAGTGTAGAAGCAGGCCACGCGGCCCATCAAATCCACACTGACCCTCTGAAGAACGTCCCACCCAGACCCTCCTCCCGACCCTATCCCTGTAACCCTGCATTTCCCCACAGCTAATCTACCTAGCCTGCACATCTCTGGACCCTATGGGCAATTTAGCATGGCCAATCCACCTAGCCTGCACATAGAGTTGTAGAGATGTACAGCATGGAAACAGACCCTTCAGTCCAACTCATTCATGCCAACCAGATATCCTAAATTAATCTATTCCCATTTGCCCGTATTCATATATCCATCCAGATGCCTTATAAATATTGTAATTGTACCTGTTTCCACCACTTTCTCTGGAAACTCTTTCCATACACCCACCATCCTCTGCCTGAAAAAGTTGCTCCTTAGGTATCTTTTAAATCTTTTCTCTCTCACCTTAAACCTATGCCCTCTAGGTTTATCTCCTCTACCCTGGAGAAAGGACCTTGGCTATCCATGCCCTGACTGTGGGATCCACACAGTTGAGATTGATCCTGATCCCAGTCAAAGCATTTCACTCAGAGTTCCTAGACGGCATCTTCCAAGCTCATGACCTTTGACACTCAGAAGGACAGGGGCAGCAGACACCTAGAAATACCACCAACTGCAAGGTCCCCTCCAAGCCACTTACTATCCTGGCTTGGAAATATATCTCTGTTCTTTCATTGTCACTGGGTCAGAATCCTGGAACTGCTTCCCTAGGGGCAAAGTGGGTACATTGACACCCTCAAAGGATTGGATCGGTTCAAGAAGGTGGTCCTGACTCAATGGACCTAAAGGCTTTTTTTGTACTGTGTGATTCTATGATTCACCATTACATTCTCCAGCGCAATTGGGAATGGGAATAAATAGCCAGTTATGCCTGCGTTCCTTATAAGAATAAAGCCAAAAAGTAAAAGCCACCAACTATTGATAAAGATTGGCAGCCCCTATCTGATATTCTATAATACTGTACCTTAACAAGTCCATTGCTCACTCTCAGAAATGTTCCTGGTTAGTACTGTATTATGAAAATGATCATGAGCTCGCAAAAGCAACTGCAGATTTCCAAAAATGTAGATGGGCATCAACTGAATAGCTTACACTGTTCTTCTGCATTACTTTTGCAACAATGGATGAAATCCTGCTGGATGGGGAGCATCTGGCTCTGAGGGCTATTGGTTCAACTGTGCCTTGCACATTTCAATTCCAATTTATTTTGCAGCATGGCTTACTGGAGGTGTGAGTTGAGAATGAGTTGAGTGGGGCTCTAGGGCTTGAGTTAACTGGGACGAACATTACATCTCCTTTCCCCCTGGTGAGCATTGCTCAAGAAACAAGGGAATGACAGAGCAGGAGCTGAAGCAGAGTTAAATCAGAGTAAAATAAAGAGAAAAAGTAAGATTGTGGGAGAGGGAAAACAGGTATAAGATTTTGCACATTTCCGACAGCAATTAACCAATTGCATACATGAGACTTGAGATAAAGTTGTTCCCTTTCTGGGATTCAGTTTGACATTATATTGTCACTTTATGAGAGTTGTTAAATCTGAGACTGAACTTCCTGCAGGATGTGCAATTGCTTAACAATCCAGCAAGTGATTATTCACAATAGGAAGACATAGGATGTGATCCTCTCAGTCTGGAACATGATGTAATCAATCAGCAAGATCTGGAGATTCTCAATCGATAATGTATCTCTTAATACCCTGAGCTTATTATGGAAGCAGCACACAAATAACCCTCTGATATTCACACAGGAAAATTGACCAAATAATAGAATGAATAAAAGACAAAAACAACAACTGTATATCACTTTTCTGAGGATTGTTGATATTTTATTACACAATTTTATAAGAAAATTCCAATGTGTCCAGGACAAAATTTCTTTTGAAGTATAATTTGTTGTACAGCCACTGGTACAGGAGACAAGACAAGATTGTCATTAGAAATGCGGAATCAGCCTTAAAATACACATCAATTTAGATCTTTGAGAAAATTTTTTTCGGGATACACATGACAATAAACTGGACTTGTGTTTTACAAGATATTTTAGATTCATTCAAAATTACTTTTCTGTTTGTCCTTTCACCCACCGTGACTTTCAGTAACTAAAATTGTTTTATGTTTTCAGTGTTGCCTGAAGGGGGACCTAGTTGTTCCGCTACTGCAGTGAAGAGTTTGGAATACACCATGCTGTCGTGTAATTGGGAAGGAGGCCTACCTCAGGCCTCACTGCGTTGGGCAAATTGGAGAGGCAACTTCCTGGGTAAAGCTGAACGGTCTATCAACAATCAGGTGCTACAGTCTAGTCCAACGTACAGTGGCAAGGAGTTTATATGTCAAGCAACACATCCTTTAAGCAGGAGCAGGGCATGCAGCATCCAACTGGGTATGGAGTCTTGCAGAAAAGTCTTCACTTTAAAGTATTTACTACTCTTAGGCCATCAATCCTGAACATCATACTTTTATTGTCATGTAGGAGAGTAGCTGTTGTGCTTAACTCATCAGTTTTGTTAAAGATGTCACCACAGATACTAAGATAAGCAACCAAAATGGTCTGGTTATCAAGGATCTGAATTATGAGGAAAGATTAGGGTTGATGGCATATAGGCAGAATGCCAATTTGATGGTCATTTGGAATGAAGGCATAATGTGACAGAAATACTCAGAAGGTCATCCAGCGTCAGTCGGTAGAAATAGCGTTGTGTTCAGATTTCCATTGGAGCTGTCTGATGTGCTGAGTTTTACCAGAACTTTCCAGTATTATTAATAATGTTGGGCCTGTTTACTGATCTACAAAAGAGGTTTGAAGGTCACCTAACTGAGTTTGTCAATATAACGAAGGGATTTTGCTTGTTCACTATGGTAAAATGTTTAGAAACTAAAAATTGTTATGAAATAATGCAAAGCTGTGTTTGAAAATTAGAATCCATTATGTTCATTCTGATTTCAGAGGCACCAGATCTTCTTACCCCGAGAAACAGTGTGACAGTGTTTGAGGGAAGTGATGTCTATGTGACCTGTATCCTTAAGGCTGCATATCCAACTTCGGAGATTGTCTGGCACAATAATAGGAACGAAAGTGTCTGGCTCAGGCCCAAAAAGTACCTGCTGCACCAGGAGAACTCTTGGTCGAATCTCACCATTCGGGAAGCTGATGGAGACCATGACAATGGAACCTACTGGTGCACAGCAAGCAATGTCGTGGGGAGTTCAAGACTCAGCATCCAGCTCCTTGTGAACAGTGAGTGATTGTTACAGTGCAAATTAATGTTTGTATTGTGTACTCTTCAGTTATACATTACATTGAGTGTGTGGATGACTGTATTAGTGTATGTGTGTCCTTGTGGGTGTGTGACTGTGTGAGGGGATGAGTCATTGTGTGGTTATTTTGGTGAGTGAGTGTATCAGTGTGAAGCTGTGGGTATCTTTGTGTGAATGCATGGAATTTTGTGTGTGTTTCTGTGTATTTTGTGTGTGAATCTATGTGGTTTTGTATGTGTGAATCAATGTGGTTTTGTATGTGGGTCTGTTGTATTTTTGTATGCGTTTGTGTATGTTTGTGTGCGCATCTGTGTATATAATGTTTGCATGTGGTTCTGTATGGTTTTGTATATTAGTGTTCATGTTTTGTGTATATTTTGTGCATGTGTGGTGTGAGTGTATTTTTATGTATGTGTGGATTTGTGTCTCTGTGTGCCTGTGTATATTTTGCGTGTGCATTTCTGTACAGTTTGTGTGTGTTTCTCTATTCATTTGTGTGTTTGTGCATGTATGCACACATGCCATTATATATACTATAACACATACCACACAAACCATCACATGCACTACATACGACATGATATGAAGCAAGCATCTATTATCTGTTAATGTATATTTTTATTTCATAACTAAGAAACCCTTAGATGTCTCTTTAAATTTCCCTACAGAAAACCTGGCACTTTCCCTGACTGGAGCTGTTCCTCTCAGGGTTGAGATGGAGATTTGTAGAATGCTTTCATGTAAATTTAATTCAGTGGTATTGAAAGCACATCTTCATCATATTCCCATACCTGGCTGGGTCACAGCCTGTACCTATTCCCCTTCTGATTCTGTTGTAAACCCTCTCTATTCTTTTTAAGTTCATTCACAGAACCTGAGCATCATTGCCTAGGCCAGCATTTATTGCCCTCCTTAAATACCCTTGGAAAAAGTGGTGGGGAGTTGCTGCCTTAAGTTCAGTTGAATGGTTCACTAGGCCACTGTGTGGATAATTGAGAGTCAGTAACATTATTCTGAGTCTGATAGTTATTCCATGTTCTAACCTAAAATGGCACATTTAGATACTTAACCAGAATCAGAGAATCCATACAGTGTGGAAGAAGGCCACTTGGCCCAACAGGTCCACACTGACCCTCCAAGATCATCCCACCTAGAACCACCCCTTTACCCAATCCTTGTAACCCTGCATTTGCCATGGCTAATCCACCTGGCCTGCACATCCCTGGATACAATGGACAATTTAACATGGCCAGTCCACCTAAGTTGCACATCTTTGGACCGTGGGAGGAAACCCACGGGGAGAATGTATAAACTCCACACAGACAGTTGCCCAAGGCTGGAATTGAACCAGGTCCCTGGTGCTGTGAGGCAGCAGTACTAGCCACCTTGCTAGCCCTTCTCCATAGCATCTTATGGCTGTGGGAAGTTTCATAAATACTCTATGATGTTTTTGGTTTCTTTATCTTTCATGTGATATACTGTAACACTCTTATTCATATCTGTACATTGCAGATCGCTAAGCACAATTCTCAAATGTAAGTGTCTAAGACCTCTCTCTTTACCATACTTCATTTAGTCTGATGTCTTCTCTTGGTCTACCTTATGGATATTAGAGTCACATATTTATCTGCACCTTCCGTTAAATTATAAGATGTAGGCCAGACTAGGTAAAGATTGCCTCCCATAAAGGGTGTTTGGTGGTATAGTGGTAATGCCATTAGTATTGAGAGTGTGGTGCTGGAAAAGCACAGCAAGTCAGGCAGCATTGGACGAGCAGGAGAATCAAAGTTTCAGGCATAAGACCTTCATCAGGAACCCAGTAGACTCGGAATCGACTGGTGCAGGTGAGTTCTCTGGGGACAGAACTTCATACAGCAATTGATGGAATTTAACTTCCATTGACAAAAATTTGGAATTGAATACTAGAGTCAGTGGTGGTGACCATGAAATTGTCATCATTTGTTGTAAAAATTCATCTGGTTCGCTAAAGTCCTTTAAGTTATCTGCCTGGTCTGGTTTATATGTGACTCTAGACCAATAGCAATGTGGTTGAATCTTAACCGCTCTGTGAAATGGGCCTGAGAGTTATTGAGTAGCATCCAGCAATCACAGAGCTGAAAATGTGTTGCTGGAAAAGCGCAGCAGGTCAGGCAGCATCCAGAGAACAGGAGAATCGACGTTTCGGGCATAAGCCCTTCTTCAGGAATCGTGATTCCTGAAGAAGGGCTTATGCCCGAAACGTCAATTCTCCTGTTCCCTGGATGCTGCCTGACCTGCTGCGCTTTTCCAGCAACACATTTTCAGCTCTGATCTCCAGCATCTGCAGACCTCACTTTCTCCTCCAGCAATCACAGAGTCTGATAAAAGAAATGAAACTGGACAGGCTGCCTGTCATCCAGCAAGACACCAGAAATCACAACGGCCCACACAACCCTGGAAAGTCCTCCTTACTAACAAATGGGGGCTTGTACCAAAATTGGGAGAGCTGTCTCACAGACTGGTCAAATAACAGCCTGACATAGTCATACTCATGCGATCCTACCTCACAGACAACGTCACAGATGACACCAGTACCATCCCTGGGTAAATACTGTCCCATTGGCAGGACAGGCCCAGCACAGTGTTGTAAATATTCATCTTGTTCACTCGTGTCCTTTAGAGAAGGAAATCTATCTGGGCTGGCCTACATGTGACTCCATATTCACAGCAATGTGGTTGATTTGGTATGGCCCTCTGAAAAGGCCAGTCCACATGGAGCAATTAAGGATGGTTAATAAATTGCCAGTGCTGGCTAAAACCAATTTTTAAAAAAATGTGCTGCCCGTCCGACCAGTTTCCACCAAAGGTTTTCCTGCATGAAGCTGCTTGATGGCTCTACATTTGTTTGTTGTGGTAATCATGTGTTTTTCTCCCTTTCCATGACAGAGTATCCAACGCCCCCGAACGTGACCATCAGCAAGCTCTTGTACGGCCGCCAGAGAACGGAGGTGGTTCTCGAATGGATGACTCAGGGCTCTGGTGACTTAACAGGCTTCATGATACAGAGGAGGCCTGCGAGACGATCCTTTAGGGTCCGGGGTACAACTGAGCTGGAACAATCCAAGACCGACCCATACACCCCCTGGCAGATTGTCGCCAGTTCCATCGATCCCGCCATCAGAGGTCACAAGCTGGGGGGCATGGACCCCAGGGTCTTATATGCTTTCCGAATTCTTGCTGTCAATCACAAGACAACAGGGTATCCTTCAGAAGTAAAAACTCCAGGTAGGGCATGACATCTTTTGGAAGAATTGAAAATGATTTCCTGGGAGAGGCAACCTATTATCCCTGTGGTTTCTATTTTGTACATTACTGAGATAAGGCTAATAATGGTGAGGCACATTTGCTGAGACATTGGTGGGACATCTCAAATTGTCCTTCGCAATTGTTCTTACGAAGGTTTCCTGGGCCATTGTAGGTCACAGGAATGTTTGGACGTGTGGGTCAGCGCAGGCCCACGCTCTTCCTGAAAGACACTAGTTTTTATTTGACACTCTGGCAGCAAACCCATGCTACAAGTAACCAATTCAACCACAACGTGCCATTGAAGCTCTGGTCCAATGATGTACCAATTATTCCAAAAATAAAACTGACAAGTTAACTTCAAGGCAGCTCAGATGGGATTGGCATTATGCTGCGCTGTGTATAGGCAAATGGCTTTGTTCAAATATAAACCCCATAGGTGTTAACACAGCATCAGAAACCATCCCAGGTCCGGAGGTTACTTCCCTACTGTTCTATTGAGGGATTTGTGATGTTATACTGTTGGAAACTGGGTTTTGAGAGTAACATTGAAAGAAACTAATTAATACTGACAGCGGTGGCAGAGATCCTACCTCATCATTAATATTCGTCTCATCAGGTTAAAGACGTTGTCTATAAATTGTACACAATATTCCAAAAGTGGCCTCACCAATGTCCTGTACAACTTCAACATGATGTCCCAACTAAACGCCTGCTTAACCACCCTGTCTACCTGCAGTGCAATGTTCAAAGGATTATGTGGCCAAACCCCTGAGTCTCTCTTTTGACAACAGTACCCAGGGCCCTACCACAAACTGTATAAGATCTACCCTTGTTTATTTTACCAAAATGCAATACTTCACATATATCCAAATTAAACTCCATCTGTCACTCCTCAGTCCATTGACCCAATTGATTGAGATCCCTTTGTAATCTTTGATAACCTTTTTCACTGTTGACTATACCACCAATTTTGGTGTCATCCACAAACTTACTAACTGATCCTCTTAAATTCTCATCCAAATCGTTTGTATAAATGACAAACATCACTAAGTCCAGCACAGACCCTGCGGAGCACTCCTCAAAACTCTTCCAGCCACTTTATTGGTAAAGCAAGTATCTTACTATGTAACTGAACCCTCTGCACAGTTCACAGGCTCAATCTCTCGTCTTTACAGAGTTAGCCTCTCTCAGCTGTAATGAGTGGATGAGGAACTTTGTGACACTGCACACTGTGGTTAGACACTGAGAAAAATGAGTCAAGGTTCCATCACTCAGTCAGGTTCCAGTCACTCCTGCCTATTGGGTGTAAATAGCTTTAAGATTTCAAGTGGCACATCCCATTGTGAATGGTTGGGTGGCAATCTTATTGATAATATATGGCAGTCTTGTGAAAGTACTGCAGGATATCCGATATCCCATCAGGCTACACATCTGAGGAAATGAAAGAACCTTCCAGAGAGAAAGAGAAACAAGAACTGAGAACTGCATAAGCACAAAACAAAACAGCAAATAGGGTGAAGGAGGCAAAAGAGGTAAACAGGCAAAATTAATGAATACTGTTTACTTAAATGTACATAGTATTTGGAATAAAAGAAATGAGTATGAGCTTATTAGCACTACTGCCTCACAGCGCCAGGGACTCTGGTTTGATTCCAGCCTCAGGCGACTGAGTAGAGTTTGTACATTCTCCGTGTCAGCATGGATTTCCTCCGGGTGCTCTGGTTTCGTCCCACAGTCCAAAGATGTGCAGGTTAGGGTGAATTGGCCAGGCTAAATTGCCTGTAGTGTTCAGGGATGTGTAGGTTAGGTGCATTAGTCAGGGGATGGGCCTGGGTGGGATACTCTTCGAAGGGTTGGTGTGGACTTGTTGGGCCAAATGGCCCGTTTCTATACTGTAGGCATTCTATGAATTACAGAGCAACCATTACAAGGAGATCAAAGCTGAGAACTAAATAATCCGGGGAATGTGAGTTTTTGAAATGACAGGCAGGAAGGGAAGAGTGGAGGGCTAGCATTGTTAGCGTGTGATGGAATAAACACAATCACAAGAAGTTATCTTGGATCAGATGATGTAGAATCCATTTGGGTGGAGGTAAGAACTTACAAAGGAAAGAAGACATTAGTGGGACTGATCTATAAGCCTGTTAACAGTAGCAGTTCTTGTGGAACAGAGAATGAAACAGAAAATAATGAGGGCATGTGAAAAAGGCAGTACATTAATCATGGGTAACTTTAATTTGAATATGCCTTGGGAAAATCAAAGTGGCAGAGGTAGGAACAAGGAAAATATGTTGTGAATTCAAAGAGGGATCAGGCTGTTTTGGATAGACTCAGAGTCATACAACGCGGAAACAACTTCAATTCAGCTCGTCCATGCCAGCCAAGTTTCCCAAACTAAACTAGTCCCACTTGCCTATGTTTGACCCATATCCTTTAACCCTTTCCTATTCATGTACCTGTTTAAATGTTGCAACTGTATTTGTATCTACCACTTCCTTTGGCAGTTCATTCCACATATGAACCACCCTCAGTGTGAAAACGTTGCCCCTCAGGTCCCTTTAAATCTTTCTCTCACCTTAAAAATATGCCTCCTCCCTTTCAACTCCCCCACCCTAAAGGAAAAGACCCTTACTTATGCTTTTATGATTTTATGAACCTCTAAGGTCACCCCTCAACCTCCTACTCTCCAGTGACAAAAGTCCCAGCCTGTCCAGCCTCTCCACTTAACTCAAATCCTGACAACTTCCTAGTTTTTTTTCTGAACTCTCACCAATTTGATAATATCGTTCCTATAGCATGACAACTAGAACTTGTATGTCATATTCTACAAGGTAGCCTCACCAATGGCCTGTACAACCTCAACGTGATATCCAAACTCCTACATTCAATGATCTGATCAATGAAGGCAAGTGTGCTAAATGCCTTCTTATCCAGCCTGACTACCTGTGACACAACTTTGAAAGAAGCATGAACCTAAAACCCTAACCTTTCTGTTCGACAACACTACCCAGGGCCCTACCATAAACTGTGTAAGACCTGCCCCCGTTTGCTTTACCAAAATGCATCCACCTGCCACTCCCCAGCCCATTGGACCAATTGATCAAGAACTTTGTAATCTTAGATAACCTTCTACGCCAATTTTGGTATCATCCACAAACTTACTGACCGCTCTTCCCTAAATTCTCATTCAAATTGTTTACATAAAATGACAAACAACAGAGGACCCCCCGCCCCAGCACCGATCCCAATGGTGAAATAAGTGATCTGAGAGTAAAAGATTCCCTAGGAAATCAGTGGGTTATGGACCAAGTGCAGGAAAATGGGATGAGTTGTGTTGGTTGACATTGACGTAGGGGCCGAATGGCCTGTTTCTATGCTGTATGACTCTATAACTCCTTTGCTCAGTTTGTGGAACAGATTACTCAGCAGATCTAATACACCCAATGTATGTAACACCCATTGAATCATTTTAGTGATGTATAAAAGGATACTCATAAGGAAATATGAAATAAAAGCACAGGAGGCCATTCAGTCCCTCACACCTGCTCTGCCATTCACTAAGATCATGGCTGCTCTGACTGTGGTCCTTTTCTGCCTGCTCCCCCCATAACTCTCAACTTTATTGTCAATCCAAAATCAATTTAATTCAACCTTGGATATGTTCAATGAACAAACCCTTAATATTCTCCTGGGGCAGAGAATTCCAAAGATTAATGACACTCTCTGAAGAGATTCCTCCTCACCTCCTCACCTTAAATGGGAGATGCCTATTTTTAAACTGTGTTGGCTTCATCTAGATTTACCTCAAGAGGAAGCATCCTCTGAGTAGCTACCTCATCAGCCGCCCACAGAATCAGAGACAGTAAAATCACCATCAGCCATATCACCTACAGGTTTGGTGTTGAGCGGAGACTCGAGTCAGCTGAGGATGCCCTTACGTAACCTGATTTGTCTAAGGCAAAAAATCTCAAACCTTATGGAAACACAATGATGAAGTAAATACATAAGAAATCATTATTTTTCATTTGGTTGGTATTTACAGTAACCTGACATTTACAGCAAAAGTCATTGTTAAATGCTGAGAGTTAGATTTGGAAACGTTCAGTAATCTTTTTCTGCTGAACATGCTGTTTCTGGGCACATTTTCCTTGTTTCTGTGGTGTGATGTAACATTGCAGAACTTCCTCATGGTCTTTGTGACTGCAGTGAGGGTAACAGGTGAGTGAGTGAGCAGGCATTCACTCCTCTGGCTCTTCAGAGCGATGATCTGCCGTACCTTCCTTCAATACATTTTGTTCACTTTCCTGTTGTTCGCCTCCAAATGCTGGAAGTCACCTCAATGGTTGTCTTAGCTTTGTACAGAAAAGGTAGTGTCTCGACCTTCACAAAGCCATAGAGAGGTAGGGGAAAGGGGCATGGTGGCTCAGCAGTTAGCATTGCCGCCTCACAGTGCCAGGGTCTCAGGATAAAATCCGCCCTCGGAGTTCTGTGGAGTTGCACATTCTCCCTGTGTCCTCGTGGCTTTCTTTTGGATGCTCTAGTTTCCTCCCACATTCCAAATTTGCAATTTAGGTGGATTCGCTATGTTGCATTGTTAGAGTGTCTGGGGATGTGCAGGGTGATTGGATTAGCCATGAGAAATGCGGGTTTCCAGGGATAGAGTTGGGGGGTGGATTGGGGTGGGATGCTCTTCGGAGGGTCAGTGCCGACTCAATAGGTCGAACGGTCTGCTTCCACACTGTAGGGATTCTATGATTCTATGACTTTCTTGGACTGTTTTATAACAAGAAGCAACAGTGTTTTGTTGCCATCCACATTGGTACAGACCATCACAGAAAGACACTCCTTGTTTCACTTTTCACCATTACACATTTTATCTTTAAACATTAGATGACAACCTGATAAAAGAACACTCCAGCTTCATCCATATTAAAAATGACTCTTGCTGTAACTCTGCTGAGGACATGGGCTGAGACCACTGCAGCCATTACTGTAAGGCAAGTGTGCGCACCCGTAGCTACTCCTGAGTTACCAGTCTGGAACTTCTACTTTTCATGGACATCCTTCGATTAGATGTCCTGTCCTTCCAGTGGATGATACCTTCACTAACAGCTGGAGTTGTGGGTTAGCCAAATTTAACTTGTAGTGATTTCACAGTATGTTTCAATAATACCTCCCTTCATTCTTTTAAACTCCAATGTATATAGGCCGAATGTTCTCCACTTTTCCTGATGTGACACCTCATAATTCCAGCAATCAGCCTAGTCAACCTTCTCTGATCTGCTTCCAATGCAAATATATCCCTCTTTAATTAAGGAGATGAAGACTGTACAAAGCTATCAGGTACACTGTCCATATTCCATCCCACATGCAATTAAAAAAAAAACACACTTTCTTAAATACCTGATAACATTTTGTGGCATGTACGAGGACATCCAGATCCCTCTGCACCACAACATTCTGCAGTCTCTTTCCATTTAAATAATTGTCTGCCTTTCTATTTCTTCTACCAAAATGATCAGTCTTGCACTCTTAAATGTTTGCCCACTCACTGAGCCTATCTAAATACCTTCGTAGATGCTCACAATTCCCACCGTGGAGTTGGGTTTCAAGATGGGGACCATTTGATTGATTGAATGCCAGGAACTCTGCCACCTCCAAATCTCCCCCACTCCCCCCTCAATTAATTGTAGCATTGTAAGGCTTGGGTGTGAACTGAGGTCCAATTGAGCAATGAATGCACTAATATCCCCTTCCAGCAGAAGAACTTGCTAGGTGGGAGCCCATCAAGCAAACCCTGTCGTGTGGCCTTCAGGGAGAGGGTGGGGGAGGAATGCATCATTCTAGAGGAATATGTTGGTGAAAAAACTCATAAGTAAAAACGAGGTGCTACAGATGCCGGAGATTTGAAACAGAAATGGAACGTGTTAGAGATGCGCAGCAGGGCTGATAGGATCAGTGGAGAGAGAAACCATTTTGAGTCCAACATGATTCTCCTTCAGAATTGACAAAGGGAAAGTTTTGTGGGCCATACATATCATATGACCAGAGCTCAGGTGAGGCTCACCAAGTTGTTACAGATCTAGATGGGATACCCTGAAATTGTTGGAACTTGGCCGAGCAAGGATAGCTGGATTCTCCTTCTTTATTCTCCTTCAGTTGGTAACAACAAGGTTAATTTCCAAACAATTCCTTCTTTGTGGAGACCATTTTCCCAGACCAAATGAAGCTATATTTTAAAAGGAGACATCAGGATGGTGTGTTGCCTCCCAGCTGCCAGGGTCAAGGATGTCTCAGAGAGGGTGTAGGATATTCTGAAAGGGGAGAGTGACCAGCAGCAGGTCATTGTGCATCTTGTTACCAATGACACAGAGAGGGAAAGGGATGAGGTTCATTGCCATTTCATAGCTGACATAGGAAAGTCTAATATCCAGCCTCACATGCAGCTGCAGAATTATCAGTGATTTCAAAAACATTGCTCGCTGAAACTACAGGAGAAGATAATGATCTTTGTTTTTTGAGCCTGATCAGCTAAGTGTTTGATTTTAAGACTCCTAAAACCTCTAAACCTTAATCTGTTTTGTTTTGTAAATCTATAATAGTGAGTAAGGTGAGGGAATTTTTAAAATTATGTTTATACTGGGATATGCCTCTTGATTGACTTTTAACATTTAAGGATTGATATTAGGTTATCCCAAAGCGGTGTCTTTCAGCAGTAAGACTGTGCTATCGCTGCGTACTTGAGCAATGTGTAGTGTGTTTGTTTTTAGGTAATTTCTGGGTCTGTTAAAGGCACAAAAATGGCTTTAGTAACATAATGTGCTCTTCTTGTCAGATCTGGGAAATCGGGGAGAATTTGATTATTCCTGTAGACTATGACTGCAGGAAGTGTGTTTGGTTGCGAATCCTGTTGGACTGGATGGACCTATTAGAGCAGCAGTTAGAGACAATGAGGAGTTTACAATAGCAGAGTGTTGTGATGGATGGCATTTTCAGGGAATTGGAGACACCGCAGATACAGTAGATGGTTGACCCCTAGGAATGTTATGAGACATAGCCAGGTGTGCAGGACTCTCCTGTGATTATCCCCATCTCAAAACAGGTATGTCACTTTGGATACCAGCAGGGGATGGCCTCTCAGGGGAGGATATCACTGACAGCCAAGTTTTCTGGTACTGTAACTGGCTCTACTGAAATAAGGGGGATGTCAGGTTCCAAGCGATCGATTGTATTAGGGACACTCTAATCTTGGGTATAGACAGATGTTGCTGCAGCCATCAGTGAGACATCAGCATGGTGTGTTGCCTCCTGGGTGCCAGGATCAAGGAGGTCTCTGAGAAGGTGCAGAATATTCTGAAAGGGGAGAGTGACCAGCAGGAGGTCGTTGCGGACGTTAGTACCAACAAAGAGGTAGAGAAAGATTAGGGAGTTCTGCAGACAGGAAACTAGGCAGGAGGTTACAAAGGAGGTTCTCGAGGGTAGAAATATCTGCACTACTCCCAGTGTCATTTGCTAGTAAGAGTAGCAATACTTGGTGCAGGGGGCAAGGATTCACATTTTTGGTCTATTGGGATCTCTTCAGGGGTTCCACCTAAGTTGGGAGGGGACCAATATCCTGGAGGAGAGACTAGCTAGAATGACTCCGGAAGATTTATCCTCATAAGGTTGGGGGCTGGGGGAATCAAGGTGATAGTGAGAAAAGAGAAAAAGCGGAGGCTGATACAGTAGTTAAGAGGAACAAGTCAAATGGTCACGGCAGACAAGAGCTTGACAAAGAACAAGGTAAGACTGGTCAATAAAACTGCATTTACTTCAATATAAGAAGCCTGACAAGTAAGGCAGATGAATATAGGGCATGATTGGGACCATGAGACTGGGATATCATAGCTATTATAGAAACATGCCTCAGGGATGGACAGGACTGGCACTTAATATTCCAGGGTATGGATGCTACAAGAAGGATAGAAAGGGAGGCAAGACAGGAGGGGGAGAGGCGTTTTTGGTTAGAGGCAATTTTAGGGCTGTACTTAGGGAGGATATTCCTGGGAGATTATATGGATGGAAATTAAAAATAAGAAAGGCATGTTCACCTTTGGGAATTGTATTATAGCCCCACTAATAGTCAGCAGAAAATTGGGAAACAAATATGCCAGGAGACATTAGATATCTGTAAGGAAGTGGGAAGGAGATGGACAGGTAGGCCAGCTCAAGAGGGTGGTACTGAGTTGGAGGGTTGGATCTAGGAATGAGGTGGGGGGAGGGGAGATTTAGAAACTGGTGAAGTTGATGTTGCTGCCATGTGATTGAAGGGTCCCAAGGCGGAAGATGAGAGATTCTTCCTCCAGTCATCAGGTGACATGGATTTGGCAATGGAGGAGGCCCAGGACTTGCATGTGGGAAGGGGAGATGAAGTGGTCGGCCACAGGGTGGTGGGGTTGTTTGGTGCATGTATCCCAGAGATGTTCCCTGAAACACTTTGCGAGTTAGCGTCCTGTCTCCCCGATGTAGCAGAGACCACATCGAGAGCAATGGACACAGTAGATGAGGTGGGTGAATGTGCAGGAAAATCTCTGCTGGATGTGAAAAGATCCTTTGAGACCTTGGTTGGAGATGAGGGGGGAGGTGTGGGTCCAAGGTTTACACTTCCTGGTGCGACAAGGGAAGTTGCCAAGTGCGGAGTGTGGGTTGGTGGGGGGCATAGACTTGACAAGGGAGTTGCGGAGGGAAAGGTCTCTGTGGAATTCAGATACGGCTGGGGAGGGAAATATATCTCTTGTGGTGGGGTCTGATTGTAGGTGGCAGAAATGTTGGAGGATAATGCGCTGTATCCGGAGATTGGCGGGGTGGAAGATGAGGACCCAGAGGGTTCTATCCTTGTTGCGGTTGGAGGGTTGAAGTTCAAGGGCGAAGGTGCGGGAAGTGGAGGAGATGTGTTGGGAAATGGGAGGCCTTTTAAGAATGAGATAACAGGAGTTAAGGAATAATATGTTCCTATTAGTGTGAAGGGCAGAGCTGCAAGGTGCAGGGAATGCTGGGGGGGTGGAGAGAATGCTGGATGACTTGACAAATTGAGTCTCTAGTCAAGGAAAAGAAAGTGGCATATGTCAGGTATAGACAGCTGGGATCGAGTGAATCCCTAGAAGTGTATGAGTGCAGTAGGCTTATACTTAAGAGGGAAATCAGGAGGTCAAAAAGGGCACATGAGATAGCTTTGGCAAATAGAGTTAAGGAGAACCTAAAGAGATCCTATAAATACATTAAGATCAAAAGAGTAATTAGAGAGAAAATAGTTTCCTTTAAAGATCAACAAGGCTGCCTATGTGTGAAATCACAGGAGATGCATGAGGTACTAAATGAATATTTGCATCAGTGCAGTATTTACTGTGGAGAAGGACATGGAAGCTCAGTAATTTGGAGAAATAGTGATGTCTTTAAAAGAATTAATATCGCCAGAGGGGAGGTGTTGGTGGTCTGAAAACTCACAAAGGCAGATAAATCCCTAGGTATATTCCGGAACTTTGCGGGAAGCTAGGGAAGAGATTGCTGTGCCCCTTGCTGAGATGATTGTATCATCAACAGCCATGGGTGTGTTGCCGCAAGATTGCAGCTTGGATATTGTGCCAGGGTTCTGCAGACCAGTCAGCCTTATGTCACTGGTAGGTAAGTTGTTGGAAGGGATTCTGATGTACAGGTTTTACGTGCATTCGGAAACACAAGGACTGATTAGGGATTTTCAGTACGGTTTTGTGCATGAGAAATTGTGTTTCACGAACTTGATTGAGTTTTTTGAAGAGGAGACAAAGAAGACTAATGAAGGCAGAGTAGTAGATGTTGTCTATATGGTAAAAACAATGACTGCAGATGCTGGAAACCAGAGTCTGGATTAGTGGTGCTAGAAGAGCACAGCAGTTCAGGCAGCATCTAAGGAGCAGTAAAATCGACATTTCGGGCAAAAGCCCTTCATCAGGAATAAAGGCAGAGAGCCTGAAGCGTAGAGAAATAAGCTAGAGGAGGGTAGGGAGAAAGTAGCATCGAGTATAGGTGAGTGGGGGAGAGGATGAAATTGATAGGTCAGGGAGGAGGGTGGAGTGGATAGGTGGAATAGAAGATAGGCAGGTAGGACAAGTCATGGGGACAGTGCTGAGCTGGAAGTTTGGATCTAGGGTGAAGTGGGGGAAGGGGAAGTGAGGAAACTGTTGAACTCCACATTGATGCCCTGGGGTTGAAGTGTTCTGAGGTGGAAGATAAGGCGTTCTTCCTCCAGGCGTCTGGTGGTGAGGGAGCGGCGGTGAAGGAGGCCCAGGACCTCCATGTCCTCGGCAGAGTGGGAGGGGGAGTTGAAATGTTGGGCCACAGGGC
>NC_057744.1:32419715-32497283 GCF_004010195.1 Chiloscyllium plagiosum | reverse complement strand
TCCTCCATGTCCCTCCTCCCTACCTTTTATCTTCTCCTGCTGAACACTCTCTGCTCATTCCTGAAAGAAGGGCCTTGCCCGAAACGTCGAATCTCCTGTTCCCTGGATGCTGCCTGACCTGCTGTGCTGTTCCAGCAATAAAGTTTCAACCTGGCCCTCAGCTGAGGCAGGGCTGACTGTAGAGAGGTTAGGTGCCGGCGCATTGCTGCAAGCGTGGAGTGGAGGAGCTTGAAGGAGAACTGTTGCCTGTGTTTTTGAATCTGTAGTCTGTACTGTTTGTCCTGTTCGGGTCCGAACTGTGCTGGTTTAAAGGTGGTCCGGAGTCTGTGTGGGATGAGTTGGTTACGGAGGCAGGCACTGAGGAAGCAAATGTGGCTGTGGTAGCGAGTTTGTTTCAGGACATGATTGAAGAGCTTCAGGGCAGAGGAAATGACCTGGGAGTTGCAATGGGAGAGGGACTCCCTGAGATTCTTGTAGAGACAGGAGGAAAGCTTCTTCAAGGCAGGTGTCTATATGGACTTCAGTAAGGCATAATAGACTGGTTAGTAACGTTAGATCAAGGGATCCGGGGAAGCTAGCCAATTGAATACAAATTAGCTTGAAGGTGGGAGACAGAGGATGGTGGTGGAGGATTGCTTTTCGACTGGAGGCCTATGGTGTGCCTCAAGGATCAGTGCTGGGTCCACTGCTTTTCACCATCTAAATACACTATCTGGATACGAATATGAGAGGTATGGTTAGTAAGATTGCAGATGAAACCAAAATAGGTTGTGCAATGGATGGTGAAGAAGGGTTTGAGCTCTAGGGAGAGGCTGAATAGGCTGGGGCTTTCTTCCCTGGAGCATCAGAGACAGAGAAAATCATGTGGAGCATGGATAGAACAAATAGGCAAGGTCTTTTTCCAATGTTTGAGGAGTGCAGATCTAGAGGGCATCATTTAAGATGAGAGGGGAAAGGTTCAAAAAGGACCTAGGGTTAACCTTTTCACGTAGAGGGTAGTGCGTGCATAGAATGAGCTGCTAGAAGAAATGTTGGAGGCTGGTTCAATTACAATATTTAAAAAAACATCTGAACAAGAAGGGTTTAGGGGGATATGGGCCAAATGCTGGCAAATGGGACTAGGTCAGATTGGGATATCTGGACACCATGGATGAGTTGGACCGAAGAGACTGTTTCTGTTCTGTATGACTACGACTCTTGTGAGTCAGTTTAACCAGGGTTTCATAATTTAACAGAAAACTGATTTATTAGTTTCTAAACATTAGTAGAAATAATAACACAACACGCACACAGATTGCGAATGAGTAATGAATCCAAATAGATAAAAGTTAAAGGATATATGTTTCAATCTGGAGCTTGCTTGTGAAAAGTTCTCAATGGAATGTAAACATGGTCACGTATTTGATTTCAGGATTCCTGTCTTTGAAGGTTAATTGAAACTCTTCTGTTCTGGTTCCTTTTCATGGTGGCTGGCTGCCAGCGCTCAGAGCAATTGAGTCTTTCTTTCATCATGTTCCTCTTTGCCAGGCTTATTAGCTACTGAAAATGTGTTGCTGGAAAAGCGCAGCAGGTCAGGCAGCATCCAAGGAGCAGGAGAGTCGACGTTTCGGGCTTATCTTCGGGAATCTGAATTCCTGAAGAAGGGCTTATGCCTGAAACGTCGATTCTCCTGCTCCTTGGATGCTGCCTGACCTGCTGCGCTTTTCCAGCAACACATTTTCAGCTCTGATCTCCAGCATCTGCAGTCCTCACTTTCTCCCCCAGGCTTATTAGCTAGGTGACTTAAAGTATTCAGAGTGAATAATGGTAAAACAGGGGTGACTAGGGATGGTTGTTCAACTGAGATCTTCAGAGGACACTAGAGCTTGAACCAGGCTAATACACACAAATACCTCAGCTCATTAGCCCATCTTCTTCCACTCTCACACACAGGCCAGGGTTGGCCTGGCGTTTTAACATTGTTCTTGTATATTCTTGAAAAGGCACGATTTAAACAAATCTCATGTCCAGACTGTGGTCCTTTGTTCCATCATATTCGCAGTTTGAGAGAACTCCCACCAGGTTACAGTTCAGTTTGTAGTACATTTTTCCCTTTATATGTCCATCCCTTTGAAATGTCTTTGATACTTCTTCAGGTGCAACATTCCAGCCTCCCTCCATTCTCCCTAGACATCCACTGAATTTACATCCACACTTAAAATATATGCCCTTGCTTGGAAAAATACAGAGTAATCTACGATAATTCCAGGACTGGTAAGGAAAGCCCAAAGATGTGCAAGTTAGGTGGATTGGCCATGGGAAATTGTCCAGGGATATGCTGGCAAGGTGGATTAGCCATAGGAAATGCAGGGTTACAGGGGATAGGGTAGATCTGAGTAGGGATGCCCCTACGAAGGGTCAGCTTGGACTCAATGGGCCGAATGGCCTGCTTCCACACCGTAGATATTCTAAGATTCATCAAGAATCTATCTCTGCCTTAATTTAAAGAAAAGATTTAGCATTCATGCCTTCTGAGGAAGGGAATTCCAAAGACTCTCAACCCTCAGAAATATTTTTTCCTTATCGCTGTCTTAAATGGGTGACCTCTTATATTTAAACAATGACTCCCTAGTTCTCCCATCAGAGGAAACATTTGTTCTACATCCACCGGTCAAATCTCCTCAGGATCTTATACATTTCAATTGAATCATAACTAATTCTTCTAAACCCCAGAGGATACAGGGCCCAGCCTGTCTAGCCTTTCTTCATCAGGCAGTCCACTCATTCCAGAGATTAGCCTGGTACAACCTGCTCTGACCTGCTTCCAGTGCATTAACATCTTTCTCTAAGTACAGTACACAGTACTACTGATGAGGTCTCACTAATGCCCTTTTTAACTGAAACTTATAGAAGGATAAACAAGTTTGTCCTGAACTCATGATTTGATTTAATGGTGAGTATTGTTATGTTCCCAGATCTTTGAAAAATTGGATGTCAGATTCCAGAATTTATGATAGCATGGTGCTTAAATCCAAAGATGTGCAGGTTAGGTGAATTGGCCATGTTAAAATGTCCATAGTGTTTCAGGGATGCATAGGTTAGGTGCATTGGTCAGGGTAAATTTGGATAATAGGGTAGAGGCATGGGTCTGGACGGGTTACTGTTCAGAGGGTCAGTGTGGTCTTGTTGGGCCGAAGGGCCTGTTTCCACACTGTAGGGATTCTATGATTCTATGAAAGGTCACTTTTGATAAATTTGACCAAGTTTTTCAGGGAAGTAACTAGGACTGTTGATGAATGTGTTCCATAGGGACTTTAGCATTACTTTTGATAAGTCCGTCATGCTAAACTGGTCAAGAAAGTAAGAGCTCATGGGACCCAATGCAAATTAGCCGAGAGACAGAAAGCAGAGGGTGATGGTAGAGGATGTCTGTTTCAAGTGGGGTTTCTTAAGGCTTAGTGCTGGGGTCCTTTCTGTTTGTAGTGTACATTAATGACGTGGAGGTAAATGTAGGTGGTATGTTCGAGAAAAGTTTGTGGATGACACAAAAATTGGTGGTGTGGTAAATATTGAGGAGGATAGCCAAAAACTGTAGGGGGAAATTAATGGATTGATCAAATGGACAGAGCAGGAGCAAGTAGAATTCAATCTCAAAAAGTATGAGGTTGTGTATTTGGGGAGAGCAAGACAAGGGAATATATTGAATGAAAGTTCAGAAGATTGTGAGCATATCCACAGATCCTGAAGGTAGCAGGGTAGGTAGATAAAGTGGTTAGGAAGGCATAAGAGATTCTCAGCTTTATTAACTGAAGCATAGAATATTTTGGAAATGTATTAAATGCTGGTTTACCATAACTACAGTACTGCATGTATTTCTGGAATCCACGCTTTAGGAGGGATATGATTGTATCACAGAGGGCGCAAAGAAGATTTATCAGGATCCAGACTGGCTGGAGGATCTAACGAAAAATTGGAGAGGCTGGGCCCATTTTCTTTGGAGCAGCAAAAGTTGAAAGGGGATTTGATAAAGCCAGATAAAGTCTTGAGGGGCATGGATTGGAAGGCACTTTTTCTATTAGTAGAACATAGAACATACAACGCAGAACAGGTCCTTCAGCCCTCGATGTTGCGCCAACCTGTGAACTGTTCTCAGCTCATCCCCCTACACTATCCCAAAATCATCCATGTGCTTATCTAAGGATTGTTTAAATCTCCCTAATGTGGCTGAGTTGACTACACTAGCAGGTAGGGCATTCCACACCCTTACCACTCTCTGTGTAAAGAACTTACCTCTGACATCTGTCTTAAATCTATCATCCCTCAATTTGTAGTTATGCCCTCTCGTACAAGCTGACGTCATCATCCTAGGAAAAAGTATTTCACTGTCTATCCTATCTAATCCTCTGATCATCTTGTATGTCTCTGTCAAATCCCTCCTTAGCCTTCTTCTTTCCAATGAGAACAGACCCAAGTTTCTCAGCCTTTCCTCATAAGACCTTCCCTCCAGACCAGGCAACATCCTGGTAAATCTCCTCTGCACCTTTTCCAAAGCTTCCACATCCTTCCTCTAATGGGGAGACCAGAACTGTACACAATATTCCAAGTGTGGCCGCACCAGCATTTCGTATAGTTGCAGCATGACATTGCGCTTCCGGAACTCAATTCCTCTACCAATGAAACCTAACAGACCGTATGCCTTCTTAACAGCACTATCCACCTGGGTGGCAACTTTCACGGATCTATGTACATGGACTCCAAGATCCATCTGCACATCCACACTACCAAGAATCTTTCCATTGACCCAGTACTCTGCCTTCCTGTTATTCTTCCCAAAGTGCATCACCTCACATTTAGCTGCATTGAACTCCATTTGCCACCTCTCAGCCCAATTCTGAAGTTTATCCAAGTCCCCCTGCAACCTGTAACATTCTTCCAAACTGTCCACTACTCCACCGACTTTTGTGTCGTCTGCAAATTTACTAACCTATCCACCTATGCCTGCGTCTAAGTCATTTATAAAAATGACAAACAGCAGTGGTTCCTAAACAGATCCTTGTGGCATACCACTAGTGACCGGACTCCAGGCTGAATATTTTCCATCAACCACCACTAGCTGCCTTCTTCCAGAAAGCTAGTTTCTAATCCAACTGCTAAATCACTCTCCATTCCATGCCTCTGCATTTTCTCCATCAGCCTACCATGTGGAAGGTTATCAAAGGCTTTACTGAAGTCCATGTATACCACATCAACTGCCCTGCCCTCATCTACATGCTTGGTCACCTTCTCAAATATCTCAATGAGGTTTGTGAGAGACAACCTGCCCTTGACGAAACCATGTTGACTATCTGAAATCAAATTATTGCTTGCTAGATGATTATAAATCTTATCTCTTATAATCCTTTCCAAAACCTTTCCCACAACAGACGTAAGGCTCACTGGTCTATAATTACCTGGGTCATCTCTGCTGCCCTTCTTGAACAAGGGCACAACATTTGCAATCCTCCAGTCCTCAGGTACTAAACCTGTAGACAATGACGACTCAAATATCAAAGCCAAAGGCTCTGCTATCTCCTCCCAAGCTTCCCAGAGAATCCTCGGATAAATCCCATATGGCCCAGGGGGGACCTGTCTACTTTCACTCCTTCTAGAATTGATAACACCTCGATGTGTGTAACTAATCTCGATCCTTTCTAGTCTAATATCTCATACCTCATTCTTCTCCTCCACAATATTCTCCTTTTCCTGAGTGATCACCGATGAGAAATGTCCATTTAGCACCTCTCCGATCTCTGCAGGATCCACACTCAACTTCCCACTTCTGTCTTTGACTGGCCCGATTCCTGCCATAACCATCCTTTTATTCCTCACATACCTATAGAAAGCTTTAGGGTTCTCCTTTACTCTATTTACTAAAGACTGTTCATGTCCTCTCTTTGCTCTTCTTAACTCTCTCTTTAAATCCTTCCTAGCTGATCTGTAACTCTCCATCGCCTCATCTGTACCATCTTGCCTCATCAACACATAAGCCTCCTTCTTCTGCTTAACAAGAGATGCAATTTCTGTGGTAAACCACAGTTCCCTTACCTTATCATTTCCTCCCCGCCTGACAGGGACATACCTATCAAGGACACGCAATATCTGTTCCATAAACCAGCTCCACATTTCAATAGTCTGCATCCCCTGCATTTTGCTACCCCATTCTATGCATTCTAATTCTTGCCTAATCGCATTGTAATTGCCCTTGTCCCATCGATAACTCTTGACCTGTGGCATGTATCTATCCCTTTCTATCGCTAAACTAAATGTAACTGAATTATGGTCACTGAAGAGTTACTGTTTTTAAGTAAGAAGCAGAAGGGTAAGAGGAGAGTTGAGAAGAATTCTTTTCAATTCTGAAGGAGCTTAGAGTCTGGAACTGACTGTCTGGAAGAGAGGTTGGGTCAGAAACTCTCTCAATATTTAAATAGTATTTAGAGATTCACTTCCATTGACATAGCCTCCAGGGTTATGGACCAATTGGATTAACGTAATCAAATCTTTGTCAACTGGTGTGAACATAATGGGTCGAATCGCCTCCTGTGGTGAAAATGTCTGCATCTATGAGAAACTCATACCATGGGCATATGCCAGTCCCTCAGCTCGCTAGCACACCTTCTTTCACTAACACTTACAGAAAAGAGTTTGGAGTTGGTTTAGCTCAGTTGGCTGGCTGGCTGCCTAGTTTGCAATACAGAATGATGCTAACTGTGTGATTTCAATTACCCCACTGCCTAAGGTTATTGTGAAGGATTCTCCTTACCATGTGGTGCCCCTCAGGTTAAACTACCAGTTGTCTCTCTCTCTCTAGTGAGGAAACCGCCTATTGGTCTGGTAACACTATGGTGATGCTTTATCAGATTGAAATTGACTTTTAACACATATTCTTGACAAGGAAAGAGACAAAACACATCCCTCACTCAGACCGCTTTCTTCTCTTCCCATCATATTCATGACAACTCTCAGAGGGTTACAATTCAATTTGTAATACATCTTTCTCTTTTAATTCCAACTCTGTGAAGCTTCCTTGATATCTCACCAAATGTGACATTCCAAGTCTCTCTCTTTCTCTCTCTCCATATCTTGCTGTGTCTCTGTTTTACTCTCTCTGTGTGTCTTTCTCTCTCTAGACAGACACTAAATTTATATCTGAAACCATCTCTTGGCTATCTATCATTTTCTTTTAAAAACACATGCTATTATTACAAGTTCAGATACCGGTAAATATTTTGAGGTCCTTCCATTGCCATGACACATAAAGTAAATAAAATGAAACAGATTCCAGTGATTGAAGGATGTTATGCTCCCGGATGGGACCACTAAATTTATGTTATAGTCTGGCAGGGATCATAAACTTTTTTCAAAGTAGACGAAGACTGAAATCGGAGGTACTTACTCAGAGAACAAAGCAAACAAAATAAAGTTTACTATAGGAATTGAGCTACAGGGAGAGGCTGAGTAGGCTGGGGCAGTTTTCCCTGCAGCGTCGGAGGCTGAGGGGTGAACGTACGGAGGTTTATAAAATCACAAGGGGCATGGTTAGGGTAAATGGACAAGGTCTTTTCCCTCGGATCGGGGAGTCCAGAACTAGAGGGCATAGGTTTAGGGTGAGAGGGGAACAAGTTAAAAGGGAGCTAAGGGGCAACTTTTTCATGCAGAAGATGGTGCGTTTATGGAATGCGCTGCCAGAGGAAGTGGTGGAGGCTGGTACAATTACAACATTTAAAAGGCATCTGGATGGGTATATGAAAAGGAAGGGTTTAGAGGGATATGGGCCATGTGCTGGCAAATGGGACTAGATTAGGTTAGGATATCTGGTCAGCATGGACGAGTTGGACCAAAGGGTCTGTTTCTGTGCTGTATATCTCTATGACTTTCTGACTCTATACAATGCTGAAACAGCAAAGAATCTACTATAAGTGTCACAAATAGAATTATCACAAGGTAAATGTGGGTAAGATACAAACTGTGGTCAAACACCTCACCGAGACATCATAACACAATTACAGATCCCAGATTTTAGTGATCCCTGACTTTCGTGAGAGTATGGGTCACCAAATTTCAGTTGAATTTTACAAGGGATTCTAATTCTTCACTTTTTAAGACCTAGTGTGGGGAGTCCCTCAAACGCCCATTCCATCATAGACTGCCTCATGGTCTGCTCAGATCCTGGCAGTTAAACTTTCCTTTTCTGGGACCATGCTTCTCAGGACGCTGAAGGCAGCATTTTACACTTACTCATAGGCATAATTCTACTAAACTGATTCTGCCCTTGGGTTTTGCCAAACTTGGATATTTCTCAGTTTCACCAAACACATACTGTTTCCGGGCTTCCTTCCCCGACACTGCTTGGAATTATTAACAGTTCAAAGGCTCCTGACCCATTGAAGCTCAGGACAGCTTCCAGTTTCTTTCCTGAACCCTGTGTTCAGTACTCAGCTGTATTTATGTAATGGGCCAGACCAAACTCCCTCAAGATATATAAAGGAGGTAGCCTAGACCTTAATTTTTTCATATTTTAAAGATAAAGTGCTGTGTTCCAGATGCAATCTGATTGGTCAAACTACTCAATGTTAAGCAAAACACAATTTATTCATACACTGTAGTTAATATACACCAAAAGAAAAGAATTGACTTAGTTGGAACTTTTGAAATGCTTAGCAAAATAATAGATACAGTAACTATTACTAATTGTTCAAATATAGTAATATCCCATAAACACACTCTCCCTGATGGAGGGCTTATGCCTGAAACGTTGATTCTCCTGCTCTTTGGATGCTGTTGTGCTTTCCCAGCACCGCACTCTCGACTCCTTCACCCTTGGCAAAAGGCAAATTCGGAAAACAGATGGTCTCACATGCAACTCTAGCAGGCCAGAAAGTAAAACATCAAGAGAACTCGAGAGTGTGTAGCAGGGAGAGATATACTGCAGCAACAGACCCAGCAACAACAGCTACTGAAAAAGTACTAAGAAACTAAAAATCAGAGTTTTGTGGGAGCTTGACAATACTCACTCAGGCTGCTTCTATCAGTCCAACTTTAAGAAAAAAATCCCCAAGGCCTCACACGTTTATGAGTTTCAGTAGACATCTTGCTCCTCTGTCTTAAAACCTTTCTTTATTTTTTAAAAAAAGGGACAAAGTAGACCTCTTAAAGCCATAGTTCATACACTTATTTACTTCAGGACATCTCAGCGGTCTAATGGCTTGGAGCATGCTACAACAGCAGCCTTTCTGGCAATGAGACTTTACTCACTGCAGCGGACTCTCTCACTCAAACTCTTGAACAGCTCTTCAATCACCCTGAACTATATTTGAGTGATTGATTGAAAACCTTACAGTAAAGGCTTACCCTTGTTCCTAGGCAAGATCAAATGTAGCAACCACTGCTGCTCCACATTCCCTGCTGTGTACAGTTCTCCAACTAATGTCACCTTGACAGCTGCTGCCAATTCAGAGCACATCACAAATATAGGGGGACACAAATAAAATGAATTTTCTCACAAAGATCTGTAACCAGACAGCTGAGACTTAAGACGATTGGCGAAAGAAGCAGATGAGTCGTAAGAGAAAGGTTTAGGATTTAGACCATGTTGTCCAATAGAGCAGCAGAAATAGATTCAATACCACCTCTTAAAAGAGAATTTTTGATGAAGCTATAGGTGCAGGGTTATGGAGAGAAAAAAACAAGGGAGTGGGAGTAACATAGGAATCAGGAGCAGGCGTAGGCAATTCAGCTCTTTGAGTTGACTCAGCCATTTAACATGATCATGGTTGATCTTATCCTGGCTTCAATTCCACTTTCCCGCCTGTTCCCTGGAGCCCTTTAACCCATCAGATATGTACCATTAGATATGTTTATTAGATTAACAAGGTTGCTGTACAAGAGACAAAGCTAGCACAGCCCCGACAGGCTGAAAAGTCTCTTGTTGCCAATCTGGTATCTTCCCACAGGAACTGCATTGGATACTAAGGTTTATTGGACTGATCCAAAGCGGGAAAGCGGGATTTCTGCCAGAAACCCAAAAATTGCGTTGAAAATTCTGAATCTGCAAAATAATGGATCCCGAAGGGATATTGGTTTTGCTGTGGCTCAAGTTGTTGTTTAGCTTCTCCATGTGATACCTTGTTGGAAGCCATTTCATTCTCTAAGATGCTGCCTATTTCTATTGTTTGGTTTGTGTGGTAGAGTTTGCTGTGATCACCAAACAATGCCACTTGTTATTGATTGTAGTTTAAGAAAGGGCCATTGTTCTATTTAGGCCCTAGTAAAAGGACAATTGCTAAGTGTTTGGAGAACTGTCACTGTACTGCTTGTAATTCAGGCACTCTGATCTAACCCCTTTTCCCACTTATTCCAGTTTGCAGCTGGCCATTGGACTGCCTGTTCCCAGCGGAAGGGATGGACTTCAGTGTCGTGCCTCTTCCCACTTGCTGTTGGTTATGAGTGATAACCATAGTAGCCATTTGACAACCTGTTAGCCAGAAGCTGAGTGTTAAAACCCATTACAGGGAGTGCTCATAGACTAAACAGCAAACGGAAGGTTCTGAAGGGGATCTATGCAAAGGGCTTCGATCACAAGTTATCTGCAGTTGAATACTAATGGCCCAATGGGCTGAATGGCCGCCTTCTGTCTCAGACTTTCTTCAATTTATGAATCACAGAGTCATACAGCATGGAAACAGATCCTTAGGTCTAACCATCACATGCCGACCATAATCCCAAACTATACTAGTCCCATCTGCCTGCGCTTGGTTCATATCCCTCCAAACACTTCTTATTCATGTACTTACCTACGTGTCTTTTGAAGAACCAAAAATGAATCAAAATAAAAATTTATACGACTGGAAGTAATAACTAAGAAATCCAGAAGTAAGCTTGTAATCTCAGGCGCAGCTGCAAGATCCACGCTACTCTCAGTCCACCATTTTAGTCATGCAGAAAATTATGTGTTTGAGCTAGAGTTCTCACACTGGCTGTGCTGAATTTTGATTGTGCTTTGTGGAAATCTGATTTTTTAAACTCTCTCATGCAAGTATCTCCTCAAAAGACAAACATTGGGCCACTTTGCCAGCTCAGAGGCAATGTGTGAGCGGCAAAGACTCACACTGGTCTCTTGAAAGATTCAGTTACTTGCTGCAAACTCTGAGTTGATAATAATGAGTGACTGCACATTAATTATGGTTTAGGTCTTACTTTGTGAGATTTCTAGGAATAATGCTACCTGAAGGTGAGTTTGAAATAGAACAGGTTGGAAATGAGAGAATCTGGTCTATTCTTGCCTGTGAATTGTACTTTTTTTTTCTTCAGATTTTGTGGTTAAGCTGTTGGAAGTTGTGTAAAAGACCAGAATACTGACCTCAAACTATTTCAAATGTAATTCAGCCGGACAATATGAGGAATCCCTCTCTTTGATGCAAAACCATATACTCAGTACACTGTGTAAAATATCTGTGCACGGATGAGACTTGATAATATTCTGGGTTCAAATGTTGTCCAGTTCAAGCTGCTGAGAATCTGTTGCCTTTGATTATTGTTAACAAAGAAAGGTCAAGAAAATGCAACATGGCCTGTGGAAACTCGCCTTTCAATTATTTCAGTCCTCTTGTACCCCACCTAGTGGACATCTTAACTAGCCAGTACAGTAATTCTTTTTTATCCCGGTGTCTAAAATTCTAACTAATTAATTCACAAATCTCAGTGGTTAAGTATCTTAATCTTGTGATACATTAACTAGCCTGTCCCTTAATACTCCTCATATCATAACAACATGGTCGCTTTAATCCTTTGTCCCCCTCACAAAATTATATCATAACCAGTTAAGAAGCTAACTTTCATGTACACCAACTGGAAAGATTCCTAATCTTCAGATACCCTATTAATCTGTTAATTTAAACACGGTCTATATTATTACTTTAACTCCCAATTCTCATGTTATAATCAACCATCTGCATTTTGTACTGTACTATCTTGTAACCCCACTGTCCCTCTTGGCAATAATTTCAAAACTCTTGCCAAGTCAGGAAGTTTTCCTGATAATCCTTTTGCATGATCTTTAAATCAGATTACTCATTCTGATGACTAATAATTCAATATTTAGTTTATCTCTTTCCCTCTCTCTGTGTCTCTCTCACAATGTAGCAGATGGTGGTCAGCACGGTGGCACAGTGGTTAGCACTGCTGCCTCACAGCGCTAGAGACCCAGGTTCAATTTCCGCCTCAGGCGACTGACTGTGTGGAGTTTGCACGTTCTCCCCGTGTCTGCGTGGGTTTCCTCCGGGTGCTCCGGTTTCCTCCCACAGTCCAAAGATGTGCAGGTCAGGTGAATTGGCCATGCTAAATTGCCCGTAGTGTTAGGTAAAGGGGTAAATGTAGGGGTATGGGTGGGTTGTGCTTCGGCGGGGCGGTGTGGACTTGTTGGGCCGAAGGGCCTGTTTCCACACTGTAAGTAATCTAATCTAATCTAATCTAATGAGTTGGAGGAGTTACTAAGCAGTGCAGTGGGAGGAAGTCAAGTTAACATTTACAAAGATGCTATCATTAACTGGAATGAGCTGCAGAACATCCTCAATCAAATATTGATATTCCCACTTTGTCGATCATCTTTGTGCAGCACTGCACTGATCTTCTCTGCACTTGATTCAGAAGCTCAAGAGATCAAGCTCAGCTCCTCCCTGTTGATTCAATTTTGCCTCAATTCTGAGTCTTCGGACATTTGTCCCTTCTGCTTCTCCTTATTTGCTCTGTCGAAATGCTTTACCGCTTTGAACACTCCATTAAATCTCCCTTTAGCCCAGTCTAAAGAGAACAACCCTAGTCTCTCACATATATGATAACCGCCATCTACCCATCCCCCATCTCTTGTCGTTTGTTTCATTTCCTCTGCGCCCTCTCCCTAAAGCATGGATCCCAGATTACTCCCACCAGCAATAAGTCACAGAAGGAGGCCATTCAGCAGAAACAAATAGAAGGCTATGTCGATAAGTTCAGACAAAGAGGAACGGATGTAAGCTCATGTGAAGCAAAAATGTTAGCATGATCCATTTGGGGAAGTGAGGATTGCAGATGCTGGAGATCAGAGTCAAAAGTAGAGTGTTGTTGGACAAGCACAGCAGGTCAGGCAGCATCCGAGGAGCAGGAAAATCGACGTTTCAGCAGGAGCCCTTCTCATTCCTGATGAAGGGCTTTTGCTTGAAACGTTGATTTTCCTGCACCTCGGATGCTGCCTGACCTGCTGTGCTTTTCCAGCACCTCTCTAATCTTGACATTTGGGGAAATTGCCTGTTTCTGTGATGTTGGGGCTGGATGACTGTGGAAATTGAAATGGTCTCCAATGGTCTCTCCAGCCTCCAGTCCCCCTTTTCTAACCTTGCATCCATCAGACTTTTTCTAAAGTTTAACCACTTACTTAACAATCCTATGCTTCCACTCTTAATATTAAAACCCCTCTACTGCAGGTATGTAGCTCACCTCCTTCTTGACACAACGTACAACTGCTCATCCTGAATATTCAGATCTGATTTTAACTCTGTAGAAGTGGATGGTGTTTGATGCGTTAAAATCTCATTCTGGATGTCCAATTTGGGCATGAACTGAGTTTCAAACAGTTCATTCAATCTCTCACAAAGATTGGAATTCACTGCTCTATGTCCTGACCTCATCCACATTATGTAGTTACTACACCATAGTATAGACAGGATCTTCCAGCACAGAAAGGGGCCATTTGACACAAAAGGTCCATGATAGGGTTTACATTCCATATAAGTGTCTTCCATATCCTGTTATTCCGTTCTCTCCGATATATCTTTCTAGCTTCTCCTTAAATATATCTAACTTGCTTCCGCTCGTTCTTACGCTCTAAACTTTACCTTCTAACTACTCTCAAGCTAAAGAGAGCTATAAGGAAGGAGCTGTGATTCCCATCAATCCTGATGAAGAGCTTATGCCCAAAATGTCGACTCTCCTGCTCCTCAGATGCTGCCTGACCTGCTGTGCTTTTCCAGCACCACACTCGCAACTCTGATCTCCAGCATCTGCAGTCCTCATTTTCTACTCCCTGGATTATCAGAACATCTTTTATTTTACATTATCCTAAAATTTCATATGAGGCCTCCATCAGTCCTGTCTTTTCTGGATAGTTTCCCTCCTACCTCCTCAGGTAATTAAAGCCACTATAAGACATTATATAGACCAAGTGCTACTTGTGAATCCAACAATGGGACCTTTGCCCCAGTCATGCATTAGTCCAATTCCCTCCTAAAGGAGCCAGCACCAACTGAAAATTCAACTATTCTATACTAACCCTTGTTCACTTATCATTCCCTCTGTTGACAATCTTGATTCCTCACCCCTCAGCAATATTCAGTTCCAAATCCTCATCATTGTCTCCAAATTCCTTCATGACTTCACCTCTTGATAGCTACAGCCCACTTGCCATTTTCCCCACTTTAGCTCTTGGATACACTATGTAATAATCGGTGTCCTCGGTAACAGCTTTGAACGTACATGGAAGCCACGCTCTGTGATTCCCTCTCCAACTCTCCTGCTCAGGCAGCTTCTCCCCTCTTCTTTGTTGAAGTGCACAATATGATCGATATATTCACAATTACATTTCATTAATAACATTTCTAATGGAGAAATTTCCCATGTTGACTGTTCATATAGATCTGAATAATTTCTGTTGTTGTTTAAATTCCTGTGCATGATTTTTAAAAGAGTTTTTAAAAATTGAGTGAACAATTTTGTTTCAATCATTCCACTTTAAGAAGGCACTACTAACTTGCCATCTCTGTCTATTTTCAGCGGACCCCCCTTTTAGTGCCCTGCCAGCTGTGATTGGTGCTGCGGTAGCAGGAATGCTGATAGCTGTTGTAGGAACTGTCTTGATGATTCAGTACATTATAAGGAACCGTGAAAGCATTCCATGTAAGTAATTCCCAGCCCTTCCTCATCAAAATGGCACTTCAACTGTCGCCACACACTGGCCTGTAAAAGTAGGCACTTCTTAAAGGGGGGAGCACTTTATAATTTGCTCGAGACCCCAAAAGGCAGAACAGTGGCTCAGTGGTTAGTACTGCAGCCTCACAGCATCAGGCACCTGGGCTTGATTTGCACATTCTTCCTGTGTCTGTGTGTTTCCTCTGGTGCTCTGGTTTCCTCCCACAGTTCAAAGATTTTCAGGTTCAGTGTAAAGAAGGAGCTTAACTTTGTACCTAGCCTATGCTGTACCTCTGGGACTGTTCATTGGTGTACAAGAAGATTAACTCGATGCATTAGCCATACTAAATTGCCCATAGTGTCCAGGGATGTGTAAACTATGTGGATTCATCGTGGGAAATGCAGGGATAGGGTATGGTGTGGATCTGGGTGGCATGCTCTTTGGAGGGTCAGTGTGGACTCAATGGGCCGAATGATCTGCTTCTACACTCGATGATTCTATGAATTTCAGCTTAGGGTCTTGAGCCCCAGTTTGTGAAGCCCTGCATTCTAGTGTCCCCATCAAATATCCCAGGGCAGGTACAGCATAGCGTTAAATACAGAGTTAACCAATCTCTACACTGACCCAACAAACCCAGAGCATGTACAGCAAGGGTTAGATGCAAAGTTGATCTTCTTGTACACCGACCCCATTAAACAGTCCCAGAGGTACAGCATAGGTTAGGTATAGAGTAAAGCTCCTTCTTTACTCTGAAAAAGATCAGAGTTTATATTGTGCCTTATCAGACCTCTGATAAATATCTTGCATCCAATACATCTCTGTGAAGAGCAGTTACAGTTGTCTGTTGGCCATACACTAGCTGGTGCCCTGAAACAGCAATGAAATGAATAATCAATTGGTGCCTGTTTTTGGCTGAAAGTGAAATGTGTGTCAGAATATGAGAGAAAGCTTCTTGCTCTTCAGTTAGTACCATTGATATTTAACAGCCACTTGAACAGGCTAAAAGACAGCTCTACTGACAATGCAGCCCTCCCTCAATCAGCACTGTTCTGGAGTGGCAGTCCTAATGAGACACACTCAAGATCTAGAAAAATCTTTGAGCCCTCAGCTTTCCAAGTGAGCCAAGTTGACTATTGTTCCACTGCTCAGACCCCAGGCAATGCAGAGTAAAGCTTCTTCTACTCTGCCTCAAATATGTTTTAGCCTTAATCTCAGGAGGCCTGAATTGATCAGTTAGTGGTTTGCTCTATAGTATGACTGGCTGAAAACTCAATGTCAACAACATTTTTACGATTGGTAAAGATAGCTGCTAGATCTAGAAAATCACACATGTCCACTTTTGGGGTGATAGGGTCACAGTATTCATGGTCAATGCCTAATTGAGTCAGTGGCACCCCCAATCTCACCAATCAGAGGGCTGGCAGCAGAGCAGCCTCAGACATGCCACTATTAGCAGGCACCCAGAGCGAAAGGATGTCCCTGATGCCCTCAATGACAACTGGGGTGAGTTGGGTGAAAGGCTGGCAGTCAGTGTACAGCAAGTGTGAAGGCTGGGAGGGGTCATGGGCCGCTGTTGCCATGGGGACAGCCATTGCCAATGAAGAGGTATTCGGTGGGGGGGTTCCTTGGAGTGCACCCAAAGGGGCACTTCTTGCCGCTACCCTGAGCCCTGCAGTCCTCACTTTCTCCTCCCTCAAGGAGGTCACCAAGTTTCACTGGACAAACTCCCCAGGAACCTGCCAACATGGGCACAGTGCCTGGGAGGTGGGACATCCCTAAATGACCAAACAATTAATGCATTTAGTCACCTGGCAGGCAAATGATGGTCATGCCCTGGCTCCACCTTCTAGCCTGTCATTAAAGGCCCCAGGAAATTCTGAGTCAATGTCCAAGGTGGGACGGTGTGTCGCTTTGAAGGGAATATGGAAGTGACAGTGTTCCCATGCACCTTGTGCTGCTGAGGTCAGGCCAGTTAGGATCCAAGACAATGCGTAGCCATTGTATCACACAACAGCCAATATAAATATGATCATTAATCCAAGATTCATGGAGTTGTTGGGTTCAGATTGCAGGAAATATATCTGTGACATGGCCTGAAAGGGACTCTGTCATCCTGAGCAGTGAGGGAGAACTGATGGAAGAGGACGCTGTTATGAAATCCTGAATAAGGGAGAACTGATAATTTAAAACATTGCATTAAAAATTTATGCTGTGTATCAGAGGAAGTATATTTACTAAAATAACCCTGCATAACTATTGTGTTGTCCTTGGTTAGTTTCTGAGGGAGCTACGGCTCTGTTTTAATGTCCAATTGTCTCTCTTTCTTAGGGCTGCACGATCTGCTATTTCAGCGGTAAGTACTGAAAAATACCATGACCAGGTTTCCAAGGTTTCTGTAGGGGAAATGTTCAGCATTTCCACTTGTTCCTGAGAGCTCACCTTTCACTCCTGACACTGCTTAAAGTGCATGCCTGTCTTGAGAATTTTAATGGCTCCTCTAGCACCAACAGCCTTGACTTTTTGGAGTGAGTTTCAGAAGGCCATTAGTTTGTCTGGAAAATTATCTCCCAATTGCATTCCGGAATGGTATAACTCAAAATGTTAAAATGGTGCTTCCCCACCAGAAGCTATAGTTTCTCATTATAGAAACATAGAAAATAGGTACAGGAGTAGGCCATTCGGCCCTTCAAGCCTGTACCACTATTCAATGTGATCATGGCTGGTCATACAATCTCAGTATCCCATTCCCACCCTCTCTCCATTTCCCTTGCTCCCTTTTGCCACAAGGGCCACTTCCAGCTCCCTCTTGAATCTATCTAATGACCTGACCCCAACAGCTTCCTGTGGGGGAGAATTCCACAGCTCTCTGAGTGAAGAAATGCTTCCTATTCTCAGTTTTGAATGGCTTACCCCTTATTCTTAGACTATGACTCCTAGACTTCCCCAACATCAGGAACATTCTTCCTGCATCTAACCTGTCCACTCTCATCAGGACTTTATAAGCTTCTGTAAGATTTCCCCCCACCCACCCCAGTCTCCTAAATTCCAGCGAGTACAAGTCCAGATGATCCAGTCTTCTCATATGCCATCCCAGGAATTAATCTGGTGAACCCTCACTGGACTCCCTCAATAGTGAGAATGTCCTTCCTCAGACGAGGAGACCGAAAACTGGGAAAGTACTCACATTATGTGTCCAATCCAATCCCAGTGTCATTTCACCACCTCAAACTCAAAGCTTAACAAAACAAACGTATGCAACCTGAAAACTTAATGTAACCTTTCAATCCCTGGTGAAATTCTTGAGTTTTCAAAGCTAGATGTGGCTTTGAAATTGGTTTTATCAATGCCAGTAGGTGGTTGAAACCAATGATGTATTGATGGTGTTTGTTTATTCCAAAACCTGCTCAGTACTGCCCTTGGTGAGTCGTTCACTGCTCTATAACAAAAGGTGTCTTACGTTTAAAGTTGAATATAGCACTCACAAGATGAACATATCCAGATATAGACAAATATCATTATAAACTGAAAATGTGTTGCTGGAAAAGCGCAGCAGGTCAGGCAGCATCCAAGGAACAGGAGAATCGACATTTCGGGCATAAGCCCTTCTTCAGGAATATCATTATAAATATGACCATTAGGATTTATAAAGGAAGAGGGTCAGCAGATTTTTAATCTATTGTACAGTTAGCATGAGAAACGAACTGATCAGCTGAGCTGAATCAATTTTATTATTCAGTGGCTTCTTATGGGGAACGCGCTGAGTTGGGAAATGGTTTCAATGAACTGAGATGGTAATAATCAGAACTGTCTCACCTTCCTTTTGATAGACCGACCAATGAATTGCAGGAGCAGATTAATTTTCCGGAGGATGCTGATGTTACTTCCCCAGCTGAGGGTGAAGACATTGTGGAAAACAGAGAACAGACAGAAGGTATCAGATTTATCATTACTGGCTTTGTTCTCTAAAAGTCTCACCCGGTCACAATCCAAGAGCTGAGCAAATAGCCTCAGTGCTCTCCCTGAACTGACTTCAAAACCTCAAAGATGTCGTCTCTTTGGCTCTCTCATCCTGATTGATTCCCCCACCCTGACTGGCTCCCTTACCCTGACTGGCTCCCTTACCCTGACTGGCTCCCTTACCCTGACTGGCTCTCTCGCCCTTATTGGTTCCGTCATCCTGATAAGTTACTCCCCTATCCCTGTGGGGAATGCTTTGCATTCCTCCCAACCCTAACTCTCTCCACCCTTCAGCTGCGAGCCCTGGCAGTTCCCATTGAGCTCTGAAGCCATTATTAGGACATAACGGGCTGAACATACATCTGATGCTCAAAGACCATGTACCTGGGCTGTTGAAGTCAGAATAGTGATCAAACTTTTTAATTTAGTTTGTCTTGAGTCACATTGGTCATAGTAACATAGAACTGGAATTCTAATCAAGCTCATGTTTGGAAAATCTATCATCCAGTTCTTTTAGTTCTCCAATGTCATTTCCAAATTTCTAATGAGGGATGGCTCAATGGTCTGTTGAAGGACTAGATAAACACACCATGAAGAGTGTGGTGCTGGAAAAGCACAGTCGGTTAGGCATCATGCGCGGAGCGGGAGAGTCGACATTTCAGGCAAAAGCCCTTCATCAGGAACAGCTTGTTGAAGGCCTGGGGCCTGGTTGAAGCCTCTCCACTGACAAGTAGAGCTTCTCAATCTTTGTGATATTTTAAGGTCAGAAGGGATGCTGGTAAATTCTGGGTCTCAGGATGTGGTTGGGGGTGGATGTGGAGGCATGGGGTGGAAATTCCCTGTTATTCACTGCATCAAATTAACTTCAAGGAAGACACATTCAGAAATTTTGTCAGCACGGACGAGTTGGACTGAAGGGTCTGTTTCCATGCTGTACATCTCTATGACTCGATAGTTGGCCAATGTTTCTCTGAAGATCCCTTCTTGTTTCTTATCAAAGCAAGGGTAACATTAAATCTCTAAATTATATCAAACTTCTTGCAATTATGAGCTAATTCTAAAATGGGTCACTTTCAGGAGTTGTGTATATCACTGAAGTTAGGATGGTATCTTCAACAAACGCTAAACTATTCATAGCCTTCCTGGAAGGAAGATATCAAAAATATATTTTATGCCATTATCGACAAACACAGATTCATAAAGGGGCTGTTGCCTTGTGTTACACTCCAGTCACTGAATGCAGGCCCTGTGTCATTGTATACTTTAATGCCTTCTTTTGACATGGGCATTGCTGGCTAGGGCGGTTTTTGTTGGCCATTTAAAGGTGCTGGGGAGATGTTTTTTTGCTCTGTGGCATTTCCCTTTCTGTGATGTTGCCATTTCAGAGCTTACTGCTGAAAATGTGTTGCTGGAAAAGCGCAGCAGGTCAGGCAGCATCCAAGGAACATTTCAGAGCTTACACCATATTGCCTAGGCCTGGGGTGGGGCCTCATGTTAGTTAGACCAACTAAAGATAATAGATATTCTTCCCTAAAGGAACGTTAGCGAATCCATTGGGCTTTTTAACAATATTTGCTTAAAATTTCCATGACAGCAATTGGCTTTCAAATGCAGATGTATTAATTGAATGACTCTACATGCCGTGAGCTGCTGTGTTGGGCTTTGAACCTGTGTCCCAAGAGAATGGACATGGGCTTGCTAACCCAGTGACATTACCATTATGTCACCATCTCACCCAATCCTGATAGTGGGAGTTGTGCTTTGTTGAGGAAATCAATCGGTCTCTCATGTGCTGCGAGGGAAACTTGGGATTGCATTTCTCAGGAACATGGGACTCATTCCCAATAGCTGCCTTCCCTCTTGCAGAAACCAGCCCAGATGCTTCAGCTGAGGAGACTCTCACCACTACGGCCACCACCGAATCATCAATCAAGTCACCCCTAAACCTTCTTTTCTCTAGTGAAAACAGCCCCAAGTGCGTCAGTCTTTCCTCATACGATTTTCCTTCCATACCAGGCAACATCCTGGTAAACCTCCTCTGCACCCGTTCCAATGCCTCCACATCCTTCCTATAGTATGGCGACCAAAACTGCACACAATATTCCAGATGCGGCCGTGCCAGAGTCTTATACAACTGCATCATGACCTCAGGACTCCGGAACTCAATTCCTCTACCAATAAAAGCCTTCCCTCTTGCAGAAACCAGCCCAGATGCTTCAGCTGAGGAGACTCTCACCACTACGGCCACCACCGAATCACCGTCTGCTGGCGCTGAGCAAGGAGATAGCACAGCCCCAGAATCAACCGGCACCTGAGAGTCTGAGATGGAGCTTGAGGAAACAGTGGAGTTCTCTCTCCAGGAGGATAGATTCAAACTTTGATCAAGTCATATTGATGCTTGTGCTTTCTGAAAACATGAAAGGAACACTGGCCCATTGAGCTCCATCGTTTCTGTTCGAGTGCTGAGCAATTTTAGGAAATGATTATATTAATATGTGCTGCAATTGACTGGACTGTGAAAGATTTATGAATTTCATTGCAAATGACTTTATGGCTAACAGTGCATGGCCACCTGTGTCACCTTCTCCTTCTCCTGCCACCCTCCCTCCCCCCATTATCTGAAGCTTCTCATTCCAGTGAGATTTCCAGCTGTTGTTCAGGCTGCTGCATTCAGAGGCTGATCCCACAGTGCTTGAATTTAGACCATCATGAGTATCAGTCATTATTGTATTTTATGGCCCTGTACCATTACTGGCAGCATCATCACTTTGGATTGGGGTCAACAATTAATAGCGATGTCAAGTACAGTACAATAATAAAGCTCTATGCTTACTAGACTAGATATCCAGAGGTCTGGATTTATAATTCAAAGAAATGAGTTGGAATCTTGCTGTGGGTGTTCTGTGGGAGTCTAACACCAGGGGGCACAATTTTGAACTAAGGGATCTCCCATTGAAGATGGAAATGAAGAGATGTTACTTCACAGAGTTGCTAATCTTCCTCAGAGAGACATGGAGTCGGGCAGAGTTTTCATTGGCAGGGCAATAAATGCAGCATATTATTTTCCTTCCTCTCTGTTCACTGCACCTCATGTTAGTTTTCAATAGTTTGGGAAAGGCACCCAGACCATTTGGACGTCAACAATTGCCAAAGACATTCACCATTTAAGAAATATTCTACATTTCTCTCTTCCTATATCTTTTTTCACATTATATTCCATCTGTAATGCCCTTACCCACTCACCCAGCCTGTTCCAATCCCCTTGAAGCCTCCTTGCATCCTCCTCACAGCACACATTGCTTTGTGTCATCAGCAAATATAGACATATTGGGAATTATCTTGTATTGGTCTGAATGCTGTGGTCTCAGAGTGATTTGTGACAGAATCGGGTAAGAAATCTGACCAAACCCACCTCGATCTTAAGGTTATCATCTTTCTTTTTTTCTGCACTAGCAGTGAGGCAGGTTTTTCACTGGGCAGCGGTGAGTTGCTGATTAAGGAGGAGGATTCTTTGTAAAATGCCTGATTGTCATAACTCACCTCAGTAATATTCAACTTCCTATCTTAGCAAGCACACTGGACCTTGAGGAATCTCAACATGGAAGTCAGAGTGAGTACTGAGTGACTTCGACTGACTGTGAGGAAGCTCCATATTGCTCAGCATCAATACCTCAGGGCATGAGTCATGGGCACCAGCTGTATGCACCCCTCATCTGGGGGCATTGGCATCTGAGAGTTGCCAACCCCTCATTGTCCTCAAGGCAGCTCTCCGATCCACTTGCCTTTGGAAGTGCTGAGCTGCTTCGCAGGGTGCACCAGCATCTCGTCTAGAGATGGGGGGCACCTTAATCGCAGGGACAGGGACCCAGCTCATGGATCAGACCAGGCTGTACCTCAGGGATAGCCGCTTCCTCCCTTAGCCAGGTCTTATCGTGGCCTTTGCTGGCCACAGTCCTCAGTCAGACGGACGGACAATCTCACTCCTGCACCATGTACCAGCAGCTAATGCGGCAAAGACACGGCATGTGCACAAAGCAGGCAGCCGCGTCTCCAAGTCTATACAGAATCGTTCTCATCAAAGTCCATGCAGTTATCCATCAGTCATAGAGTCACAGCGCAGTCAGTCCAGGACAGCCTGTGATTCCAGTCCAGGGGATTGGCCACAGTCAAGGCATTCTTTAGATTTAGATTACTTTCCAGTGTGGAAACAGGCCCTTCGGCCCAAAAGGTCCACACCGACCCTCCGAAGAGCAACCCACCCAGACCCATTCCCCTACATTTACCCTTTCACCTAACACTACGGGCAATTTAGCATAGCCAATTCACCTGACCTGCACATCTTTTGGACTGTGGGAGGAAACCGGAGCATGCGGAGGAAACCCACGCAGACACGGGGAGAATGTGCAAACTCCACACAGTCAGTTGCCTGAGGTGGGAATTGAATCCAGATCTCTGGTGCTGTGAGACAGCAGTGCTAACCACTGTGCCACCTTGCCGCCCACATTCTCTGTTACGGGGTCTGCACCTCTGCAATACAGAGAGCAGGTTATGGTCAGTCCTGTGGTTCTAGAGCAGATAGTCCAGGGGGTAGGGCTAATGCAGTTGGGGAGATGTACAGCCATCAGTAAGGGCTCTGAGCTGTTCGAGTGTCTTATGGCTAGTCCTCTGGGTGCCAGAGGACTGAACTGTTGCTTCCTCAGCCAGATGCAGAACTGAGAGTGCTCACCAGTTTATGACCCTGTCCCCTAGCCTGTCTACGGTTTGCCCTGAGGTGGCAGTATCCAGGCTTGTGGGGGTACAGGAGGCAGTATTGCCAATGCTTGGTACTCTCATCCTCTCAGAACATGGGTGACCTCTGGTGCAAGCAACCATTTCCCAACAGACAACATGGCCATCCCACTGACACGTGAGTACAGAAGAGAGAGAAACCTCATACCCAGTGATTAGAGGTAGAGCATATAATCAACATCACAGACACTACAGTTAATGGATGGCTGGCAATGCAGTAAAGAGTGGGACCTGGTCCGTGGGATGTTAGTGTCTCTGTATCCCTGAGAAAGTGGTTATCAGTCTTCTCCTGTGAGTGACATGGTCCTCTCCTCATTGGGAGCGAGGAATCTGATGTCGGGTTCCCCTCCATCTGCTTGCCTGTTGTGGACTGAGAATGAGAGGCAAGAAAGGATTGAGTGAGATAGAAATGAGTGGAAGAGCCATTGGTGGGGGAAAAGTGGTGAGGTGTTTCTGGGGAGTGATAAGACAGCGCAGAGGGCACGCAGGGTTTGCATTATGGGAGGTTTGTGAGTTGGAAAGGGGGGGGAAGTGAAAGAGCAATGGGGGTGGGGGGGGGGGGATTACAGGGAAACAGTAGAGGTGGCAGAGCATGGACCTTGATGGGAAGTGGATGCAGTCGAAGAGATAAGTGTGGGGTAGCAGAGTGATGATTATGGCACTTACTCTGGCAGAGAAGGCCCTTGATGCTGTTGGCCAATCCTGCAGACTATGGAAATCGCAATGTCTCAGGTAGCAACCTCAGACCAGAATGCTTGGCTCTGGGATCATGGCTTCCTCTGACACATCTCGTCTGCACCATCATCACCAGGCTCCCACCAGCAAACTCCGCCCCACCCCAAACATCCAGGTCCATGTTGGGAGAATAGTGGCATCACCTTCCCCTTCTCTGCCATCTTCAGACTGTAGGTCTGTCAGTGAGCAGGGCAGCTGTGGAGCCCCAGTCCTTATATAGGTGCCCCAGTTCTCCTACTGGGTGACCCACTGACAACTATTTTCAATCATTGACCTTTAGCAAGTAGGAGAATAATACTCGAGTGAGCTGTACACTTGAATTTCTCTCATGTGATTCTGTTATCAAGTCATTGAGTCATACAGTACAGAAACAGCCCCTTCAGCCCAATTCATCCATGCTGGCCAGGTTTCCCAAGCTTAATTAATCCTGTTTGCCAGCATTTGGCCTATATCCCTCTAAACCCTTCCTATTCATGCACCTGGCCAAATGCCTTTTAAGTATTGTCATTGTACCTGCCTCCACCACTTACCCTGGCAGTTCATTCTGTAAATGCACCACCTTCTGTGTAAAAAGTTACCCCTTAGGTCCTTTCTTAATCTTTCCTCTCTCACCTTAAACCTATACTCTCTAATTTTGAACTCCCTTACTCTAGGGAAAACACCTTTACAATTTGTCTTACCTATGCTCCTCATGATTTTCTAAACTTTGATAAGGTCATCCCTCAGCCTCCTATGCTCTATTCAGCTTCTGCCCTATAACTCAAACTTCCCAGTCCTGTTGCTTGGAGATCTGAACCAAGATCTGTAGCTCAGAAAATCGATTTACTTACTGCAGCCTTTTGACTCTTGGTGTGGTCTTTCAACATGAGCAACAGATATTAATTACACTTCAGCTGTGCTGTGTCTCTCGAATCCAGTTTTGCAATCATTGCCACATTGATGACTTAACGTATACATGTTTCTTTCACTAAGGAATTACCGCTAAAGTAAACTTAATAACATTTCAGTAAAGCATAACAATGCGTTATTTGACATCTGTGAGGAATCTTTCCAGGAGATCTTTTGTTGCAGTTGGCAGTGTCACTGCCTCCGAACCAGAAGGCCTGGGTTCAAGTTCCAGCCAACGGACAGTATTTTCATAACACAGCCAAACTACAAACTGCTGTCGACTACAGGCCCTTCCAATGTATATCCCTGCCACGCAGAGAGAGAGAGAGAGATTCTTCATCAGCCACGTTCAATAGAAAGAATGGGAGACTCTACCCTCACTATGTTATTATTATTAAACTATATTATTAAACTGACGAAAGTTCAGAAAAGATTTACCAGGACATTGCTGGGAATGGAGGATTTGAGATATAGAAATAGACTGGAACTTTTTTCACTGAAGCATAGGAGGTTAAGGGGTGACCTTAATGAGGTTTATAAAATCGTGAGGGGCATAGATAAGGTGATTGACAAGAGTCTTTTCACTAGGGTGTGGGAGTTCAAAATTAGGGGGCATATTTTTAAGGTGAGAGGAGAAAGACTTTAAAAGGACTTGAGGGGCAACTCTTTTCCAGAGAGAGTGGTTCGTTTAGAATGAACTGCCAGAGGAAGTGGTGGATGCAGGTACAGTTACAATGTTTAAAAGGCATTGGGATAGGAAAGGTTTGCAGGGATATGGGCCAAGCACAGGCAGGTGGGACTAGTTTGGTTTGGGATCATGGTCGCTGTGTACTGGTTGGACCGAAGGATCTGTTTCTGTGCTGTGTGACTCTATGACTGTATCTCGATCACCTCATGTGTGTAAAGGCAAAGAAAACTGGGACACAGCAGCAGCTGGAAATCTGTTCCTCGACATTTCACTTCGAGCAACTTGGCATCCACTCCATCTCACTGTCAGGTTGTAGGCCAAGGGGAGTCAAAATCACAGCACATGCCTGAGAGAAAGTGCTTTGTTCAGAAAAATTGGTTTGTTCCCAAGAGGCATTTTGCCGCTCCTCCTGTATGTTCAAGGCCAGATTTCCAGTCTGTGGTGACGGCCTGCAATCCTGTTCGAACACGGGTCACCACAGCTCATGACCATCCGCCTGAGCCCGGCAGCAGCCTGAGCTTCCATCACCACAGGCAAATATGTGTGTGGCTTCTGCTTACGTTCCAACAGAGTCAGAGACTCAATGCTGCACCGTGGCTGGGGCTTCAGGTTTTCTCCTGGTGTTGGCTTGGCACATCTACTCCATCAAGAATGAGCTTCAAATGGTGCGGGGTGCCCTGCAACTGCTGGCCTCCTCCAGGCTTTTTGGGGTAACCTGCAGACCAAGCATTCCATTGTGCATACACATCACCCTTAGTCTGTATGCCAACCCATCAATGGGCCTATCTGTATCACCTGGACAGTCCGTGCTGATGATCTTGCTCTCTAGTGAGGTGATGTCTATGTTACTCTTGCCCCCAACATTGTCTGTAGTGCCCTCAAGTCTAGTGGCTCATAACATATTGCTAAGCATGTGTAATGTAAGTATCAGTGTCACAGTGAATGACCTTGTTCCTTACTCACTCTGCCACTACCCTCCCACTCCTCCATTTTTGTCCTTCCACTGACTGGCTCTGGCACAGTCCTTTGGAACCAGAAAAAGGGAGAATGGCTCAAAGATAAGGTCCAAGCTGAGTTGGAGGAGTTGGAACAAGAGGTCCACACTGGTACCCAAATGCAGCACTTAGTGTGGCTGAATGGTTACTTACTGCTCTGAATGTACTTCCTGGTACCCAGCTCAGTTCTCCAAAAGGCCAGTGAGATCTTAATTATTGCTCCCCAATGTGCCCATTCCATTGTAATTACATTTAGATTTTTCTTAACTCGTGCATGAAATGTGGGTATTATTGGCTGGGCCAGCATTTATTGCCCGCCCCTAGTTGCCCCTTGAGAAGGTGGTGATGAGCTGCCTTCTTGAACCACTGCAGTCCCTGAGCTGTAGGCACACCCACAGTGTAGTGCAGAGCGAGGGTAAATATTTATCAAAGTTTCATTGAAAGCCAGGGTTCAACACATGCAGCAGGTAAAACACTGCACATCATTTCTCTACCCACTCCATCAAGGGAACAGAGGAAGTGAACTTGCTCAGAATTCAAACACAGTAATGCCAGCCACCCAAAACATTTTGACAAATATATTTTGTGACCGCTGAGGAATTTCTAGCAGAGTCAGTGTGAACTATTCTGAAGAATTGTCTGGACCTTTGGGATGATGTGAGTTCCCTGTAAGTTTAGTTATTGTGATCTTTTACCCTTTGACCTCTGAAGCTGGTGCTCAGGAGGTGCACTGTTTTCTGCTGGCTAACTATCACAGAAGCCCCATATTGTCTCTCAACAGCTTTGTGCCGTGGAATGGAGTAACTGAGCGTAACGGCATCATTAATTCTCATGGCTCAATGCAGAGCTCCTCTTTAAGAGTCTTGGAAATACAGAAAGGACAATAAGAAAAAGAAAACTTACGTATATGTGCATGTGTTTTGTGTCTGTGTGTGTGTATGTGTCTCTGTGTGTGTGGGTGTGTCTGTGTGTATCTATGTGTGTGTTGTGTGCATCTGTTTGTGTCACTATGTTTCTGTGTGGTGGTTGTCTGTGTGTGCGTGTGTTTCTCTGTCTCTGTGTGCATCTTTATCTGTGTCTGTCTGTCTCTGTGTTTGTTTGTATGTGTATTTTTCTGGCTCTTGTTCTATACATTTTCCAAATCGATTGAGGTAAAGAAAGTATTAACTTTATAAAAGAAACATCTTGCTGCAGCTTCATCCTGTCACAAGGCTGCGAGAGAGAGTGACTGAACATTAAATCATTCCCTCTGATGATGTGTACCAACTCATTAACATATCACACAGACAGATGAGGAAGCTGAAGGGCATACATAGGCTGAAATGGAGAGATCAAAGTTCCCCAGATATTCTCCCCATCCTTCTCTTCCATGATACACATTCAGGTAAGTTATTAATCCTTTGGCTTGGCAGGCAATCCCTAGGCTTGGGTTTCTGAGTGCACAATTACAGCTGCCTTTGGGAAAGCCAATCTGGAGAGGAATTCTCAGTGAGGCCTTGGGGTTTCTAAAGATTGAGATGGCTGCTTGATGTGATGTTAGCTTCACATGGGGTCAGGAAGGTGAGATCACCTCCAGAGTGAGACACAGCCCAAGTGAGTACATAGTACAGGGAATTTGGAGGCCCGGTGAGAATTCAGTACAGGGGGGAAGAGATACTTTCTGCTTGTTTGGTTTCAGATCATGGTTTGTAAGGTTTTTTTAAAACAGGATAAATTGAAGCTCACATTCAAAGCCCACCACAATAGAGTCACATTACAGGCAAACTGTAATTTAGTTGGTTGGTGGTAGGTGCTAATTTGACTATCTATTATAGGTTACTTTCAGATTGAAGGTAAATAGGGAAAATATTTACAGGCTACAAACCAAAAGGCCAATACAAAATCTTTAAAAATAAAATTAACAGCTAAGTAATTAAAACAGAGATGCAGGGTCAGGTGATGTGTTGGACGTGGAGCTGATGGACCCCATTGTAATTCATAGTGATCGCATCTGCAGCAAATGTTGCTTGAGAAACTCTGGCTCAGAGTTGATGAGCTGGAGTCTGAGCTTCAAACACTCCAACACTCCATTGTTGAGGATGAGATTGAGGAATACTCGGAAGTGCATGGTAAAATAGGGTTGGGTCAGCATGGTTTCGTCAAGGGGAGATTGTGGCTAATACATTGGTTAGAATTGAAGAGTGTGTTGCTGGAAAAGCACAGCCGGTCAGGCAGCGTTCGAGGAGCAGGAGAATCGACGTTCCGGGCATAAGCTCTTTATCAGGAATGAGGCTTGTGGGCCAAGGGGACTGGGAGATAAATGACAGAGTTGGGGCTGGGGGTAGGTAGCTGGGGATGTGATAGGTAGATGAAGGTGGGTGAGAAAATGATATGTCAGAGAGGAGGGTGGAGCAGATAGATGGGGAGGAAGATGGACAGGTAGGACAGGTTAAGGGAGCGGTGCCGAGTTGGAAGGTTGGGACTGGGATAAGATGGTGGTGGAGGAACTGAGGAAACTGGTGAAATCCACATTGATCCTGTGTGGTTGGATGGTCCCAAGGCAGAGGATGAGGCGTTCTTCCTCCAGGCTTCAGGGGGTTACTATTTGGCAAGGGTTTGGCCAAAATGTCGATTCTCCTGCTCCTCGGATGCTGCCTGGCCGGCTGTGCTTTTCCAGCGCCACAGGCTTTGACTCTAATCTCTGGCTTCTGCAGTCCTCACTTTCTCCAAATCAGTTAGAATTATTTGGGAAGGTAATGAACAAGTTAGTGAAAGGAGAGCCAGTGGATGTGGTTCATTTGGATTTCTAGAAGCCAGAAGGTGCTGCACAGCAGGCTCCTGAATGAAAAAGAGGCTGTGGTGGTAGGGACAAGGAACTGGCATGGATAAAGGATTGGAGGTTGCATGGAAGGAGGATTGGCTGACTGGCAGAAGGTAGATACTAGGGATAAAAGGGTCTTTTTCAGGATGGCGGCTGGTGACTGGTGGAATATTGGGACCACAACTACTCACATTATGCATTGCTAAGTTTGCAGATGACACCAAGATAGATGGAGGGACAGATAGTGTTGAGGAAGCAGGGAGGCTGTAGATGGACTCGGACAGTCAAGAGAGTGGGGAAAGAAATGGCAGCTGGGATCCGATGTGGGAAAGTATGAGGTTTTGTAACTTAGTAGGTTGAATACAGGCATAGATTATTTTCTAAACGGAGAAAGTCTTTGGCAATCTGAAGCACAAAGGGACTTGGGAATCCCTAGGTCAGGATTCTCTTAAGGTTAGCATGCAGGTTCAGGTGGCAGTTAGGAAGGTTAAATGCACTGTTAGCATTCAATTCAAGAGGGTTAGAATACAAGACCAGAGATGTACTGCTAAGGCTGTGTAAGGAGAAAGTGAGGACTGCAGATGCTGGAGACCAGAGTTGAAAAATGTGGTGCTAGCAAAGCACAGCAGGCCAGGCAGCATCCGAGGAGCAGGAGAATCGACATTTCGGGCATAAGCCCTTCTTCAGGAATCTGTATAAGGCTCTGATCAGACCATATTTGGAATATTATGAGTAGTTTGGGGCTGTTTATCTAAGGAAGGAGGTGCTAACTTTGGAAGGTGTCCGGAGGAGGTTTACAAGAATGATCCTGGGGTTGAAGGGCTTCTCATATGAGGAGTGGTTAAGGAGTGGTCAATGAATTTTAGAAGGATGAGAGGCGAAGGCTCAGATTGAAACTTAAAGAATACTGAGAGGCCGGCACGGACTGGATGTGGAGAAGATGTTTCCACTAATAGGAGAGTCTCGGACCTGATAACACAGCCTCGGAGTGAAGGAAGTCCTTTAGAACTGGGATCAGGGGGAATCTCTTCAGCCAGAGGGTGGTGAATCTGTGGAACTCATTCCTACAGCAGGCCAATTCATTGGGTGTATTTAAGACTGAGATGGATAGGTTCTTGATTGATGAGGAGATCAAGATTTACAGGGAGAAGGTAGGACAAGGCAGGGTTTGAGAAAAGTATCAGCCATAATCCAATGGTGAAGCAGATTCGAGGCCTTATTCTGCTCCTGTATCTTATGGTCTAAGAACATCTCAGGGTTGTCCAGATGGTATGAAACATACATACATTATCGTCCCGCCATTTTAGGGCTTTAGTGGGTCAGCAGTGATTGGAAAGTGAGACTAATTTCTAGACTATGCTGCTTTCCACATTGAAACACTGACTAACACAATTTTATAATTGTAACAGAACTAATATGAGTGCTGACGCAAGCTGCGTTTTGCTATGGCCACTTATGGTAATGGCATGCATTATTTTTCAGGGCAACTTCTTGCACTGAACACTTGCTCAATGAGAACCTGATAGTGATGTAAACAGTTCACACATAAAACTGTTTGATTCACAGCAATTACTCTAAAATGGAGATTATTTGGTGCATTGTGTCTCTGCCAGTGACATGTTATAGATGAGCAGAAGCATCTGTTTATCATCAGATACTGGGCTCTCTACACTCACACCTTCAGCTCCATGGTTTTTGAATTGCTAGGCTGCAACCCGTCCCCTGTTTCTTGTTTGAGTTTTACACCAGTATTTAGATAAGTTCTGCATCTGTCTCTTGTCAGTCGACTGTTTAATAATGAACCTGACTTGTATTTGAGCTGAATGTTACTGTGAGCTGTGGGATTGCAACGTCAGGGTGAGTAAACTGGACTGAGCCCAGCCAGGGGAAAGATTTGACCATTTCACAGCTTAGGGTGCCCTAATCGGCTCAATCAAAGGGCAACCTGCCTGAGGCCTCAGCAGCACCATGGTGAGAGGCAATCACTGAAGATCACGGGCTGGAGATCACGGAAACTTGGGACAACTAAGTCAAAAACCAAATGAAACGTTCAGGGCGCTGAGAGTTGGAAAGAGAAATCCCCCTTGGGCAAAGTATGGAGGTAGAGGAGGGCATTTTTTCCTGAATATGGACCAGGGAATTTCTGTTTCTGATGGACCCCTGGGTTCCTTTGTGCTGCAGCTTCTCCACATGACGAAATAATGGCAGCTCTGCAAAATGGCCCTTCCTTCCTCCTTTAAGTTTTCAAGTGGGCTGACAGGCTCCTCAGAGGTGTCAACCAATTGCTTCGCATTCGGTTCTTGGGAAACAGTTTCTGGAATCAGGGAGCTATCCTGATTCATCTCCTCACAATTTCACTGCTCCCTCCCATGTCCCCATCTCACAGGCCAGCTGCAGCAGCCTCGTCAAATTCTGCCACGCCCACCACCTCAGTAACCCCTATTCCTCTGAAGTATCTGCACCACATATTCCATAGTTCTAGCTGTCAAACAAATGGGAGAAAGGTCCATTCAGTCAGTGACATCTTGGACAAGGCTTCAAGAGATTGAACCTGAGATTTGGATGCTTTTGTGATATATGCACATGTACAAGCGAAGTGTGTGAGATAGACAGGAAGACTGGAATAAGAAGGAAATTGAACTCCATATCCCGCAAATTTAACTCATCAAATTCCAACTGAGTTTGGCTTCTAGCCCTTTTCCCTGCTTCAGCTACCTTGAAGTTTCTGTATCATGTGCCAGTTTACCCTGCTGCTTGATTATTATCTGATGGCTGCTGGAATTTTCTGATCAACCTTTAAAGGTATGTTAATACACACCCTCTGGAGCAGGTGGGCCTTTAAACCTGCCCCCCTGGCTCAGAGTTAGGGATGATACCACAGTGCCACCTACAGGATGTCCATGAGGTCTCTCCTGGAGTATTGTGTCCAGTTCTGGTCATCCTGTTGTAGGAACGAAAGCATTAAACTAGAGAGAGCTCAGAAAAAATTTACAAGAATGTTGCTAGGTTCGGAGGGTTTGAATTATAAAGAGGCTTTTTTTTTCTCGTGAGGACGTAGGAGATTGAGAGGTGACGTTATAGAGGTTTATAAAATGGTGAGGGGTATAGATGAGGTGAATGGGAGATGTCTTTTCCCTAGGGTGGGGGATTTCAAAACTAGGAGCATGTTTTTAAGGTGAGAGGAGAAAGATTTTAAAAGACACGAGGGACATTATTTTTACACAGAAAGTGGTTTATGGGTCGAATGAAGTGATGGACGCAGGTGCAGCACAATCTGTAAAAGAAATTTGGATAAGTTCGTGAATAAGAAACGTTTGCAGGGATATGGGTCAAGTGCAGACAGATAGGACTAGTTTAATTTGGGATTATGGTCGACATGGGCTGGTTGGACTGAAGGGTCTGTTTCCTTGCTGTATGACTCTACAACCTTCTGGAATTCTGTATGCTTGGTGCATCTTTGTTCTACCAAGACCTTCACTAACATCCATGGAATCACAAAGCACAGAAGGTGGCCATTCATCCCATCGTGCCATGCTTGCTCTTTGAAAGAGTAATCTATTTATTTCTGCTTTATTTTTCTAACCCGACAGATTTTTCTTCTCTTTATCAGATGTAAGATTTTAGAAAGTATTCTTGAATATGTTTTCATCACCCTTTCTGGGAATACATTCCAGATACATCTGCGAATACATCTGGGAATACATCTGGGAATACATTCCAGATCACAACAATTTACTGAACGGTTTTTACTCGTCTTGACCCTGGTTTGCTCCATTGACTCCCTTCACAATCTAACCATCGGAATGACCAAATATAAGTAATTCCAGCACACTTAACAATTGCTACACTGTGATTTCTGAGTCACCTTGGCCATCATTTCCCAATTATCCCTATTATGCATCCACCCATTTCACCAATTAATCCAATTTATAATTCTGTCTCAGGTCCCGAGAGAGAATCTCGTCAGACTTACCACTCTGCCTGGGACTTTCTGAAAGTTTTGATGCAAATCAAGTTCCAGAAAATTTCCCAAGTGTGTCACGACCTTGAAAGAATTTAGAAAAATCTTTGCATGACCTGCCTTTCAAAAACCTGTCACTTTGGATTTAACGCTGATTAAATGCTTTGAATGGGCTCTTTCAAGTTCAACCCCAGCACTTTTCCAGTTAGACATGTCAATGTAATTGACTGATAATTCCCAGCTTTAAGTTTCTAATTTTGTGGCAAGGGAACAAGGAGACAAAAGTCTCGAGGGGAATCACCATCCCATTAGTGTCATCACTGTATCGATGAAATTTGTAAAACTCCTGTTATTGTTCATTTCATACATTCCAATGCAACGACTTTACATTTAATGTTAATACAGAGGCTGGTTGGTCTGCTGATAGACCAATAGTTGTCCATCATTTGTGGTTGCGAGATGTCTTTTCAAATACTTTGATAATCAGGGATCTCCTAAGTAAATTGCAATGCTATACAATGGCCCTGAGGGAGTCTTGTAGCACAGTGAGTTGTGCCCTTGCTTCAGAATTAGAAACTCTGGAATCAAGTCCCATTCCAGCACTTAATGACCAAGGGGACTGCATTCCCAAAATGGCTATGCAGGCTGAGTATTTTAATCATCACAGATGGTAAACGTGGAGGGGATTCCTGGTCAGCCAAGAGATAGAAAGTAATTTGAGTTTGCCGGGGCCAGACAGGCTGAGGGAATACAGAGTAAAAAGCAGAGTAAATGTCTCCACGTTCCTGAAGCCAGCCAGGAATCAGGAAAGCTTTCGGGAATCATCCCTTGATTTGCTGAGGCTGGAGGTATAACAGCTACGAGTTTGCGCTCGAACTGTATAAAATACTCAGGCACTGTGTACAGTTCTGGTCTGCACAGAAGATAATGAGGGTTTTGCTAGAAATGGAGAATTTTAGCTGCAAGGATTAGATCGCCTCAGTTTGCTTTCTTTGTAACAAAGGCAGCTAATTTGATTGAAGTACATATAATTATGAGGGTTCTGAATCGAGTGGGTTGGAAGCTCCAGTCGGTCTCAGTAGGAAGATGAAAGATTTGGGAGCATAGACCTTTGGCCGAAGGATTAGTGGGAAACGAGGATGAAGTTTTACCCCAAAGGTGGTTTGTCAGAACCTAAAAGGGTGCACAAAACAGAAATGCTCCCAACTTTAAAAAAAAATCTTTTGGATGTGCCCTTGAAGTCGGGTAATTCATGAGAATATGAATCAAGGTCGGAAGGGTGGGAATTGACTGGTTAGCCCTTCTATGGCTGACTGAGACAAGATGGGCCGAATGGTCTCCTTCTGTGCTATATCTCTCTCAATGTTTATTTCAATGCTTCTCCATAAATATTAGAGCAAGTCAGAGGCTGGGAGGTCTGCAACACCAACCTCACTCCCTGACTCCCTAAAATCTTCACAAGCACCAATCAGGAGTGTGATGAAATTCTCTCCATTCGTTTGTATGAATGTGGCTCCAATGACACTCGAGAAGCTCGACACCGTCCAGGATAAATTGGCCTGCATTGATTGACACCCTACTAATCACCATTCAATCCGCCCAACTCTCAGTGACAGCACTGTGAACCACCTGGAATAGCAAAGGCAGTGGAACATGGGATACCACTAAATGGAAGCATCTAACATCCTCTGTAATTCAACCCTTCCCCAGTTTGGAACTGCATTGTTGCTTCTTCATTGTCGAACGGTTAAAATCCTGGAACTCCCTCCTTAACAGCACAGTGGGCCTACCTGCACCATGAGGACTCCTGTTCACAAAGGTTCACCACCTTTTACAGAAGGTTAGTGACGGGCAATAAATAGTGACCACAGAAGGAAAGTTTGAGAAATACAGAGCCCAATCTCGGCACCACACTTTGGGAAGGATCTCAGAGACCTTGGAGAGGGTACAGAACAGATTTACCCCAGTGGAATGAGGGACCTCAGTGAGCTGGAGAGTCTGGGTTATCAATGTTACGAGGGATTTCGACTGAACAATAGGGGACAAAACTGACCTCATTGGAATGTGAATCAGAAATGAGAGAACATACATTTAAAATATTTTGTAACACAATCAGAATTGAATTTTTTTTTAACGCAGTAAGTGGTTAAGGTCGAGAACACACTGCCCCAGAGGGTGAATGATAACTTTCAACAGGGAATTTGTAGTTAAAGGAAGAAAGATTTCCATTTCTACATAGTTGCACTTTTACGGACCATGGAGTACATTTGAAGCTTAGATATTGTTGTAATGTAGGAAATGCAGCATTAATTCACTAGTGCACAACCAGTTCCTAAAACAGCAATATGATGATGACCTGAGAATCTGTTTTTGTGATGTTGGTTAAAGGATAATGAGGAGAGAATCCTCCTGCTCTTCAGTGAAAAGCATCAGGGGGTCTTTCGCTCTGAAGGCGAATAGGGCCTTGGCTTAATATCCCATATGTACCAGAAGGAAGAATGCATGAAACATATAAATGATGCCTGACTTTTCTTGTGTACCTCAGAACAATGCTCTAGAAAAATGAGTATGGTTCATTTCAAGGTGTTACTGATTCCTCCACTGTTTCCTTCCTTCCAGAAAAGGAGAACTTTCAGGATTATGAGGAAAGGTGGTGGGATAATATTTCAAGGAATCAGCATGGCACAAGAGGTCCATTTCTATGCTTTATAGAATCCCAACAGTGTGGAGCAGGCCATTCAGCTCATTGCGTCCACACTGACCATCTGAAGAACATTCTACCCCATCCTTGTTACCCTGTACTTCCCATGGTTAATTCACCTAACCTGCACATCCCTGGAAACTACTGACAATTTAGCCTGGCCACTCCACCTAACCTGCACATGACTGTGGGAGGAAACCCACACAGACACGGGGGGAATGTGCAAACTCCACACAGACAGTCGCCCGAGGCTGGAATCGAACCTGGCTCCCTGGTGCTATGAGGCTGCAGTGCTAACTACTGAGCCGCCATAATATTTCTCTGATTATTTCATTCCATGTTTATAACTGATTACATGGTGCCTGATGTTCAGATTACCTTACACCAAGACCATTAGGTTACATTTTGTCCACAGCCTCACTATGTAACAGGCACAAGAGTTAACAGCAAGAGTTGAGAGCAACTGACATTGACATCAGGCAGCATCCAGTGGAGTGAGGCACAAAGGAACTCCTACTGAAGCAGAACCTCAGAAATCAGGGAAAACTCGCCAGAGGCTGGAGGCATCTTTCTAAAGGAAGATGGCTGTGGTCACTGGAGTTCAACCATCTCAGCCTGAGAATGAATCACTACAGCAATCACTACTGCTCTTCAGAGTGGTCTCCCAAATTCAATTGTTTTCTGCAACTCATCAATGATCTTCACTCCTTTGTAAGGTCCGAAGTGGGGAATCATGCATAAGGAAAGACAGATGACCGTTTTTTCTTACTTTTATGAAAGTTAGTCAAAGAAGCTTTAATGAGATGAGTGTGAAGGGCATATGGTTACAGATTAAGGGCAACAAAAGTAAATAGGAGGAATCTTTTCATTAAAACCTCAGTAAATATATGGAGCTGATTAAGAGTGTTGCTGGAGGGAGGTGAAAGATGCAGGAAGGAGCTAGGTGGGTTCTTGTCAACAATGGATTCTTTAAGAAACACACAACGGCAACATTGATGAGTGAGGGTTTTATTCTGGCTGAAACTATTGTTATGATTGAATTTGTGGAGATAGGTAACACAGAGCTCGCTGTAGCCTGTGGTGACTTCACAGTGCTGCACACAGTCAGATTGCAGATGCTTCAATATTGTATGAGCTGCCAAACAAAGCAATAGTTGCAACTGCAATGTCGGAGGAAATGTCATTCGATGTAGGATATTCCTATATGATTTATGTTATAGAGTTAAAGATGCTAAGCACCATCAAAGCTTAAATTAGTGAATACAAAACTAACTTTGGACTTGAATAAGGAGAGGACAAAGGTAAGGGAAGACGTTGAGGTTCTGTCTGTTTTTTAAAGACCATTGCCCCGCCTTGCCTTGATGAGCGCATCAGATCAATAGCACCTCACTGAAAGATTTGTGAATAAAGAGGAATGAAATGCTTATTTAACACATTAATGTCCGAGTCAGTCAACACTTCTCCAGATGAAGGCCACTTCTCTGTCAGCAAGGATTGGCTTTGGCCATCACTGGAAGGAATCTCCATCATTATTTGGAGCGACGCTCCTTCACTACCACCACTACCTCCGAAAGCTCGTGTGCTTCCAATTAAACCTGTTGGACTATAACCTGGTGTTGTGTGATTTTTTAACTTTGTACAAACCAGTCCAACACCGGCATCTCCAAATCATCTTTGTGATGTGGACAGCACAGGTCTGGAGAGAGAATTCTGGCAGGCACATTCTGCCTGTGTTTCCTTTAATGGAAGGCTCTGGGCACTATGACATTAAAAAGTCTGATTTTTATTGCAGTAGTTTGGTATAACTGTTAACTATGAAAGCCAAGTTGCCAAAAATACTCAGGTAAGGAAGCCTGGAAATATTGAATGCTCTCAGTCCTTTCTGCATTGCCAGTGTTTTGGTAGGATTCTCCCTGACTCCCCCACCCTCACTGTTCACCTGCAGGACAGTTAGCGTCCCACTTGAACCAATCTCATTTCTGAGCTGGATGCTTTTGGAGTTGCTAAACTGAAATCTGACAAATGAAAGGTATGAGAGATAGCAGGCCAGAGTGAAGAGTGATTCATGTCTGAGACTGCATATCTCTATCCACTTTTTAATATTGAAGTTAATTTGAATTGGGCAAACTTGCCCAACGTAGATTCTTAGTGAGGAACTACAAGAAAACAAAAGGGCACCAGAAATTGGGATAAATGCTTTTGAAGTTACTTTTGAAACCATGCTACCTTGAACTCAAATCGTCCCTCGTCACTTGTGATTAATAAAGTTCTGGACAATGCACTTCTTTAAAAATAGGTCGACATCTTGCACTACATCTATGTTTCTGGTAAACCTGAGTGCATTGAGTTTTGTATGTGGTCCTCTCTGCTGCCATTGTGTGTGATTGATGGAGGGAAAGGTGTTGAATGGGATATCAGTCAAGTGGGCTGCTATGTCCTGGATGGTGTTGGGTTTCTTTGAGCGTTGTTGGAACTGCACTCACCCTATAGGGGGCACCAGTTGCTTTGATCTAACACCGCACAGGAAGAAACAAAACTGGGTTTATTTTCAAGTGATCCGCGTCAAAGCACATCATGGTTCTAAAAACAAAATGGTGATATTTGTTTGTGATGAGGATCATTATTATCATTATTTCCATCCTTTGACATTTCTAATGTTGCAAAGGAAATGGAGCAGCCTTCCCCAAAGAAGGCATTTGGCAAGCTTGCCTTTGCTGGTTGGGGCACTGAGCAAAAGAGTCAGGATGGAATTTTAGCAGCTTTGTAAGACTTTGTTTAGGCCACGCTTTGAGTATTGTGTTCAATTCTGGTCGCCACATTGGAGGAAGGATATGAGGTTTTGGAGAGGGTGCAGGAGGGTTTTACCAGAACGCTGCCTGGATTAGATGGTATGAGCTATAAGGAGAGATTAGAGAAACTCAGGTTGTTTACTCTGGAGCAGCAGAGGCTGAGGGGAGACTTGATAGAAGTCTATAAAAGAAGCACAGAGAGGTTTGACAGCCAGACTCTTTATCCCAGTATTGAAATGTGTAATAATAGGGGGCATGCATTTAAGGTGAGATGGATAAAGCTTCCAGGAGATGTGAACGGCAGGTTTCTTTTGTACAGAACATGACAGGAATCTGCAACGTGCTGCCAGGGGTGATGGTGGAGGCAGATACATTGGAGGAGTTTAAGGGACTTTTCAATTAGCACATGAATATGGAAGGAATGGAGGGATAAGGACAGACAGAAGGGATTAGTTTAATTTGATGTCATGTTTGGCACAACGTTGTGGGCTGATTGGCCTATTCCTGTGCTGTGCTGTTCTATTTTCTATATATAAACACAGAAAGTATCAGCTGGTGAATGTAGGAGAGAGACAATCTGAAAATTTATAAATTAAATGAAAATTTAAATTAAAGCAAAACCTCCAAGGGTTCTCTCCACAGATGCTGCCAGTCCTGTGGAGTTTCTGCTTTTGTTAAACTAAAACCTAATGGGTGTTTGTCCTCTGACCAATGCCAATAAGTTTGCAGCTGTTGGAATACCCTGGCAGAGTTGTAGAAGCATATGGGCAGTGACTGGCCCAGCATCCCTTCACCAGTCCCTGCTCCTCGAAATCTTCCCTCACAGATAACTGCCCATCTGAGAGCGGGGTGTGCTGTGTGTAGAAGGGGGTTGTGATGAGGCAATAGCACCCTCACAGCAAATAACATAGAAACAATTGAGCACATTCTTGGAAAAGCAAACGCTGTCACTAAAACTAACTGCGTGATAAGCTTTAAAGTGATGTCAGAAATATGGCATGCTTCCAGAATCCTTTTCACATCATTACTTCGAGCTGACAGCTTGGCTATGTCATTGAAATGTCTGTGGTCGCTCTAAGCTGAAGATGGCTAGTCTTGTCTGACCATAGGGTATAAGCAGAATCAGGCCTGGGGTAGTACTTGAATGAGAAATTCCCCACCACCCAGCCCCCACCCCCCCCAACCCCGGGAATACCAAAAGAACAAGCAGGCCCTGTGGCAGGTAGTGTCCCAACTTCTGGACATAGGTTTGTGTCTCAGCTGCTCCAGAGGTGTGTAGGGACGTCCCTGAATTACGAATATCTAGAGTCACCCAATACCCAATGAAGACCATTCAGAGGGAAGTGCTAGAACAGTGGTAATGTCTCTGGACTAATAATCCAGAACCAATGTTGTGTAGACATGGGTTTAAATGCCACCTTAGTGAAGTATGAAGTCAGTAACGATTAAATAAAGAGACCAGCCTAATGGAGGTTATGTAATATTGCCAATTGTTGTCAAAACCCATGTGGTTCACCAATATTCTTTAGGGAAGGAAATCTGCCTTCTTTACTTGGTCTGGCCTACATGTGATTCCAGGCCCATAGAAATGTGGTTGACTCTTAACTACCCTCCGGACAATTAATGCTGACTGAGCCATTAACGCCCACATCCTATGAACAGATAAAATACATTCTGCCCATCTTTCCTATTCCAGTTTGTTGGAGGACCTATTGAGTTAGTCCTAGTTCCTCCTTCCTTTCTAATGCCCCTGAATTGTAAAGGGATTCAATAAAAGGGTTGGATGCAATGAAACCACTTCCTCTGGAGTGGGAATCTGGAAGGAGGGCCAATGGTCTTAAAATTAGGCATGGGATATTGGGAATAAAATCAGTTATGCACCTCCTCAGGCAAAAGGCTTGGGAAGTTTGGAACACCCTCAGTCATAGAATCACAACAATATGGAATCAGACCATTCGGCCCATATCAATCCTCTGAACAGCACTCCACCCATTCCCTATATTTCCATTGCTAATCCACACCCCCCCCTCTCCCCACACACACACACACACACACACACTATGAGACATTGGTCCACCTAACTTGCACATCTTTTGATTGTGGGAGGAAACGGCAGCACGCAGAATGCAGACACAGTGAGAATGTGCAAACTTCACACAGGCAGTCTGTGAGGCAGCAGAGCTAACCACTGAGCCACTGTGCCACCTTGTTATAAACAAGAGTCTGTTACTCAATGCATTTTGCATTCCAGTCTTTAACAGATTCCTATTAATGCTTTTACCCTCTAAATGTAGACACAATATTTACCACATTAAACCATAATAATGATTTCATGGTGTTTATTTGATTGTTCTATCCATATTCCTTCGAGGAAACCAAGTTGTAGTTTTTGAAAGTTCGAACCAAATTAAAATACTAGAATAACATTTGAAAAATTAGTTCAAAAAGGCTTTTCAATGGAAAGTTACAAGACTGAAACTGACAGACTTTATAAGGTCGAGAGATCAAGGAATATTAATTGCAGGCTGGTCTGTGGAATTGGTGGATAGGTCAGCTGTGATCTAACTGGTCTGTGGGATTGGTGTACTGGTCAGCTGTGGTCTAACTGAATGCCTCCTCCTATTCCTAAAAGATGGACAGTAAAGTGTGTTCTGGCTTCACCCATATCTCGGAATGGGCAAATGCTTCCTGAAGCCGCCTGCAGTGTTGGACGGAAATTGTACCTTCGTCCGACTCATCAGATGAAGGAGCAGTGCTCCGAAAGCTTGTGATTTCACATAAACCAATTGGACAATAACCTGGTGTCGTACGACCTCTGACTTTGCCCACCCCAGTCCAACACTGGCACCTCCACATCAAGGTGCAAATATAGATGGAGATCCCTAAATTCCATCAAACGTGGCAAGCCAATTTTGGGAAAAGCTGTCTCCTAGCGTGCAACTGGATTGTACAGATTTCCAAGCACTGCACTCTGAGCTGGGCAAGTTGTTGACCTTAAGTGTGTCTGTCTAGGGGCTCTGCAATGTTGGATTCAGGGGAGTGGGAAGGACAGCGCAAAGCAAGACCGCAGTCTGTTATCAATCAACCCTGGACGGAGAGCTTTAGGGGAATGGATCGGGGATTCCAGTGATTTATCTGTGAAGGAGCCCACTGTTTGTAGATGGAGGAGAGGAATGCATACTTACAGACAACATGTCGCCTTATCTTTAATGGAGGTGAAATAGAGAACTGGATCCGTAGCACTGATCAAAGTGGTTGCCTTTCGACAGGCCCATGTGTGACTGAAGCACTGTCTCCCCTCACAGAAACATTATTATACTATCTTCAGAAGAGAAGGTTTAACCAGGGAAAGGTCACTGCAGAGTGCTAACATATGTTTGCCAGTCACACTCTTAATACATCCCCTGTGGTCAGGAATGCGTTTCCCTTACTTCAGTGTTGTTTCTGTGGTCGGACATGAAGATATTTCCTCAGAGCATCATTTCCAGAAATCCCCCTGCACATTCCTAGACGTCTCGTGAGTGTATACCTGAGACCTGTGGTTGATAATTGGTTCTTTTCAGCATTATCCATGGAATCTCTTTCATCGGTTGGGGGAGGGGTAAAAAGCAGGTGAAATCTATCTTGGTCACTGTCCCTTGGTTATTAGAATTCTCAATGACACTGGGCAAATACATTTATAGTATCTTTGTGGAAAAGCTACAGCAGAACTATAAGATCCACAGGAGACAATGCTACGAGTCAGCAAGCCTTATAGTCTGATCTATAAAAGCCAGCTGTTGACATCTCTTCTCTTGTGTGTGTACAAGAACATGAATAAATTATTAATGGTCATTTGACAGTGCAGAACTGAAATATATCTGACCTGCCTACCTGGTAAAACCTGCTTGGTTTAGACTTTAAACAAAGCCTGGCAGTTAACTGTCAATCATCATCAATGGGTGTACTCTCCTTGGCAATGCGTCTACCAATTAGTTTCAAACAATCTGCATTTTCCTCTCACGTAGTACGAATGTTGTTTATTGGTTTTCTCCTTGGATCCTTGTGATGAGCACATAAAATCTTCGTCAAATAATATCCCCAGCTTTGGTTTCAACAAAGCTGGCAGTCTCAGCTGGTAGCACACTCATGTTCAAATCATGAGGTCCTGGGGTTCAAGTCCAATTCCATGTTTTGAACTCAAAATTCAAGACCTTCCACAGCAGTACTGAGAGATCTTTGCACTACCTTTCAAGAGTGTAGTGGTTATCACATTCACCTAACACTCGAAAGGTTCCCGGTTCAGAACCGGGCAGAACCAGCCATGTTCCAGATATCTCATTGGTGGCTCAGTGGTTAGCATTGCTGCCTCACAGCGCCAGGGACCAGGGTTCAATTCCTGCCTCGGGCAAACTGTGTGGAGTTTACACATTCTCCCTGTGTCTGTGTGGGTTCCCTCTGGGAGTTCCTCCCACAATCCCAAGCTGTGCAGGTTAGGTGAATAGGCCAAGCTAAATTGCCCGTAGTGCTAAGTGCATTAGTCGGAGGGTCAGTGTGAACATGCTGGCCCAAATGGCCTGTTTCCACACTGTGGGGAATCCAGTCTAAAAGTGAGATGTTAAACTGAGTCCCCACCTGCCTGCTCAAGTGGAATCAACAGATCCATGGCACATGAGCAGTTATCTCCAATTCTTGGCCAATACACAATCCTCAATTAATCCTCCTCACAAAATCAAAACAGATGAACCAGTCATTATCAGGCTGTGTGTAGCAATTTGCTGAGTGTAAATTCACTATCGTGCTTCCTACATCATAACGGTGAGACCTTTTCAAAAGTACTTTATTAGCGGAGAGATCTGGTGCCTGTGAAGATTATTTCAGACACAGGTTGCCCGTTCTTTCTCTGGGTTCCCAAGAATATCCCAAAGACCCCTGGAGATGGGAATGTATTTCTGTAATTATAGAAACCTGTGACAGTCAATGGTTCACAGGTCAGCTCCTATATTGTAGCAATACAAATAGAAAATACAGGAAATACTCAGCAGGTCAGACAGCACCTGTGGAACAATGTTATGCTAACCAGATTTTGTAATGCTGTTTGAGGAATTAAATTTGGACAGGATTCTGGCAAGACTCTCTGAAGTAATTCTGTGAAATATTTTGTGTCCACCTGAGGGAACAGATCAGTTATACCAAGACCTCAGAAGGGCAGTGCCTCTGACAGTATAGCTCTCTGTCAGTACTGCACTGCTATGGATCTTGACTCAAACCAATGACTTTTTAACCCAGATACAAGCTGAGACTCCTATTAAACCCTGAAGATCCACAGAAGTTACATCCAAGGCAGGGTTTCGGAATGACACTTGGCACAGTGCACTCAGTACATTTGAACTTCAAGATCACTATGACAGAGTGGAACCACTCCAGTTGAATCAGACAGACATGCAGAGTTGGTGCAGAGAATGACAGCTTGGCTTCTCTCCAGCCCGATTCACCTCGCAGTTTAACATTTTCTGATTCTGCAAGAATACAGAAAGGCTGGATTCAATTTAAGCTTGGAGGCCGTTTACCAGTTAGCTTAGACAATAACTTCCAGATACAGGTCCAAACCACATGATCCTTTCCCTTTGGATCTTTGTTGGAATCGCGTGGCTGATCCTCAGTCCCAGCTCGTGCTCCACTATTGTTTGAATCATAGATTCCCTACAGAGCAAAAGCAGGCCACTCAGCCCATCGCATCCACACTGACCCTCTGAAGGGCATCCCCACCCTACCCTATAATCCTGCATTTCCCATGGCTAATCCATCTAACCTGCATCTTTGGACTGTGGGAGGAAACCAGAGAACCCAGAGGAAATCCACCAGACACAGAGAGAATGTGCAAACAAGTCCTTCAACTCTGTTCTGCCATTCAGTAAGATTATGGTTTACCTGATGTTAATATCAATTCTATACCACTACCTCCCTCCCCCCCACCCCCTCCACCCCGCCACATCCCCCAGCCCCGATAATCTACTGTCTGTGTGGAGTTTGCACATTCTCTCCGTGTCTGCATGAGCTTCCTCTGGGTGCGCTGGTTTCTTTCCACAATCCAAAGCTGTGCAGGTCAGATGAATTGGCCATGCTAAATTGCTTATAGTGTTCGAGGATGTGTAGGTTAGGTGCATAAGTCAGGGGTAAATATAGGATATTAGGGTAAGGGAATGGGTCTGGGTGAGTTACTCTTTGGCGGGTTGGTGTGGACTTGTTGGGCCAAAGGGCCGGTTTCCACACTGGAAGGATTCTATGATTCTAAGAATCTATCTACATCTGAATTAAAAATATTGAAAGACTCTGCATCCACTGCCTTTTGAGGAAACAGATTCCAAAGACTCACTAGCCTCTAAAAAAGAAAGGTTTCCTCATCACCGTTGTAAATGGATACCCTATTATTTTTAAAACATGACCCCCTAGTTATGCGGCACCGAGCCATACAGGGTGGCACAGTGCCAAGTGCCGATGGTGCTGGCTCAGAGTTAATCTCAGCCTGGATGTTGGATGATGGATGGGGCAAGGGTTGTCAGGAAGTGGGGTGGATTTGGATGCAACTTCTGCACAGATTCAAGACACAAAAGCAATCTCACCCCTGAGTGAGAAAGTTGTGGGCACTCACTTCAAAGAGTTGAGCGTAAAATCGAGGTGGGTTTTCCCGTGCAGTCCTCGGAGACACTGCCTTTCCGATGTCTCATTGAAGCCGATATCACATCTGCTGCCCTGGGACAACATTAAATATCTCATGACACTATCTCAATGAAGAACAGAGATTGTTAGTAGATTGTTGGTAGATTGGGGGTTTAGAAAATCTAGCTTTCTTTTGAGTTGTGGATGCAGGTTCCATCTCACGTCGTGCGACTGACATCCGATTTGAGTGCCCTGTGCTGGAATAAGTTGTTTATTGAGCAATTCTTCTTTTCTAGCATCTATGGATGTTGTTCAAAGCCAGGAGTCATAGCCCAGCCACAAAAGATAGGTCTTGCATTTGAAGAGCACCTCAGATGATCTCAAAGCAACCAATGAAAACACTTCTGTTACCAAATTTTGCCACCTGGTCAAATATCTCCAATTAGGGCTCAGTGTCAAATTTTGATCATCAATATTCCTTTATTGCATTAAGAGTGATACATTATTACAAGATGTTGCATTTGTAAGAAATGGTCATTGATAGGGTGAAGGAAATGCAGCAGTCAGTATAAATACAGCAAATAGGAGTGAAATGACCAGATAGGTTTTCTGGTGATGTTAGTTGAGGGATAAATGTCGATACTAGGGGAGAACTCTCCTGGTATCCTTCAAACAATGAATTTGTTGATAATCCACCTGAAAGGATATTGATCATTGCATTGGAAAATTCAGAGGTGCAGCGCTCCCTCAGCAGTGCACTGAAGGGACAGCCGAAACTGTGAGTCCTGGTCTCCAGGGTGTGACTTTAACCCACAAGCATCGAACTCCGTGAGACGGGTGCTGTGACTGACCAGGAACTGACCAAACAATGGACAAGGGAGGGGATGGAGCAGATTCACATTCAGTGCCGAAGAGTCCCAAACCACTTTGCATTGCTATAATACGAGGTGCCAATAGGTGGTGTGTGCTACCTGGGAATGTGTACTGATCTGGGTAGTCCTGGGTGTTCTGAAGCACTCTCTCAAATTTTGCATAAAGAGAAATACTTCAAAACTGAGCTTCAGACAGGCAGTAAATAAATGCAGAAAATCCGGAATATCTTTATTGGACACGTGGAAAGAGAAAAGCTAATGTTTTGAGTTGAATGTGACCCTTATTTGGAAGTGGGAGGAGCAGGGATTGCCAATGTAGGCTGTAGTTCCGTTTATGTCTATTCCAGTGGCCTTTGTGGGGAATGGGTCTTTCTGGGAAGGATAACTTAGAAGAAGGCTATCTCTGAATGTGCTCCCATTACAGGTTGGGATTGGGTTTGGGATTGGGATTGGAATTGTGATTGTGAATTGTTCTCAGTTTACTGTTTGACCAGCAACGTTTGACCTGCAGCAATTAGAATGACTCTCGCAATGTCTGAAGATTATAAAGAGGCCATCACATCAGGACGATTCTGAAGGGTTCTGACTGAGTAGAACCTGATTGGATGTTTGCTGGAAAATCGCAGCAGGTCAGGCAGCATCCAAGGAGCAGGAGAATCGATTTTCGGGCATGAGCCCTTCTTCAGGAGCTCATGCCCGAAACGTCGATTCTCCTGCTCCTTGGATGCTGCCTGACCTGCTGCGATTTTCCAGCAACACATTTTCAGCTCTGATCTCCAGTATCTGCAGTCCTCACTTTCTCCTGGTTGGATGTTTCCCCTGGCAGGGGCAATCGAAGATGTGGAGAAAGGTGTTTCAGTCTAAAGGGCCAATCGTTTAGGTGGGGACAGTATGGGCCTTTAACCTATGAGTGGCCGAACACACATGAAGTAGCTGCTGGGTCAGAGCTCACAGGGCAGAGTTCAGGCAGGTCATCATGGCCTTTTACAAGTATCCCCTATTGGTGACACTGCCCCCTAGTGTGAACGTCAGCCTGTTGGACACACTGTGCCCGAGTGTGGACATCAGCCTGTTGGTGACAATGGCCCCGAGTGTGAACACCAGGCTGTTGGTGACACTGCCCACTAGTGTGAACATCAGCCTGTTGGTGACACTGGCCCCTAAGTGTGAACATCAGCATGTTGGTGACTCTGCCCCCTAGTGTGAACATCAGCCTGTTGGTGACACTGCGCCCAAGAGTGAACATCAGCCTGTTGCTGAAACTGCCCCCGAGTGTGAACACCAGGCTGTTGGTAACATTGCCCCCTAGCGTGAACATTAGCCTGTTGGTGACACTGTTCCCAAGTGTGAACATCAGCCTGTTGGTGACACTGCCCCCGAGTGTGAACACCAGGCTGTTGGTGACACAGCACACTAGTGTGAACATCAGCCTGTTGGTGATACTGCCCCCGAGTGTGAACATCAGCCTGTTAGTGACTCTGCCCCCCAGTGTGAACATCAGGCTGTTGGTAACTCTGCACCCTAGTGTGAACAACAGCCTGTTGGTGAGACTGCACCTGAGTGTGAACATCAGGCTGTTGAGTGACACTGCCCCCTAGTGTGTACATCAGGGTGTTGGTGACACAGCCCCCTAGTGCGAACATCAGTCTGTTGGTGACACTGCCCCCTAGTGTGAACATCAGGCTATTGAGTGACACTGCCCCCAAGTGTGTACATCAGGCTGTTGGTGACACAGCCCCCGAGTACGAACATCAGTCTGTTGGTGACACTGCCCCCTAGTGTGTACATCAGGGTGTTGGTGACACAGCCCCCGAGTACGAACATCAGTCTGTTGGTGACACTGCCCCCTAGTGTGAACATCAGGCTGTTGAGTGACACTGCCCCCGAGTGTGAACATCAGCCTTTTGGTGACACTGCCCCCTAGTGTGTACATCAGGGTGTCGGTGACACTGCCCCCTAGTGTGTACATCAGTGTGTTGGTGACACTGCCCCCGAGTGTGAACATCAGGCTGTTGGTGACACTGACCCCTGTGTGTACATCAGGGTGTTAGTAACACTGCCCCCGAGTGTGAACATCAGGGTGTTGAGAGACACAGCCCCCTATTGTGAACATCAGCCTGTTGGTGACAATGCCCTCGAGTGTGAACATCAGGCTGTTGAGTGACACTGCCCCCTAGTGTGAACATCAGGCTGTTGGTGACTCTGGCCCCTACTGTGAACATCAGCCTGTTGGTGACATTGCCACCGAGTGAGAGCATCAGGCTGTTGGTGACTCTGCCCCTAGTGTGAATATCATGATGTTGATGGCACTGCCCCCGAGTGTGAACATCAGGCTGTTGATGACACAGCCCCCTAGTGTGAACATCAGGTTGTTAAGTGACACTGACCCCTAGTGTGAATATCAGGTTGTTGGTGACACTGCCCCCTAGTATGAACATCTGGCTGTTGGTGACTGTGCCCCCGCGAGTGTGAACATCAGGCTGTTGAGTGACATTGCCCCAGAGTGTGAACATCAGGCTGTTGGTGACACTGCCCGCGAGTGTGAACATCAGGCTGTTGAGTGACACTGTCCCCTAGTGTGAATATCAGGTTGTTGGTGACACTGCCCCCTAGTGTGAACATCAGGCTGTTGAGTGACATTGCCCCAGCCATCAGCCTGTTGGTGACACTGCCCCTAGTGTGAACATCAGCCTTTTGGTGACACTGCCCCCTAGTGTGTACATCAGGGTGTCGGTGACACTGCCCCCAAGTGTGAACATCAGCCTTTTGGTGACACTGCCCCCTAGTGTGTACATCAGGGTGTTGGTGACACTGCCCCCTAGTGTGTACATCAGTGTGTTGGTGACACTGCCCCCGAGTGTGAACATCAGGCTGTTGGTCACCCTCCCCTTGTGTGTACATCAGGGTGTTAGTAACACTGCCCCCGAGTGTGAACATCAGGGTGTTGAGAGACACAGCCCCCTAGTGTGAACATCAGCCTGTTGGTGACAATGCCCTCGAGTGTGAACATCAGGCTGTTGAGTGACACAGCCCCCTAGTGTGAACATCAGCCTGTTGGTGACAATGCCCTCGAGTGTGAACATCAGGCTGTTGAGTGACACTGCCCCCGAGTGTGAACATCAGGCTGTTGAGTGACACTGCCCCCGAGTGTGAACATCTGGCTGTTGGTGACACTGCCTCCGAGTGAGAACATCAGGCTGTTGGTGACACTGCCCCCTAGTGTGAACATCAGGTGTTGGTGACACTGCCCACATGTGTGAACATCTGGCTGTTGGTGACACTGCCCCCTAGTGTGAACATCTGCCTGTTGGTGACACTGCCCACGAGTGTGAACATCTGGCTGTTGGTGACTCTGCCCCCTAGTGTGAACATATGGCTGTTGGTTACACTGCCCCCGAGTGTGAACATCAGCCTGTTGGTGACATTGCGCTCGAGTGTGAACATCAGGCTGTTGGTGACTGTGTCCCCAGTGTTAACCTCAGGCTGTTGGTGACTCTGCACCTGAGTGTGAACATCAGCTGTTTGGTGACACTGCCCGCTAGTGTGAACATCAGGCTGTTGGTGACACTGCCCTCGAGAGTGAACATTAGGGTCTTGGTGACACTGCCCTCTAGTGTGAACATCAGGCTGTTGGTGACACAGCCCCCTGGTGTGAACATCAGGCTGTTGATGACACAGCCCCCTAGTGTGAACATCAGGTTGTTAAGTGACACTGCCCCCTAGTGTGAATATCAGGCTGTTGGTGACACTGCCCCCCAGTGTGAACATCTGGCTGTTGGTGACTGTGCCCCCCAGTGTGAACATCTGGCTGTTGGTGACACTGCCCCCTAGTGTGAACATCAGGCTGTTAAGTGACACTGACCCCTAGTGTGAACATCTGGCTGTTGGTGACTGTGCCCCCACGAGTTTGAACATCAGGCTGTTGAGTGACATTGCCCCAGAGTGTGAACATCAGGCTGTTGAGTGACACAGCCCCCTAGTATGACCATCAGCCTGTTGGTGACACTGCCCCCTAGTGTGAACATCAAGCTGTTGAGTGACACTGCCCACTAGTGTGCACATTAGTCTGTTGGTGACACTGCCCCCGAGTGTGAATATCAGCCTGTTGGTGACACTCCGCTCGAGTGTGAACATCAGGATGTTGGTGACAAAGCCCCCTAGAGTGACAATCAGGCTGTTGGTGACACTCCGCTCAAGTGTGAACATCAGCCTGTTGGTGACACTGCCCCCGAGTGTGAACATCAGCCTGTTGGTGACACTCCCCTCGATGTGTGAACATCAGGATGTTGGTGACTGTGTCCCCAGTGTTAACCTCAGGCTATTGGTGACTCTGCACCTGAGTGTGAACATCAGTCGTTTGGTGACACTGCCCGCTAGTGTGAACATCAGGCTGTTGGTGACACTGCCCTCGAGAGTGAATATTAGGGTCTTGGTGTCACTGCCCCCTAGTGTGAACATCAGGCTGTTGGTGACACTGCCCCCTATCATGAAGATCAGGCTGTTGGTGACACTGACCCCGAGTGTGAACATCAGGTGCTTGGTGATACTACCCCCTAGTGTGAATATCAGGCTGTTGGTGACACAGCCCCCTGGTGTGAACATCAGGTGCTTGGTGATACTACTCCCTAGTGTGAATATCAGGCTGTTGGTGACACAGCCAACTAGTGTGAATATCATGATGTTGATGGCACTGCCCCCGAGTGTGAACATCAGGCTGTTGGTGATTCTGCTACCTAGTGTGAACATCAGGCTGTTAAGTGACACTGCCCCCTAGTGTGAATATCAGGCTGTTGGTGACACTGCCCGCGAGTGTGAACATCAGCCTGGTGGTGACACTGCCCCCTCGTGTGAACATCAGGCTGTTAAGTGACACTGCCCCCTAGTGTGAATATCAGGCTGTTGGTGACACTGCCCCCTAGTGTGAACATCAGCCTGGTGGTGACACTGCCCCCTAGTGTGAACATCAGGCTGTTGGAGACACTGCCACCTAGTGTGAATATCATGATGTTGATGGCACTGCCGGCGAGTGTGAACATCAGGCTGTTGGTGATTCTGCCACCAAGTGTGAACATCAGGCTGTTAAGTGACACTGCCCCCTAGTGTGAATATCAGGTTGTTGGTTTCACTGCCCCCTAGTGTGAACATCAGGCTGTTGGTGACACTGAACATCATGGTCTTGGTGACACTGCCCCCAAGTGTGAACATCAGGTTGTTGGTGACACTGCCCACAAGTGTGAACATTATACTGTTGGTGACTCTGGCCCCTCGTGTGAACGTCTGGCTGTTGGTGATTGTGCCCCCCAGTGTGAACATCAGCCTATTGGTGACACTGCGCCCTAGTGTGAACATCAGGCTGTTGGTGACACAGCCTCCTGGTGTGAACATCAGGCTGTTGGTGACACAGCCCCCTAGTGTGAACATCAGGTTGTTAAGTGACACTGCTCCCCAGTGTGAATATCAGCCTGTTGGTGACACTGCGCCCTAGTGTGTACATTGGGCTGTTGGTGACACTGCCCACGAGTGTGAACATCAGTCTGTTGGTGACACTGCCCCCAAGTGTGAACATCTGCCTGTTGGTGACACTCCGCTCGAGTGTGAACATCAGGCTGTTGGTGACATTGCCCCCGAGAGTGAACATCAGGCTGTTGGTGACACTGCCCCCCAGTGTGAACATCAGCCTGTTGGTGACATTCCGCTCGAGTGTGAACATCAGGCTGTTGGTGACTGTGTCCCCAGTGTTAAACATCAGGCTGTTAAGTGACACTGCCCCCTAGTGTGAATATCAGGCTGTTGGTGACACTGCTGGTGACACTGCCCTTGAGAGTGAATATTAGGGTCTTGGTGACACGGCCCTCTAGTGTGCACATTAGGCTGTTGATGACACTGCCCCCGAGTGTGAACATCAGCCTGTTGGTGACACTGCCCGCTAGTGTGAACATCAGGCTGGCGGGCAGTGTCCAGGCTGTTGGTGACTGTGTCCCCAGTGTTAACCTCAGGCTGTTGGTGACTCTGCACCTGAGTGTGAACATCAGCCGTTTGGTGACACTGCCCGCTAGTGTGATCATCAGGCTGTTGGTGACACTGCCCTCGAGAGTGAATGTTAGGGTCTTGGTGACACGGCCCTCTAGTGTGCACATTAGGCTGTTGATGACACTGCCCCCGAGTGTGAACATCAGCCTGTTGGTGACACTCCAATCGAGTGTGAGCCTCAGACTGTTGGTGACACTGTCCCCGAGTGTGAACATCAGCCTGTTGGTGACACTCCAATCGAGTGTGAGCCTCAGACTGTTGGTGACACTGTCCCCGAGTGTGAACATCAGCCTGTTGGTGACACTCCAATCGAGTGTGAGCCTCAGACTGTTGGTGACACTGTCCCCGAGTGTGAACATCAGCCTGTTGGTGACACTCCAATCGAGTGTGAGCCTCAGACTGTTGGTGACACTGTCCCCGAGTGTGAACATCAGCCTGTTGGTGACACTCCAATCGAGTGTGAGCCTCAGACTGTTGGTGACACTGTCCCCGAGTGTGAACATCAGCCTGTTGGTGACACTCCAATCGAGTGTGAGCCTCAGACTGTTGGTGAACACTGCCCCAAGTGTGAACATCTGCCTGTTGGTGACACTCCGCTCGAGTGTGAACATCAGGCTGTTGGTGACATTGCCCCCGAGAGTGAACTTCAGGCTGTTGGTGACACTGTCCCCGAGTGTGAACATCAGCCTGTTGGTGACACTCCGCTCGAGTGTGAACATCAGGCTGTTGGTGACACTGCCCCCAAGTGTGAACATCTGCCTGTTGGTGACACTACGCTCAAGTGTGAACATCAGGCTGTTGGTAGCACTGCCCACTGGTGTGAACATCAGTCTGTTGGTGACACAACCCCCTAGTGTGGACATCAGGCTGTTAAGTGACACTGCCCCCTAGTGTGAATATCAGGGTCTTGGTGAGATTGCCCTCTAGTGTGAACATCAGTCTGTTGGTGACACTGCCGCCAAGTGTGAACATCTGCCTGTTGGTTACACTCCGCTCGAGTGTGAACATCAGGCAGTTGGTGACACTGCCCCCTAGTGTGAATATCATACTGTTGGTGACTCTGGCCCCTAGTGTGAACGTCTGGCTGTTGGTGATTGTGCCCCCCAGTGTGAACATCAGCCTGTTGGTGACACTGGGCCCTAGTGTGTACATTAGGCTGTTGGTGACACTGCCTCCCAGTGTGAACATCACTCTGTTGGTGACACTGCCCCCAAGTGTGAACATCTGCCTGTTGGTGACACTCCGCTCGAGTGTGAACATCAGGCTGTTGGTGACATTTCCCCCGAGAGTGAACTTCAGGCTGTTGGTGACACTGCCCCCGAGTGTGAACATCAGGATGTTGGTGACACTGGCTCCTAGTGTGAACATCAGGATGTTGGTGACACTGCCCCCTAGTGTGAACATCAGGCTGTTGGTGACACTTGCCCCTAGTGTGAACATCAGCCTGGTGGTGACACTGCCCCCTAGTGTGAACATCAGGCTGTTGGAGACACTGCCCCCTAGTGTGAACATCATGATGTTGATGGCACTGCCGACGAGTGTAAACATCAGGCTATTGGTGATTCTGCCACCAAGTGTGAACATCAGGCTGTTAAGTGACACTGCCCCCTAGTGTGAATATCAGGCTGTTGGTGACACTGCCCCCTAGTGTGAATATCAGGCTGTTGGTGACACTGCCCCCCAGTGTGAACATCTGGCTGTTGGTGACTGTGCCCCCCCAGTGTGAACATCAGGCTGTTGGTGACTGTGTCCCCAGTGTTAACCTCAGGCTGTTGGTGACACTGCCCACTAGTGTGAACATCAATATCTTGGTGACACTGCCCCCAAGTGTGAACATCAGGTTGTTGGTGACACTGTCCACTAGTGTGAACATCATACTGTTGGTGACTCTGGCCTCTAGTGTGAACGTCTGGCTGTTGGTGATTGTGCCCCCCAGTGTGAACATCAGCCTGTTGGTGACACTGCCCTCGAGAGTGAATGTTAGGGTCTTGGTGACACGGCCCTCTAGTGTGCACATTAGGCTGTTGATGACACTGCCCCCGAGTGTGAACATCAGCCTGTTGGTGACACTCCAATCGAGTGTGAGCCTCAGACTGTTGGTGACACTGTCCCCGAGTGTGAACATCAGACTGTTGGTGACTGTGCCACCTAGTGTGAACATCAGGCTGTTGGTGACACAGCCCCCTAGTGTGAACATCTGACTGTTGGTGACTGTGCCCCAACCAATGTGAACATCAGCCCATTGGTGACACTGCCCCCTAATGTGAACATCAGCCTGTTTGTGACACTCCACTCGAGTGTGAACATCAGGCTGTTGGTGACATTGCCCCCGAGAGTGAACTTCAGGCTGTTGGTGACACTGCCCCCGAGTGTGAACATCAGCCTGTTGGTGACACTCCGCTCGAGTGTGAACATCAGGCTGTTGGTGACACTGCCACCAAGTGTGAACATCTGCCTGTTGGTGACACTGCCCTCGAGTGTGAACATCAGGCTGTTGGTAGCACTGCCCACTGGTGTGAACATCAGGCTGTTGGAGACACTGCCCCCTAGTGTGAACATCAGTCTGTTGGTGACACTGCCCCGTAGTGTGAACGTCAGGCTGTTGAGTGACACTGCCCTCTAGTGTGAACATCAGCCTGTTGGTGACAGTGCCCCCGGGTGTGAACATCAGCCTGTTGGCAACACTGCCCCCTAATGTGAACATCAGGCTGTTAAGTGACACTGCCCCCTAGTGTGAATATCAGGGTCTTGGTGAGATTGCCCTCTAGTGTGAACATGAGGTTGTTGGTGACATTGCCCCCTGGTGTGAACATCATACTGTTGTTGACTTTGGCTCCTAGTATGAACGTCTGGCTGTTGGTGATTGTGCCCCCCAGTGTGAACATCAGCCTGTTGGTGACACTGCGCCCTAGTGTGAACATCAGTCTGTTGGTGACACTGCCCCCAAGTGTGAACATCTGCCTGTTGGTGACATTCCGCTCAAGTGTGAACATCAGGCAGTTGGTGACACTGCCCCCTAGTGTGAATATCATACTGTTGGTGACTCTGGCCTCTAGTGTGAATGTCTGGCTGTTGCTGATTGTGCCCCCCAGTGTGAACATCAGCTTGTTGGTGACACTGGGCCCTAGTGTGTACATTAGGCTGTTGGTGACACTCCCTCCCAGTGTGAACATCACTCTGTTGGTGACACTGCCCCCAAGTGTGAACATCTGCCTGTTGGTGACATTCCGCTCGAGTGTGAACATCAGGCTGTTGGTGACATTTCCCCCGAGAGTGATCTTCAGGCTGTTGGTGACACTGCCCGCTAGTGTGAACATCAGGCTGGCGGGCAGTGTCCAGGCTGTTGGTGACTGTGTCCCCAGTGTTAACCTCAGGCTGTTGGTGACTCTGCACCTGAGTGTGAACATCAGCCGTTTGGTGACACTGCCCGCTACTGTGATCATCAGGCTGTTGGTGACACTGCCCTCGAGAGTGAATATTAGGGTCTTGGTGACACGGCCCCCTAGTGTGAACATCAGGCTGTTGGTGACACAGCCCCCTGGTGTGAACATCAGGCTGTTGGTGACACAGCCCCCTCATGTGAACATCAGTCTGTTTGTGACACTGCCCTCTAGTGTGAACATCAGCCTGTTGGTGACACTCCACTCGGGTGTGAACCTCAGGCTGTTGGTGACACAGCCCCCGAGAGTGAACATCAGGTTCTTGGTGACACTGCCCACTAGTGTGAATATCAAGCTGTTGGTGACACTATCCCCTAGTGTGAATATCAGGCTGTTGGTGACACTGCCTCCAAGTGTGAACATCAGACTGTTGGTGACACTGCCCCCTAGTGTGAACATCAGTCTGTTGGTGACACTGCCTCCAAGTGTGAACATCAGACTGTTGGTGACACAGCCCCCTAGTGTGAACATCAGCATGTTAGTGACACGGCGGCCGAGTGTGAACATCAGCCTGGTGGTGACACTGCCCTCTAGTGTGAACATCAGTCTGTTGGTGACACTGCCTCCAAGTGTGACATCAGACTGTTGGTGACACAGCCCCCGTAGTGTGCACATCAGTCTGTTGGTGACACTGCCTCCAAGTGTGACATCAGTCTGTTGGTGACACAGCCCCCTAGTGTGAACATCAGTCTGTTGGTGACACTGCCTCCAAGTGTGAACATCAGACTGTTGGTGACACAGTCCCCTAGTGTAAACATCAGACTGTTGGTGACACTGCCTCCAAGTGTGAACATCAGACTGTTGGTGACACAGCCCCCTAGTGTGAACATCAGTCTGTTGGTGACACTGCCCCCTAGTATGAACATCAGACTGTTGGTGACACAGCCCCCTAGTGTGAACATCAGTCTGTTGGTGACACTGCCCCCGAGAGTGAACATCAGTCTGTTGGTAACACAGCCCCTCAGTGTGAACATTCGGATCTTGGTGACACTACCCCCGAGTGTGAACATCAGGTTGTTGGTGACACTGCCCCCTAGTGTGAATATCAGGCTGTTGTTGACACTGCCCCCTGGTGTGAATATCAGGATATTGAATGACTGTGTGAGGCACCTGGATTGATAATATCCTTCTGACATGTAAAGTGTACCGCAAGGTTAAACTCTAATTTTGAGTCAATTTATGCCCGTCATATTTTATGAGTAACGTTCCATTAGTAGAATGTTAATTAATAGAATAGAAAGCAGATGGACTGAGCGAAAAACGAGAATTGCTCTGACATTGACATCCATAGCTGGTCAGATTCTCCACCAAGTGTGGAGTGTTTTGGAACAGAACAGAACAGATGTTGGAGCAGGAGTAGGCCGTTCAGTCCCTTGAGCCTATATCGCCATTGAATATGATCATGGCTGATCTATCTTGGCCTCAACTCCATGTTCCTGCCCGCTTTCCTTAACCCTTTAAATCTGTGCTCATTAAAAATTTGTCTATCGCCTCATTAAATTTATTCAGTGTCCTAGTGTTCACTCTGAGGTAGTGAATTCCACAGATTCATGACTCTGAGAGAAGCATTCCTTCTTGTCTTTGTCCCCACCCCAACTCTGTTCAGAGGTTCTTTCCTGCAGTGAGTAAAGATTCTCCCTGTAGAAGGAGTGATGCCTCAAAATCAGCAAATCTCATCTCTCCCCCACCCCCCCACACTGCATATACCCAATAGAATTGGTCATCGGATCACAACACTCTCAGACACACTCCATTGAGCAGGGAACTGAAGGCCAGATTCAACTCCTGTTGATTTTATTTCCTTTTTTTAAATGAAAAGTTATTCTGAAATATGAAGGTGTGGCACACTTCTCTTCATAGGTCAGAGCGTTAATTACAGGAGTTGGGACATCATGTTATGGCTGAACAAGACATTGGTGAGGCCACATTTGAAGCAGTGCACACAATTCCGCCTCCCTGCTATAGGCAGGATGTTATTAAACTGGACATGGTAAAAAAAAAGATATACAAGGAAATTACTGAAACTGGAGAGTTTAAGTTATAAGGAGAGGCTCGCTAGGCTGGGGCATTGGAGGCTGAGGGGTGACTTTATAGAGGTTTATAAAATCATGAGGGGCATAGATTAGCTGAATAGTAAAGGTCTCTTCCCCAGGATAGGAGAGTCCAATACTAGAGGGCATAGGTTTAAGGTGAAAGGGGAAATATTTGAAAGGGAACTCGGGGACAACTTTTTCACACAGAGGGTAGTTCATGTATGGAACGAATTGCCAGAGGCAGTGGTAGAGGCAGATACATCTATACCATTTAAAAAACATTTGGACAAGTACATGAATAGGAATATCTAGAAGGATACGGGCCAAATGCAGGCTAATGGGACTAGTTCAGTTAAGGAAATCTAGTTGGATCAGTTGGGCCCAATTGTCTGTTTCGGTGCTGTATAACTCGATGAGTCCATAAGTGTTGCTTAATTTAAAGAAGAACTCTGCAAAGAGACTTGTTTCATGAACACTCCGGACAGATACAGCGGTTCAATAAGTCCTGAATACATCCACCACAAAAGTACTTTCTGTTCACTGTAATAGGAAAAGCAAGATTGTGTCTCAGAGAATTAAGATTTTGTCAGAGTTATGTGCTGAAGAGTGTGGAGAACATCTTGGTCAAAGTCTTTTGCCTGGGATGACTGTAAGTGAACCGTCTGTTGTGGGATAGATTGTGAATATAATTGAACACATTCTACCCCTGCTGACCCTTAAGTCAATGCCTATTTTAAGAGGAAGTTTTTAAAATATATTTGTTCCTTCATGGCTTGTGGATGAGAGTTTTCAGATGGAATAGGTATTAATAATGCTGAGCTGGATTGAACAGAAAAAGCGCAACCCGAGATGAACACACCATAATGTTTGAGGTTCCTATTATTTCTTCCACCCTGCTCTCCTTAGCCTGGCCATTGGTGGAGCTTCCAGAATAGCAGAGGCACCCTTTCAATCTGTGTACAAAAATAATTACACTAAGGACAGGCCATTGTAATTGAAAATGGGCATTGCATTTGCATGTGCTCTAACGTTACTAGTCAGCTGTAGTTCATTTAGCTCTATCACCAGAATACCTCAGGAAAATAATTTCAAGACATGTCATTGGGATCTCACACTTCTGTCTGAAACATGCAGCAACTTGTCCCTCAGTTTGAAAGCAAATGCTGCACGAATTTTAGAAGATAAAATACTCAGGAGGGATAGACAAGGTGGGCAGGTTTCCAACCCCATGGGTAATGTGGCAGCCATGTTACACTGTTCACCAAGAGCTGGGTGCTAATTGTGGTGTGACTGTACAAGTGCTGCATTTACTGTGTGATAATGTCTGAGTCCACCAAACACACGGAGAGCACTAAGGGATACACTCAGTGAAGCTCCAACATTATCGAGTCTAAAATTTGATTTTTCTCGCATTTTTGGGAACCGGAAAATGTTGCAGGTGGTGCTGGGAAAACCAGAGAACAGGAAGGGTTTTTGCCCTAAACGTCGATTCTCCTGCTCCTCAGATGCTGCCTGACCTGCTGTGCTTTTCCAGCGCCACACTCTTGATTCTTATCTCTGTATTCCCCTTGCAGGATGGCTCGCCGGGGCACACAGTCACATATAAAACCTCGATCTCTTGCGACACAAACCTTTTCTCCCCGTTATTCCACGATGTTTATCCTTCACAACGCAAAGCTGCTGGCTCCGAGTCTTCACAGAATCACAGATTCCCAGCAATGTTATGGTGGAGAAAGAGACCACTCCACCCATCATGTCAATACTGTCTCTCCAAATGAGCATTAAATCTTAATGCCATTTTCCTGCCTTTTCCCAATAACTCTACTCATTATTTCTATTCAAGTTATCAACAGTCTGTCCTTGTCCACTCATGTTGACACAATGGTCAAGAAAGCACAACAATATCTCAGGAGGCTAAGGAAATTCAGTATATCCACAAGGACTCTCGCCAATGTTTACAGATGCACCATAGAAAGCATCCTATCCAGATGCATCACAGCGTGGTGCGGCAACTACTGTTCCCGAGACCACAAGAAGCTACAGAGAGTCATGTACACAGCCCAGTCCATCACACAAGCCAGTCTTCCACCCATCCATTCCATCTATACACCCCATATCTCTGGAAAGTAACAACTTAATCAAAGTCCCCTCCCACCCCAGTTATACTTTCTTTCCCCCTCTTCCATCAGGAAGAAGATACAACAGTTTGAACGCATGTATGAACAGATTCAAGAACAGCTTCTTCTCCGCTGTTATCAGACTTTTGAACGGATCCTCTCAAATGTTAATGTTGATCTTTCTCGCTCTTTGTACCTTCTCTGTGGCTGTAACACTGTATTCTGCACTCTGTTCTGCTACCCTGATGCATTTTGTATAATAGAATCTACCTGTGTAGCATGTAAAACAACACTTTTCATTGGATCTTAGTTCATGTGACAACAATAAATCAGTCAATCAATCATACAATGCTCCTCTTGAATGTTTCAGTTGAACCTGCCTCCACCACATTTCCAGGCCCTAATGACTCGCTTCTCACAATGCATTTGCTATTTTTGAAAATTGCTTTATATCCATGCTCTCCGGTTCTTGTCCTTCAAGTAACGCAAATTAGTTTCCTATTTGAGATATCACCTATGGCAGTGCACAGAAGATGTTTATTACGCTGCTGTGATTAAACAGGACGATCATAAAGCTCCACCTTTAAGTTACTCTTCCCCTGCTCTTGGAGGTTGACCATTCTAATGGAATGAAATAAGACTCATTTTGACCATGTGGGGGATGGGGGATGGGGGAGAGGGGTGCAATGCAGTGGGGCAAGGGAGGGGAGATGGAAGGGCAAGGAGTATAGGAGAGAGAGGGTGAATGGGGGGGTGCAAAGGGGAATGAGGAGTTCCACTTGCTGGCAACGCCTTCCCCCTTTGCACATTCTCACAATCAAAATCAATGACCTCCGGTCATCAGCCACTCACAGGCACCTCTGGGGGAATAAGGGACCAGTGGGGTTGAAGAGTTGAAATAAGGATCAGTCCTTCATATACAGGACCATTGACTCCACCCCACTTCCCCCCGCCACCACCCCCTGGCTCCTGCCTGTTTGTAAGTATAAGGAGATGGCAATTGAAAGGAAAGTTGCAAACGTATTCAGTTCTGTACAATATCAAATTAAAATGTGTTTGCAAAAAGATATATATGAGGTAATTTTAACAGACTACAGTGTCTTAATTTAATTACTCTGAAAGTATTTAGGAATTCTTTGAGGCTGGATATAGGAGTTTGAACACTGGAGAGGTGTAAGGAGCTATAATCCACAAAACCCGCTCTCTACAAGAGAACGTGCAGCTCGGAGAACCTTTGCTCAAGAGTGGGGTGAAGGGAGGAGGCAGGGTCTCCATGAACAGCTACAGCTAGCACAGGAATTGAACTCTTGCTGTTAGCTTCATTCTACCATTAGACCATAAGATATAGGAGCAGAGAATAGGCCATTCGGCCCATCAAGTCTGATAGGTTTTTTTAAACCCCATTTTCCCACTTTCTCCCCATAACCTTTGACCCCCGTGGCAATCAATAATTTATCTATCTCTGTTTTAAATATACTCAATGACCTGACCTCCACAGCCTTCTGTGGCAATGAATTCCACAGGTTCACCACTCTCTGGCTAGAAGAGGCTTCTCCTTATCTCCATTCTAAAAGATCTTCCTTTTAGTCTCAGGCTGTGCCCGCGGGTCCTCGTCCCTCCTACCATTGGAAACATCTTCTCAACGTGAACTCTGTCCAGGCTGTTTCGTATTCTGAAAGTTTCAATCAGATACCCCCTCATCCTCCTAAACTCCACGTTCCTGATGTCTTAAGGTTTTCATTCTTGTGAACCTCCTCTGGACCCACTCCAAGGTCAGGACATCAATCCTGAGGTATGGGGCCCAAAGTTGCTCACAATACTCTAAATGCGGTCTGACTAGAGCCTTCTAAATCCTCAGAAGTACATCCCTGCTTTTCTATTCTAGTAACCTCAAGATGAATGACAACATTGTATTTGCCTTCCTAAATGCCAACTCAACCTACATGTTTACCTTAAGACAAACCTGGACTCGAACTCCTAAGTCCCTTTGCCCTTCAGATTTCTGAATTTTCTCCCGTGTTAGAAAATAGTCCATGCCTCTATTCTTCTGACTAAAGTGCATGACGTCACACTTTCCCACATTGTATTTCATCTGCCACTTATTTGCCCACTCTCCTAACTTGTTTAAATTGACTCGATCACTTCAAGGATTAGAAGGGCCCACATCCATATTCATCACAAGCAAGAGAAAGGAGCAACCTGAAATTTTCTTGTGGCAGCACATGAACATTTTCCATCAGGAGTCATTAGGAAGAAAAATCCCAGCAGATTTCCATAAACCCCACATGGTAGGCATTCAGCCAACTGTGCTTCAGCCCCTTCACTGGTTAGAGGGCAGACCAGTGATAATCAGACTGTCTGGTATAAAGCAAGCAGACAGTCCCGCTTGTCGCCCTTCCTCTGCCTTGTTCTGTGGATTGGAGCCCGTACACTGATGGGATACCCAATGAGTCAGCCATCTCTTACCTCAGGGTTTAGATCAGAGTGGTGCTGGAAAAGCACAGCAGGTCAGGCAGCATTCGAGGAGCAGGAAAATTGATGTTTCCGGCAAATGTCCGTCATCTGGAATCTCTTACCTCACTTCATAGTGACAATGTGCACAGAGTATTGGAGCTGGACTGAAGGCCTTGTTTTATGCTATAGAGTTGACCAGGAACTTGCCAGATTTAATTGGTAACCTCTGTTGGAAGTAGATCTTACTTGGGTTGACTGTTGGGAAGTAACATTTGACTTCCTTCCATTGGGCGGTGGGCGATTGGCGGAAATATGCTGGGAATTTTTTTCCCAAACGACTCCTGATGGAAGATGTGCCTGTCCTGTCACAGGAAAATTTCAGGTTGCTCCTTTCATTTCCTTGTGATCAGTATAGATGTGAGCATTTCTAATCCTTGAAGTGATTGCGTCAATTTAAACATGCTGCTGCAAGCTTTAGTGAATTTAAAATGAAGCAAAGAATTTCATTTCTCACACACTTTCTCTGGAGGTTACCGAAAATGTAATGTTTCACTCATGAAACGTTTCGAAACTATTACAAACATGCACAAAAATGGAGTCATAGACTCATAAAGCTACAGTCCAACTCATCCATGTTGAACTGATACCCTAAATTAATCTAATCCCATTTGGGAGCATTTGGCTCATATCTCTCTAAACCCTTTCTATTCATATACTCATCCAGATGCCTTTTAAATGTTGTAATTGTACCACCCTCTACCATTTCCTCTGGCAGCTCATTCCATACACGCACCACATTTTGCATTAAAAATTTGCCCCTTAGGTTCTTTTTAAATCTTTCCCCTCTTCCCTCTAATTTTGAACTCTCCTACCCTGGGGGAAATACCTTGGCTATTCACCCTATTCATGCCCCTCGTGATTTCATTAACTTCTATAAAATTCATCCACCAGCCTCCAACACTCCAGGGAAAATAGTCCCAGCCTGTTCAGCCTCTCCCTATAGCTCAAACCCTCCAACCCCTGCAACATCCTTGTAAATCTTTTCTGAACCCTTTCAAGTTTCACTATATCCTTCTTATAGAGGGAGATCAGAAATGAATACAGTATTCCAAAAGTGGTCTGAACAATGTCCTGTATAGCTGCAACATGACCTCCCTACTCCTATACTCAACACACTGACCAAAATTGACAAGCATACCGAATGTTTTCTTCACTATCCTGTCTACCTGCGACTCCACTTTCAAGGAACTATGAACCTGCACCCTCAGGTCTCTTTTTTCAGCAACACTGCCCAGGATCTTACCATTAAGTGTATAAGCCCTGCCCTGAATAAGATAAAACAGTAATTATAAAAATGCAACCTAATTCAGCCTCTATTTCAATGCAGGCCTGATATTTCTTAGACAAGCTTTTGCTTTGGCTGAAGTGAGTATCTTGAAATAAGCAGAGACTTCCTAGCAGCTGTGATGGCTTACAGTTGATCTGCCCAGAAGTGAATTGCTTAACTTGGAGCTTGAAGATGGAACAGGTTAGTGCAGAGAGTCCTTCATTCTCTTTCAAAAAATTGCATGAGGCGCTTTGGCTGCTTAATTGACTGAAGCAGTCAGATGGCTTTGCTTGCTGGACTCCCTCTGACTCTGACACTGCTCTGGTCAGAAGTCAGTTTGAATTTTCTACTGCGTATTTTAGTTGTGTTCCCTAAGTCATCACTTGGTGTACTTTTCCTAAAAGCTACATCCCCAGTGGGAATTTCTCCAACTTTTCTATCACTACTTCACTTTTTAAAAAAAACAAGTCCTCCTTAGTTCCATTGATGCCCTCAACTTGGGATGTTCACTTGATCTGGACGCCTATTAATGGTGTCCCACTCTCAAGCCTGGTTGGAGAATGAGCAGGTGAAAACTAGGTAAAAACAAGGACTGCAGATGCTGCCTGAACTGCTGTGCTTTTCCAGCACCACTCTAATCTAGACTCTGGTTTCCAGCAGTCTAGAGTCTGCAGTCCTTGTTTCTTGTAGATTCTTGTAGAGAGAGGAGGAAAACTTCTTCAAGACAGACATCCTTGCAAGAGGATTCGCAGTTTCCTCCTCTCTCTACAAGAATCTCAGGGAGTCCCTCTCCCACTGCAACTGGCCTGTATTCCTGATTAAGGGCTTTTGCCCGAAACGTCGATTTTACTGTTCCTCGCATGCTGCCTGAACTGCTTTGCTTTTCTAGCCCCACTCTAATCTAGAATGGAGAATGAGCGGGGTGATGAAGCGAATACTGAGGGGGGGAGCAGCTCTGGAACTCAGTAGGGTGAGCTGCTGGCACTTGCAGAGTGTTGAGATGTGCATCTTATCAAGCTGGAGAAATTAACTCCAATCCCCAGGCCTCTCTAGCAGTTGGCCCAAGGGTAAATCCTGGGGTGGGAATGATTGGTATGTCATGGTGGAAAGTCAAAACCCTTCCTCCTGTGTCCTCAGCAACGTTCAAAATCCACCTACCTCCTGATGATCAATGTCCTGTGGTTTCTAAAGTATAATGGGCCAGGAAATACTCAGATGGCCATCAGTCTATGACTTGAATACCTGTGAAGGGGACTAGTGGAGTCAGTTAAGTTGCACAATTGTATGTATAATGATCTCACAGTCCATCAAAGGGCACTCCAGCTACAGTCAGGTCTGATACCTTTCTGCTGGACATTAATTCCCTATATTGGCTCCCATTGTGTCTCATTCTACAATCCTAAAAAAGCTACAAGCTCTCACTGTCGCGCTTGATTGATGATACATTGTCATTTGGGGTTCAGGATGATTTATAAATAAATCCCAGGATAGGTGAGTCCAAAACTAGAGAGCATAGGTGAGAGGCAAAAGATGTAAAAGGGATCTGAGGGGCAACGTTTCATGCAGAGGGTGGTACATGTATGGAATGAGCTGCCAGAGGATGTGGTGGATGTGGGCACAGTTACAACATTTGGGCAGGTACATGGATAGGAAATGTTTTGAGCACTATGGGCCAAATGCAGGCAAATGTGACTCGAAGGGTCTGTTTTCGTGTTGAATGACTCTATGACAGACTGATCAAGAAAAAGACAAAGTCAAGAAATATCTTTAGCCTTAGACCACAAAGTAGCATGATTCATTTTGCATGAATACTGTGTATCGCCAAACATGCACATATATTCCATGTTCTTGTTTCAGGGAGAGGTGATGACCTAATAGTGTTGTTGCTAAATCAGGGACACAGCTAATGTCCTAGTGATCTGACTTTGAATCTCTAATACAGCAGATTGAATTCAAATTGAATAAAAGTTGCATCTTCTCTCATTAAATGCTTAACTCAGTATTTCTGCTACAAGTTGAGACCAGAACCCAAGGCCACAGCCTCAGAGTCAAGGTTTAGAACTGAAATGCGGGGGGAGTTTCTACAGCCAGAGGGTGATAAATATAGGATACTCATTGCCTTAGAAAGCTGGGAGGTGGGGGGAGTGCAGGCAAGTTATTGAGTGCATTTAAGACAGAAATAGACAAGCTCTTGTTTGGTAAGTGGGTCAAAGGTTACAGAGAGAAGGCAGGAGAATGGAATTGAGAAACATATCAACCATGATCAACTGACATAGCAAACCCAATGGGCTGAGTGAGCTAGCTTTGCTCCGATATCTTATAGCCTCGGGAATGGCTAATCTTTTTCTGTGTGTTCATGTGAGTCTTGCAGTCAGGTGGTGTTCTTCCAGAGAGAGCTGCATATTCCTACACACTCGCTCTGTGCTATTTATTTCACAGTGATATGTAGCCCCATGATATCATTGCAAGATGGCTCCAGGGTCTTGAATCCTTTACACAGTAAAACAAGATTTGATTCTTATTCACTGATGTATAGGTATTTTTCCTATTTATCCTGTGGATCCTGTGTTGGGGTAGGGCCCATTCTGCAGATTTTTACTCCAGTGGAGGTACTATCTGAGTGATTTTATTGATTTGTAAGTGGATGGGAGTGATCCCTCTTCTGGGCAGAGTGTCGAAGATAAGGGGGTGTGGGATTGGACATCTCAAGGCAAAGGAAGCGATACATAGCTGAAGATATTCAAATGACTTCCCGTCAGAGACACCAAATGGCCTGACTGAAGGACTGAAGCCTGTGTATGTGAGACTGAGGAGTAAATCTGATTGATTATTCTCTTAGCATCACAAAGCAGCAAGCAGCAGGGAGATGTTTGCCAAAGTTCAGAACTGAAAACATTATTTAATGAAATACTGCAATCTCAAACGTTGCCGGCCCTTCCAGCTCACGCCTCATTATTACTGTTTTTCCCCGGTTGCCAGTCCACTCGCTCTCACTTAGTGTGGATTTCTGTCTCAAACATCTGAAAGACCAGCAGCCAGCACTGTAAACCAAAACCAGATGATGTTTCCACTTTCTGAGGAATGAGACAGCAGTGGCTCACTGATTCTCTTACACAATATCAAAGCGGTACGAAAAGAAAGAATACGAATTGTCTTTATATTGTGCCTTACCCAGCCTCTGCACGTCCCAATAAAGTGCTTTGTGAAGTACTGTGTTATAGGAAAAGACAGATCGTACACAGTAAGATCTCACAAATGGTACATTGATAGCGTGTTACGTTGTTCTCTTCCACGTTAAGATATCAATTTCAACGGGTGAAATAATAATGTAGGTTCTTTTGTTTTTGAAAATAACGATAACATAGAAGCTAGCTATAGTACATCTGACTTCCATTACTGACATGTATAATGTCCAAATTGATGTGTGACTATTAGGATTTGCCATAATTTTATATTTGCTCCCTTAAAGGCGCATCCACTGTTTTTTTTTCACAGTATTGGGTAAGGGACAAATATTGGATGGAAACTTTGTAAATTTTCCTGTCATTCCCTGAACAAAGCCACAGGATTTTATTTACAGGAAATTCCCCCACATTGAACCATAGTTAATATTGGGAAGGGGACAAGGATAGAGGCCTTCTCCCTGTAACCATGGATCCCCTTACCAAGCAAGAACATAGCTATCTCAATCTTAAATACATTCAATAATTTGCCCTCCACAGCCCTCTCAGGTAACGGGTTTCCCCAGATTCACCAGCCTCTGGCTGAAGGAGTCCCTCCTCATTTCTATTCTAAGGGATCATCCCTTCACTCTGAGGCTGTGCCCTCGGGTTCTCGTCTCAACATGGAGCAGGAATACTGAGTTAATATCTGGCTGAAAAACAGCTCACAAAGGAACTGAAAACAACCCTGGACTGTTCTGACTTAAAAGCAGTTACTCCTGTCATTTTGTGAATTTATGAAAAGATTTGTGCTCTGAACCATTGTTCTCCTGCTTGGACTGTTTTGAGAAGTGCCCCAATTAGCTTTCAAAATCACTTTGAAGACTGCAATCATTTTAAAAACATGTTTCTCATGAAGGCCAACAGCTGCCATTTATTTAATATCTCTCTCATCTTTCATTAAAAATATTTGAAATAGCTCAGTGCTTTGGGAATGTCACTTTGTGAAAGCTTGTGTTGGGAGTGTTATGCTACAGTATCTGAGTGTTGTAGCCAAGCCTGCTCTGTGTCTGTATCAGGTGCTTTGTGTTAACTCAGACTTGGTGGAGTGTACACAAGTATGGCCTGTTCATCATAACTGAGCTGCTGTGTGTGTCTGCACACTCTGCAAGATGGTGTCAGAGCAGGCTCATCAACTCTGACCCCTCTTCGTCTTCCTTTTCTTTTCTCTCCTTTTCTCATTTGTCATTCTCTTTTTTTTAGCTTTAGCATTTTGCTTTAGTTTTCTTTCTCCTAACCTACCTTCTGGAGAGCAGTGGTGGCGGTATCGGGCTCGTTGAATTTGGCGGTTGGCTAAATGTCCAGTGTGAGGCAGCGGCTGGGGATCTGACTGGACACTCGGTGAGATCCCAAAGCCTGGCATGTGGACCGAAGGCGAGACTGAGGCCCGGCACAGATGGAGCCTGGATTGAGTGTTTGGCAGTCTAAGATCCAATGGTCAGGAGAGCAAGGGAGATCGAGCCAGCACAGGGAAAGCGTGCCAAAGCGGAGGTGATCAAACCGTTATGTGAAGTGCACCCAGCATGGCTAAACATTTAAGAAAGGCTGCAATGTTGAGCTTTTAGCTTTATTTCTTTATTTTCATACTAAGAAGGACTATAATGTTTAGCTTTTAACTTTAATGCTTATTTTGTTCTAGCTTGTTCTTAAATTTTTGCACATAGGCACTTGTACCTAAGATGGCGGGGTGTGTGATGACATTGAAAACTTTTCATTGTACTAATGTTCTTTTGTATTTGAGTACACATGACAATAAAGTCTAATCTAAGCTGCTCTGTGTCCATATTTACCTGCTATGGCCCCTAGCATAACTGAGCTGGCTTGTGTACCAATGGTTAACTTCAATCTCGAGGCAAGATACTATCAGTGACTGGGAGGGAAAGGGATTTGGCTGGGTTTTTAATTATAAAACCGGTTTCTACATCTACTGTTGAGAACTGGCATCAGTCTAGGCAGCCTACCTCATCAAAGACTCATGTGGTATTCAGACTTTAGTGATTGAGCCCACTTTGATGATAATTAATGGTTTGTTTTATTTTCTCTAAACTTTCATCAATATTGTACTTTTGAGAAAAGATTACTCAATGAAGAACTTTCTTCAAAAGCCTTTAAAATATTGTTGAGAAGTGCCCCCTCGTGTTTTTTCATTACCATTAGCATTTGAGCAACAGCACTGTCATTCTATAGATATATTGCGTTTTTTCACTATAGAGCTTTAAACAAAAAGCACTTTCCGAGTTAAGGCTGCTGCGTCCTGGCTTGGATTTGAAGCATTTGCCTAGCTTGATCCAAAATGGTCATTGAGGTAAGAAAAATGTGAATAAGTGAATTTGAAGAAACAACATTCCTGGTGTGAGGGCTATATTAGCGTGCCAGTGTTTGCTACATTCCAATAGTTCCTTAAGGACATTGAGAATCACCACATATTGTGGGATCACATTCAGCTAGAGAAGGAAATCAGTTTCCCTTCCCTGAAAACACATTGGTGAACTAGTTGGACCGGGACAATTTTCTTGAAATTTCCTTTGCCACTGTTTCTGATGCAAACCCACAAATTTCTACTTTTATTGAATTCAATTATCCCAATTTTCATAGCTGGGTTTGAACTATTACACCGGAGTGTTGCTGGTCTCAAATCCCGCCCAAAGCCACAACAGGCTTACCCTTCCAGCATCTGGAGAGACACATCAGGCAAACAAAGTACCGCCTTCTATTTGTTTTTCGAAATAGGTCGATAGTCTGGTGGGAGAAGCCTGTAGCTGGAGGGAAGCTACTCCACATCTTACATGGACAAGCAGGAGACTGTCCAGCTCTTACCATCTGCCATGGTTATGATAGAAGAATTTATAAATTGGTAATCGACCTGTTCAGCCAATCCTTCCAGAATTGTGCTCGGAAATGGGACTTGAAACTGGGACTTCTGGCTCAGAGACAGGAATGCTACCCACTGCGTCTCTGGGGCGGCACAGTGGCTCACCGGTTAGCACTACTGCCTTACAGCACCAGGGACCCGGGTTCAATTCCCGCCTCGGGCAACTGTCTGGGTTGAGTTTGCACATTCTCCCCGTGTCTGCGTGGGTTTCCTCCGGGTGCTCCGGTTTCCTCCCACAGTCCAGAGATATGCAGGTCAGGGTGAACTGGCCAAACTAAATTGCCCATAGTGTTAGGTACATTAGTCAGGTGTAAATACAGGGTAGGAGAATGAGTCTGGGTGGGCTACTCTTCGGAGGGGCTGTGTGGACCTGTTGGGCCAAAGGGCCTATTTCCATACTGCAGGGAATCTAATCTAATCATCTCGTCTCAACACTTCCTCCAAGCTATCCCCCCCCCCATCCTGAAAGTTAAAATCAAATTGAAGTTGGTGAGGTAACCAGGTGGTGAGATTCTGTGACGCTTGGCTAGTTATGCTTTCCTGGCTTGTCTAGTTATGACTACAGCAAGCAATGAGGTGGAATGTTGCTCTTCATCAGAGAGGGATTGGAGCATCATAGTACAGACATCCTGCTGTAGTTATGCAGAGTCTTGGTGAAACCTCATCTTGAATATTGTGTACAGTTCTGGACTCCTTAACTAAGGAAGTGTAGACTTGTCTTGGAAGGCGATTGACAGAGGTTCACTATGGTAAAAACAATGACTGCAGACGCTGGAAACCAGATTCTGGATTAGTGGTGCTGGGAGAGCACAGCAGTTCAGGCAGCATCCCTTGGATGTGCTTTTCCAGCACCAATCCAGAGGTTCACTATATTAATCTCTGGAAAAGTGGGATTACCTCGTGGAAATATTCACAAACTAGGTCTGTATTTCCTCAAGTTTCAAAGAATGAGAGGTGATCTCATTGATATTCCTGCAGGGTTCAACAGGCTGGATATAGATAAGATGTTCCACCTGCCTGGAGGAAATAGCGATTAGTACCAGGGGACACAATCCTTAGAATAAGGGTTAGTCTATTGTGATGAGGATAAATTCCTTCACGCAGTGAATCATTGTGATTCTATACCTCAGAAAGCTCAGTTATTGAGTTAGTTCAAGTCAAAGATTACTAGATTATTTGAAGTAATAACATAAAGGGAAATGGAGATTGTGCAGGCGAGCGACATTGAGGGAAATGATTAGCCATGGGCCAATGGAATGGCGGTTCAGGGGCCTGAATGACTAACTTCTGTTCTATTTTGTGCATTTGGGGATCAAACGTCCTACCAAACATTGGCAAATCAAATACTCTTTTGCCGTCAAGGAAACAGGGTTGATCAGAATTGCATGAACACACATTCAGTAATTCTGCAGCTAGCTAAGCATAAAACTATTAACTCTTCTCCCTTTCCCCATCATCAAAAATCATACTTCCATCTTCTTTCAGGTGAGAGGTATCAATCAGGAACTTTAACTCTGTTTCCCCCATTGGTGCAGAGAATTTGCAGCATATCCTATTTTTAATTTAGATTTCCAGCCTTTGTGGTGTTTTGTGGCTGAGGTTTAGATAAATTACATTCAATTAAATTCTGTTAGATGAGGAGGAAAGGGATGTAAGGATCAGTTAATGTGGAATTAAATATTGTTGGAGGAAGGCTTCTGTAAAACATAAGCACTAGTGTCGACCAGCTATAGAGTCATAGAGCTATCCAGCACAGAAACAGACCCTTCGGCCCAACTCATCCATATTGACCAGATTTTCTAAACTGAATTAGCTCCATTTGCCTGCATTAGGCCCATGTCCCTCCAAACCTTTCCTATTCATGTACATGTCCAAATGTCTTATAAATGTTGCAATTGCACCTGTTTCAACCACTCCTCTGTCTGCTCATTCCATATGCGCTCCACCCTCTGTGTGAAAATGTTCACCCTTTTAAATGTTTCCCCCTCACCTTAAATATGACTGTTACCTCACAGCGCCAGGGACCTGGGTTCGGTTCTACCCTTGGGTGACTGTGTGGCAGTTTGCACATTCTCCCCGTGTCTGCGTGTTCCCTCTGCATGCTCCAGTATCCTCCCACAGCCCAACGATGTGTTGTTCAGTGGATTGACCATGCTAAATTGCCTATAACGTCCAGGAGTATGTAGGCTAGGTGGATAAGCCATGGGGAATGCAAGGTTATGAGGATAGGGTACAGCGGTGGGTCTGGGTGGGATGTTCTTCAGAGGGTCAGTGTGGAATCAAAGGGCCAAAAGGCCTGCTTCCACACTGTAAAGATCCTACGATTCTACGTACGAATCCTAATGATTCTACGCTCTCTAGTTTTAGACTCCCCTACTCTATGGAAAAGACTTTGGCCATTCACCTTATTTATGCCCCTCAGCCTCACATACTCCAGGGAAAAAGGTCTCGACCTATCCAGTCTCTTCATATAACTCAAGCCTTTCAGTCTTGGTAACATCCCTGTACATCATTTTTTGCACACTTTTAAGTTTCCTAACAATCGGGCTGAATGGCCTGTCTTCCCTGCGGTAATGTCTGTGGAGCTAGTTATCTGACTCAGCAGCTAAACATTAAAACTTCATTCACACCCAGTCCCTTCAGAATACAATGTATATCACAACCAGGGTCTGGGAGCCTTTGACAGGTGAAGGCTGGGAACCAGACTAGAGTAAACTAATGAACATTTATGAACAGGGCCATGCCTGAGTTGGATTCTGTTAGAACCTTGGGTCTGTGTTCTATATAATCTCACGTCATTAATAATGCATATTAGCTAATGGCATAAAAGCTATTAACCCTTTATACTACACTTAGAAGCAATGCCTCAGGAGTGCTATTAGTCAATCTTTATTGTAAAAATAAGACTTTTAGCACAATTATATTTCCCATCCCTGGACTGGACAAGAGGGCATGTCTTATGAAGAAAGATTGAGGGAGCTAGGGCTTTTCTCATTGGAGAGAAGAAGGATGAGAGAGGTATACAAGATAATGAGCGGTATAGATAGATATGGATATCCAGAGACTTTTTCTCAGGGCAGAAATGGCTATCACAAGGGGCATTATCTAAAGGCAATTGGAGAAAGGTTTAGAGGAGATGTCAGAGGTAGGTTCATTACTCAGAGTTGGGTCCGTGGAATGCACTGCCAGCAGTGGTAGTAGAGTCAGATACATTAGGGACATTTCAGCGATTCTTGGATAGGCACATGGATGATAGTAAAATGAAGGGTCTGCAGATTAGTCTCATCTTAGAGTAAGGTAAAAGGTCGGCACAACATCAAGGGATGATGGGCCTGTACTGTGTTGTACTGTTCTATGTTCTATATCCTCTCCCTTCCTTCAATGCTTTCTCATCTCTGAGTTGAATACTCAGAGGTTTAGGCTGATCCCAGTGCTCTTGGCAATGTCTGGAACTGGTCAACAGGGGGCAGTAAGCAAGGCGGAGCACCCTCTCCACAAATCTCCCTTCCTGGACAGTGTAGCTGAGATCAGGAGCTCAGTCAGCAGATGGTCAGATATTGATGTTGAGAGTGTGTTGCTGGAAAAGCACAGCAGGTCAGGCAGCATCTGAGGAACAGCAGAATCGATGTTTCGGGCCAGAGCCTGATGAAGGGCTTATGCCCAAGACGTCGATTTTCCTGCTCCTCGGAATCTGCCTGACCTGCTGTGCTTTTCCAGCAACACACTCTCAACTCTAATCTCCAGCACCTGCAGACGTCACTGTCTCCCGGTCAGATGTTTACCCCAATGCTTTAAAGTGAGCAAGCAAGAAAGGTTGAGATTTTCAAATCACACCTTTGTGCGAGGATTTAAGCACCACAACCCGTTATCATCATTAGACAAATGGTCAATCCAGCCAACTCCATTCTACACTTTTGTTGGGAAGTGGTGATGTGTACAGATCACTCAAGAAATCCAAATTGTTATAGCAACATGCACATTTATACTAGGGTCTAACAATTGGATGCTGGGACTCTGGGCCCACTGTCCTGAGATGGGGAGCCGTCTACCATAACTGTTGTCCCTGCAGTGACTGAGCTGCATGCTGCACCCTGGAGCTATGCATAATGCTGATGGAAGTTTTATTGTTCTTTCCATCACCTGGCTGGCCAGATCTCTCCTGTTTTGCCACCTGCCATTGGTATGTGTTGAAAGGAAGCTACAAATTGACATTTGACCAGTTTGACTGTATCAGGAATGAGCCTTCGTCAGGCCATAAAGTCCTGGAGTGGGACTTGAACCTAGAACTTTGTGCTCAGAGGCAGTTCCACAAGTTCTCCAACATTGGGAGGCAGGCAAATACAAAGACCTCTTACCATCAGTTTCTTAGGAATCAGGGTCAGTATATAAAGATGTGAGCACAAGGTTTCAGTATCGCTGCAACGCAATACAGCGTACAGTTTAAATTGGTTTGCTTTCAAAAGTTGCTGTGATTTTTTATCCCTCAAACGTCTTCAAAGGCAAAAGGTTAATGCAACCCGTCTGCCTTTTGCTTCTGAAGAAAAGCCTCCATCCTCAGCTGTGTCCTTCATTTGACTGTTGACCGATGGGGTCTCATCCTGTTTTCTGGCCTGTATCTAACCGCTGCTTATTACAGACAGATATCCTCCTGCTGCAGGGTAAATCCAGCTGCCAAACCTGATGACACTCCAGCACTGAAGGGATTGCAGTCTTCAAAGGCCAGACAGCCCGTCTTGTTAAATTCTTCTAACCGCAGCTTTCAGCACTAGTTCAGCAGTAGCCCTTGAGCTCCGTCTCAGAGGTTTCTGGGTTCAACTCCTGGTGTGTGGGCTCAAGCACCAAAGCCTGGCTGACATTCTGATGAGGCGGTGTGTGGGAGATGTCGCCTTCGGGATGGGGTTTTTAAAGTGAGGCTCTGTCTCCCCTCTCACAACATAATGGATCCCACGCTATGGGAGGACTTTAATCTGGCCCAGGTGAGCAAGGCATTGAATCAGGAAGGACAATGGGAGCTACTGGAATTCCCTCACCATTCCGACTCCAGTGCATTCCGTTAGTGCAGAGGGAAGACAAGGATAGTCTTCACAACCAGAGGCCAATTGAAGCCTTTAAATAGACAGTGAATGAAGGACCTATTCCACAGCTGAGGAGTCAGCCCAATGTACCCTGGGCGGACTTGGACTGGATAGCAGCAGGATAGGGGGAGGGGCATGGGAAGATGGTGGTGAGGTTAGGATCGATGGGGTAATGGGGGATAGGGAAGATTGTGGGGGGTGTAGCAGGGATAGGGGCATAGAGAGGTTGGAGGGGAATAGAGGGGGAGATGGGGGTGATGAGGGGAATGGGGTGTGGAAACTGTCTTCCTAATTGAGGGGTCAAGCAGCAAGCCTCCTTCTCTCCTCATAGTTAAGGATTACCCCTTACAGAAACAGCCTCTCTCCCTCTAATGTAAAGTCTTAGAGACCCTGGATCAACTTGTAATGATGTCATCAAGTTGCCCTCCACTGGGCATAAATAGCAGAGTGTGGTGGGGATAAGCAGGTGTTGATAGTAGTCTTGGAGTAATGAGGAGAAAGTGAGGTCTGCAGATGCTGGAGATCAGAGCTGGAAATGTGTTGCTGGAAAAGCGCAGCAGGTCAGGCAGCATCCAGGGAACAGGAGAATCGACGTTTCGGGCATAAGCCCTTCTTCATTCCTGAAGAAGGGCTTATGCCCGAAACGTCGATTCTCCTGTTCCCTGGATGCTGCCTGACCTGCTGCGCTTTTCCAGCAACACATTTCCAGTCTTGGAGTAATGTCACAGTAAGATCCGACCCTGCTGAGTCTCAGCTTACTGTACGTGGCTGCAGGTGGTATTAATATGCAAAAAAATTCTAAATAGGTGTTTAACTTGCCCTTCTACCTGGCCAGTCTGTCTTGAGCATACATTCTCTGGCATAGGACAAAACAGCAAAATACTCCTCTAACCAACAACCCCACCCTCCCCTCGACAGGGCCTACCTGACCGATCCTGGTATCATGTTTAGTATCTGATGGACGGGCAGCTGTTGCAGATGTCATCTCCATCTTAAAGAGAAGATAGCTTTGATGCCAGTCTGTTACTTATCTGATGGGCATAGATTTGTTTTGGGGATTCTCAAAAACATGGCCTTCTCCAGAGCCATTGAATTCCGTCCAATGATTTCAAGGAAAAGCAGAGCCTGGGCAATATTTAATCCGTGATCAATATCGCTGAAACAGGAAAACGAATCATTTTTTACACGACTGTTTGTAGCATCTTGCAGTGAACAAACCAGCTGCAGCACTTCTCTGCGGTCACTGCATTTTATAAAGTGCTTCACTGGGACAAATCACTTCAAGGTGACACACAGTTGTGATCCGTCTTTAGAAACATTGGACTTGGGAGCAGGGGTAGGCCATTCAGCCCTACGTATCTGCTCTGTTGTTCAATAATATCATGCCTGATTTGGCTGTAGGCTCACAATCCTTGGGGGATCTTTGAAGAAACCCTCTATTGTGTTGTGTGGCACTATCTCCACACTAAACTGGGTAGATTACAAACAGATCTAACAACTCAGTGTTGGGTATCCAGGAAGTGCTGTGGGCCATCAGCAGCAGCAGAATTGTACTCCAATCTGCAACGTCATCACTTGACATATTCCCCCACTCAACCATCAAGCCATGGGATCAACCCTGATTCAATTGCGAGTACGGGAGGGCATGCCAGGAGCAGCACCAAGCATACCTACGTATGAAGTGCCAAGCCACCAAACAGAACTAGTTTTAGAACATAGAACATAGAAGAATACAGCGCAGTACAGGCCCTTCGGCCCTCAATGTTGCGCCGATCCAAGCCCACCTAACCTACACTAGCCCACTATCCTCCATATGCCTATCCAATGCCCGCTTAAATGCCCATAATGAGGGAGAGTCCACCACTGCTACTGGCAGGGCATTCCATGAACTCACGACTCGCTGAGTAAAGAACCTACCCCTAACATCTGTCCTATACCTACCCCCCTTAATTTAAAGCTATGCCCCCTTGTAATAGCTGACTCCATACGTGGAAAAAGATTCTCACTGTCGACCCTATCTAAACCCCTAATCATCTTGTACACCTCTATCAAGTCACCCCTAAACCTTCTTTTCTCCAATGAAAACAACCCCAAGTGCCTCAGCCTCTCCTCATACGATCTTTCTACCATACCAAGCAACATCCTGGTAAACCTCCTCTGCACCCGTTCCAGTGCCTCCACATCCTTCCTATAATATGGCGACCAAAAATGCACACAATACTCCAGATGCGGC
>NC_057744.1:32380729-32416233 GCF_004010195.1 Chiloscyllium plagiosum | reverse complement strand
CCTCAAATATGTTGCAAGAGGAACATTGCACTGCCTTCACTGCCATCCCTCTGAAAGTAACCTTTTGTAAAAAAAACTGGGTCTAAAGAATACAACAAGCAAAATGCAGCACTTACCTACTTACCACAACGGGTCTTATTATCTAGGTTAGAGGAGGAGGGCGGGTGGGAGGCACTACCTCTGTAGTGCCCGGGTTCTTCTCCTGCGCGCTTTTAAAGGGAAAAAAAACCTACCCGGCTGCCCCTCTGGTCTTCGTCACTTCCCCCTGCTGCTCCCGCTCTTTCTGTAAAGAGACAAAAAAAAACACCGCTGCCCGCTACCGATAAGTAATTTTAAAACAAACTGTCTTACCTTAGCTGCTGCTCGCACTCAAAGTGACCGTTAGCGTCGAAGGGTACTTATACTCACTGCTTTCCTTCCCGGCTGCCCCTCTGGTCTTCGTCATTTCCCCCTGCTGCTCCCGCTCTTTCTGTAGAGAGAGAAAAAAAACACAGCTGCCCGCTACTGGTAAGTAATTTTAAAACAAACTGTCTTACCTTAGCTGCTGCTCGCACTCAAAGTTTTGAACCGCTGTAGTCCATTTTGTGTAGATAGACTCACAATGACAATAGGGAGGGAATTCCAGAGTTTTGACCCAGCAACACAGGGCGGCATGGTGGCACAGTGGTTAGCACTGCTGCCTCACAGCGCCAGGGACCCGGGTTCAATTCCCGCCTCAGGCAACTGTCTGTGTGGAGTTTGCACATTCTCCCCGTGTCTGTGAGGGTTTCCTCCGGGTGCTCCGGTTTCCTCCCACAGTCCAAAGATGTGCAGGTCAGGTGAATTGGCCATGCTAAATTGCCCGTAGTGTTAGGTGCATTAGTCAGAGGGAAATGGGTCTGGGTGGGTTACTCTTCGGAGGGTCGGTGTGGACTGGTTGGGTCGAAGGGCCTGTTTCCACACTGTAGGGAATGGAATCTAATCTAATCAAAACACTGAAGGAGCAGCATAAGAGTTCCAAGTCAGGATGGTGATGGCTTGGAGAGGGACATGATGGTGGTGGTGTCCCCATGTACCTGCTGTCCTTGAGCTTCTAGATGGTGTCTTCTTTGGAAGATTCTGCCTGAGGATCTTTATGGTGAATTTCTGCAGTACACCTTGTAGACAGCATATACTGTTTACTGCCGAGCGTTGGTGGTGGAGGGAGAGGGTGCTTGTGTATGTAGTGTCAATCCAGTGGCAGGCTGCTCTGTCAGACTTACCTCATTCTGGTTTCACATGATCTCAGAGTCTCTGAGCCTACCTACATGAAACATCATTCCATACTCCTGTCCTTTCACAGATATTACACAGCAAGGGAGGCAACTGCCTGGTGGTATTATCAATAAACTGTTAATCCAGAGGAGAAAGTGTGGAGTGCAAATGCTAGAGATTAGAGTAGAGAATGTGGTGTTGGAAAAGAGCAGCCAGTCAGGCAGCATACAAGGAGCAGGAGAATCCTGATGAAGGGCTTATGCCCAAAACACCGATTCTCCTGCTCCTCAGATGCTGCCTGACTGGTTCTGCTTTTCCAACACCACACTCTTGACTGTTAATCCAGACACCTAGCCAATGTTCTGGGGACCCGTGTTCAAATCCTGCCATGGCAGATGGTGAATTTGGCTTTAATTAAAATCTGGAATTCAGAGTCTGAAGTTTAAAATTAATGTATAAAATCTGGAACATAAAGCTTTTTCTCAGCAATGAGACCACGGTTGTTATAAAAACCTATCTGGACCATCAGTGCCATTCAGGTAAGGAAACTTGCCATCCTTACTCAGGCTGGACCAAACAGCCATGTGGTCGACCCTTAATAGTTCTCTGAAATGCCAAGCAATTTACTCAGCTCATTGGTAATTAGGGAAGGCCAATAAATGTTGGCCTTTTCAATAGTGCCTGCATCCCATGAGTGAATAAAGTAAATTACAAGACTAGTGTACAGCAGTCACTGAACAGAGGGAAGGGAAAAGGGAGGTAGATAGCACACACACACAGAGAAACAAAGGCAAAGTAGAAATAAGGAATAAAAGAGAGAGGCATAGAAATTTTACTGTGAAAGAGAGATAGAAACAATGAGAAAACAAGAGACGGAGAGAGGCAAATGATAACTGAGAAAGGAAATAGGCAGACGTAGGGGTAAACAAGGGAAAGAGAAAGGGACAGCACCCCGCGAGAGAAAGAGAGTCAGGGATGAGAGCTGAGAGTGAGTGCACACACTCCAGAATCTGTGAAGGAAAACTAGCTCCAATTCCATTGCGGGTGAGTTCTGCCAGAAAGGAAAGCAGAGCATGTGTCTTCAGCTCCACCACAGTGTGTGTATTATCATCGCCAGCCAGAGATCGTGCTTTTGCTTATTTTCCACAAAGCGCTGCTGGGATGAGATCTGGAATGGCAATGAGGCCTGATACGGTTAAATAACCTTCCAGCTACAACATTGGTATGATTAATGTCAATTTTGGACCAGACGTCTGAGTCAAAGATTAGCTGTTTAGAAAGGAGTTAGCATAGTGTCAAGGAGGGAATGGGATAAGCTGGAGATAGTTCCTATCACTTAGTCCACTGGCCATCTTAGTGACTGTATTGTCATTGTCCCAGGACATTGTATTGATACGGAGGGGCTGAAGGAGCACACAGTTACCTGGCTCAGTAAGGGTTAAAATGAACAGTCAGTCAGTGAAGCTGTGAAGTCTTTGCTGGGTGTATATATTATCCCAGGAAAGCATTTTGACAAATAGTCTCCCCGCTCCCAACCACATCCCTCCAACTTCACTCCTGACCATCTACCCCCTGACAGAAGAATTGAGGTGAAACAATATAAAGAATAGTTCCACAGGTTTGGCTGTTCCACGATTGGCTGTTCTGGTAGGTGGTAGGCTGTATTGGCCGGCTCCTTCCTCAGTGGAAGTGGAGCACTGTTGTGCCTGTTCTGGTATCTGTTTGACATTAGTAGGAGGCTGATTATGTTGGACGATTCGTTTGCAGGTTGGCTATAGAGTATTTGCAAGCTGCCAGCTGGAACAAACTTTAGTAAAATAAAGAAAACATACTTGCAGATCAGGAGTTCAGTGCTGATCTCATGGAAACGAGGAGGGGGGAGTTCTAGACACAAGCAATGGACTCACAAGCTCCTTCTGTCACTCACTGGAGCAGAGATACCAAACTCATTCCTTCAAGTGTCATCATTTCCACAATGTTTGCTGTCAGCTTTATTTGCTATCAGTGACATTCCCTAGGCTGCATGGCTATGAATTGTTGAAAGGTTTCTATATTGCTGGTCTTGCATTGGACCAAAGAGGCCAGAGATTTCCTGAAACATGGCCCCTATGACTGTAGTAATTGTAACATAGAATATGAGTTCCCTGGTTAGGGCTGTTTAACCTGGTGCAATCAGGGAGCCCTGGCTGACAGATATAAACAGGAGGCTCAGAGATTCTGTTCACCTTGAGAGATGGCTCTGAGGGAGCTAGAGCAGTGTCTCCATGTGTAAAGAAAAGGGTGATTCTGTGACGGGTTACTGGCCTCAGCGGAGTTATGTCAATGAGCGTTACTCCCCAGGAGGCATTGAAGTACAAAATCAAATTTACAATTAATATACACAATAAATGAAACAAATATTGATTGAGTTTCTTGCTTCTTGTTTACTTAAGGAGTTGAAAAATGATTGGGTATGCAGGATTGTAGAATTGATGTTAAAGGCAGACCTGCCGTGACCGTTTCGAATGGTTGAGCAGGCTTACAGGGCCGAATTACGTGCTCTTGTTCTTAGTTTCCATGTTCATATGGCCATTCGTATATTCATATGCTTCGATGTTCATTCAAATGTTGTTTTTTTTTTGATATACTTATATGTTCATTCATACGTTTTATGTTAAAGGTAGGAGAGCAGCAAGAGGTGGACTGTAGAGCACTGGAAAATGGAACTGGATAATTAGTAACAGGGAAACAAAGAAATGGCAGAGGAACTGAATAATCATCAGTTTTTATAAGGGAAGACACCAATAATATACCAGAACCTCAAGAGAGTCAGGTGTAGAGGTGTGTGTCATGGCCATCATTAAGGAGAAGGTGCTGGAGAAACTGAAAGGTCTAAAGGTGGATAAATCACTCACACCAGATGGAATACACCTCAGAGATCTGAAGGGAGATAGCTGAGGGGATTGTTATCCTTCAGGAATCACTGGAGTTAGGGAAGGTCCCAGACGACTCAAAAAATGGCTCCTGTTTAAGAGGGGAGGGAGGCAGAAGACAGGAAACTGTAGGAAATTAGCCTGTTCTCGATCATTGGTAAGATCTTAGAGTCCATTATTAAGGATAAGATTGCAGAGTATTTGGAAGTGCAGGGTAAAATAGGGCTGAGTCAGCACTGTTTAGTCAAGGAGAGATCATGCCGGATAAATCTGTTAGAATTTGTGGGCCGCACGGTGGCACAGTGGTTAGCACTGCTGCCTCGCAGCGCCAGAGACCCGGGTTCAATTCCCGACTCAGGCGACTGACTGTGTGGAGTTTGCACGTTCTCCCCGTGTCTGCGTGGGTTTCCTCCGGGTGCTCCGGTTTCCTCCCACAGTCCAAAGATGTGCGGGGTCAGGTGAATTGGCCATACTAAATTGCCAGTAGTGTTAGGTAATGGGTAAATGTAGGGGTATGGGTGGGTTTCGCTTCAGCGGGTCGGTGTGGACTTGTTGGGCCGAAGGGCCTGTTTCCACACTGTAATCTAATCTAATCTAATTCTTTGAGAAAGTTAGACAAAGGAGAGCCAGTGGATGTGATCTATTTTGACTTCCAAAAGCCATTTGGTAAGGAGCCATGTGGGAGATTTCTAATTAAAATAAGAGCCCATGGTATTCGAGACAAGGTACTGGCATGGAAAGAGGATTGGCTGACTGGCAGAAGGCAGAGTGGGGTCTCTTTCAGGAAAGCAGCTGATGACTAGTAGAGTTCCGCAAAGGTCTGTGTTAGGGCCAAAACTGTTCACATTGTACATTAGTGATCTAGACAAAGGAACTGAGGGCATTGTTGCTAAGTTTGCAGATGACACAAAGATAGATGGAGTGGAGTGGGGAGGCCACAGAAAGACTTAGACAGGCTAGGAGAGTGAGCAAGAAGGGGCGGATGGAATACGATGCAGAAAAGTGTGAGGTTATGCACTTAGGTACAAAGAGTAGAGGCATAGACTATTTTCTAAATGGGGAAAGGCTTGAGAGTCCCAGTTCAGGACTCTCTTAAGGTTAACATATAGGCTTAGTTGGCAGTTAGGAAAGTAAATGTAATGTCAGTATTCATTTCAAGAGGGCTAGAATACAAGGGCAGGGATGTACTGCTAATGCTGTATAATGCTCTGGTCAGTCTGTATTCGGAATATTGTGAGCACTTTTGGGCCCTAAATCTAAGGAAGAATGTGTTGTTATTGGAGGGGGTGCAGAGGAGGTTCACACGAATAATCTTGGGAATGAAGGGCTTGTCATTGAAGGGCGTGTCATTGAGGGGCAGTTGAGGACTCTGGGTCAGTACCCAGTGGATTCAGAAGGACGACGGGGGTTGGAATGAAATTTACAGAATATTAGATAGAATGAACATGGAAAAGATTATTTCTCCAACAGGAGAGTCTAGTACCCAAGGGCACTGCCTCAGAATGAAAGCACAACCTTTCAGTACTAAGATGAGGAGGCATTTCCTCAGTGAGAGGCTGGTGACTCTGTGGAACTCATTGCCAGAGAGGGCTGTGGCAGCCAAGTCACTGAGTTTATTTAGGACAGACATATCCCTGATTAGTAAGATGATCAAGTGTTACAGGGAGAAAGCAGGAGAATGGGGTTGAGAAACATATCAGGCATGATCGAATGATGGAGCAGACTCGATGGGCCAAATGGCCTAATTCTGCTCCTCTATCTTATGGTCTTATGTTCATTCATATATGTATCTGTTCAATTGTGTGTTCATTTGCACTTTCAGTTGTAAGATCGGATACATCAAGGGGAGAGTCCTTTATAGAGACAGACAACATTAGAACATCCCTTTATAGAGACAGGGTTACCATATATACCATTAGACTTTTATACAAGGACAGCCACCATCAGAATATTACTCGAGAGAGAGATATCATTAGAATATCCTTTAATAGAGACAGGGTCACCATCAGAGCACCCTCTTATTGAGTGTAACACCATTTTTAAACATTAAATAAAGTATTCAGGTAAATTGAAATATTGAAGTATTTTCGCTGATTGTTATTGAGTGTGCGGTTCATAGAAACCCTACAGTGTGGCAAGAAGCCGTTCGGTCAGTTTGAGTCTACATCAACCCCGTAAGCAGCATCCCACCCAGACTCTTCACAACTTAAACATTCAGTCCCTTCAACAATTACACAAAGTGTATATCCAATACAGGGTGCACTGCAAAAACTCAGCGAAAGGTCCTTTGGCAACAACTTCCAAATAATCTAGAAGGACGTTCTCCTACCGTCTAGAAGGACAAACTCAGCACCATCATGGGAATACCATCCTCTGAAAATTCCCTTTCAACCTGCTCAACATCCTGACTTGGAAATACGTTGCCATTCCTTCTGCTTCGTTGGGTCAAAATCCTGGCATTATATCCCGACCAGAACATTGTGGTTGAATCAACACAAAAGGAAGCTGACCAGCACCTTCTCAAGGGCAACTCAGAATCAGCAACGAATGCTGACCCAGCTGAACTAATGCATAATAAAAACAAGTTTGATTATGTCAACAGCATGTGAAACTTTTCCTAGTGACATCTTCCTATCATTTTAACAATTTACCTCCGAATCATAGTACAACATATGGAGGACCAGAGTACAACATATAGAGGACAATAATTTGATGATAATATTCTCTCGTACTTTCTCAATTATCAGAAGATGAACCAATGATATAGATTTTCGATATCCTTTGAGAAGATTGATTTGAAATAACAATCCTTCCAAATCACTGAGCAGGATCCTTTAGATGCACAACTCATGGTGCAAGGACAGTAACTTGCTTCTTTCAGAATAATGTCCCCTTGTGAGGTTTATCTCAGCAACACTTCAAAGCAGCTGAGTAATCTTTGGAGCTGTCACTGGAAAGGATTTTCATTCTGTGATCCATAACGAGGTGCGGCGAGATCAGGAATATAAGGAGAAATAAAGACATGAGGATAGACAACAGAGATCCAGACAGGTGACAATTCCAAAGACAAAAGTCCTGGGATGGGAATGTCTGGAAGTAGTGAACAAAATATTCAACTTTTTCCAACATGTTAAAAGTCCTCCCTGAAAGATCTGTGCTTGGGGGGGGGAAGGTTAAATTCTATCTTCCTTCTGATCCCATGTGAGTCCAATTCTAAGCCTATTCTGATTGAATTAAAAAATGTGTCAGTGTGGCTCAATACCAAAGCACTTCAACAAACAGCTGACCCCCTCTCCTTTTTAATGCTAGCTTTGATGCTCTTAAGAAGGCAGGTTAATTGGATTCTGTTTCAGAGGTTTGACAGTTGCTGTCATCGCTTCTACCAATCCATGGGAGTAGACAGTACAGAGGAACCAAAGGTCTATCCTGCTCCTGACAATGGCCATGATTCAGAGTATCACACACCTCGTTCTCTTTGTTATGAAAATTCCCTTTGCTGTTGCATCAGGTGAATGAACACTTGGTTGGATTATTGAATGCAAATCAATGCTAGTATCTCTTTCACAATCTTCCCCTTCACATCTTGTTTGGGAATCAATGTCACAAACTGCGTATCTCTCTCTTCCTCAGCACTTCAGAAGCTACAAGAGTTGGAGGCTTAGCAAAGCAGATGCTGGGTTCAATGGGAAAATTGCCATGAACTGATCAAACTGAGATAATGGCTGGAATGGAGTAGACATTCAGTGTGTTGGACGTGTGGAGCTCAATTAAATAAAATAGGAGGGCCAGTGTCCAAGTGGATAAAAATTATCTTAAGAACAGAAAGGAGTGACTGGTGGTCAATGGGTATTCTCCAACTAGAGGTGAGTGGACAGTCCTGTTCACTATTGGTCAGTGCTAGGACCAGTGCTTGATGCTGGAGAAAGAGGAAAATTTAAAAAGTTGTCAATGAGATAAAACTTGGAGTTTAGGCAAACAGTGAGAGTATTGCTAACTGAGACAGGATAGAGAGAGACTAGTAGGAATCATATGGCAGGTGGACCTTAATACAGATACATGCAAGTCAATACATTTTGGAGGAAAAGCTGGTGAGGAGCTGGTGTACGGGAGAAGGATTCATATTTTTGGATCATTGGAATCTCTTTTGGGGTAGAAGTACAAGAAGGATGGATTGCACCTGAATTGGAAGGGGACTAATATACTGGCAGGGAGATTTACTAGAGCTGCTCAGGAGGATTTAAACTAGTAAGGTGGGGGAGTAGGACCCAGGGAGATAGCGAGGAAAGAGATAAAGCTGAGATTGGTACAGCTGAGAACAGAATCAAGTCAAACAGTCAGGGCAGGCAGGGACAAAGCAGAGGACAAGGTAGGACTGCTAAATTAAACTGCATTTATTTCAATGTAAGGGGCCTAACAGGGAAGGCAGATGAACTCAGGGCATGGTTAGGAACATGGGACTGGGATATCACAGCAATTACAGAAACATGGCTCAGGGATGGGCAGGACTGGCAGCTTAATGTTCCAGGGTACAAATACTACAGGAAGGACAGAAAAGGAGGCAAGAGAGGAGGGGGGAGTGGCGGTTTTAGTAAGGGATAGCATTACAGCTGTGCTGAGGGACGATATTCCTGGAAATACATCCAGAGTAGTTGTTTGGGTGGAACTGAAAAATAAGAAAGGGATGATCACCTATCGGGATTGTATTAGAGACTCCCTAATGGTCAGAGGGAAATTGAGAAACAAACTTGTAAGGAGATCTCAGCTATCTGTAAGAATAATAGGGTGGTTATGGTAGGGCATTTTAACTTTCCAAACATAGACTGGGACTGCCATTGTGTTAAGGGTTTAGATGGAGAGGAATTTGTTAAGTGTGTACAAGAAAGTTTTCTGATTCAGTATGTGAATGTACCTACTAGAGAAGGTGCAAAATTTGACCACTCTTGGGAAATAAGACAGGGCAGGTGACTGAGTTGTCAGTAGGGGAGCACTTTGGGGTCACTGACCATAATTCTACTGATTTTAAAATAGTGATGGAAAAGGTTAGACCAGATCTAAAAGTTGAAGTTCTAAATTGGAGAAAGGCAAGAACTTTAAAAGGCTGATTGGGGCAGTTGTTCGCAGGTAAAGGGACGGCTTTAGAAATGCTTTGGAAGCCTTTAGAAATCAGGTAACGAGAATCCAGAGAAAGAATATTCCTGTTAGGATGAAAGGAAATGCTGGTAGGTATAGGGAATGCTGGATGACTAAAGAAATTGAGGGTTTGGTGAAGAAAAAAAAAGAAGCATATATCAAGTACAGACAGGATAGATCAAGTGAATCCTTAGAAGAGTATAAAGGAAGTAGGAGTATACTTAAGAGGGAAATCAGGAGGACAAAAAGGGGACATGAGATAGCTTTGGCAAATAGAATTAAGGAGAAGCCAAAGGGTTTTTACAAATATATTAGGGACAAAAGAGTAACTAGAGAGAGAACAGGGGTCCTCAAAGATCAGCAAGGCAGCCTTTGTGTGGAGCCGCCCAAAATGGGGGAGATACTAAACGAGTATTTTGCATTAGAATTTAGTGTAGAAAAGGACATGAAAGATACAGAATGTAGGGAAAAAATGGCGACATCTTGAAAAATGTCCATATTACAGAGGAGGAAGTGCTGGATGTCTTGAAACGCATAAAGGTGGATAAATCCCCAGGACCTGATCAAGTGTACCCTAGAACTCTATGGGAAGCTAGGGAAGTGATTGATGGGCCTCTGAGATATTTGTATCATTGATAGTCACAGGTGAGGTGCCCGAAGACTGGAGGTTGGCTAACGTGGTGCCACTGTTTAAGAAAGGTGGTAAGGACAAGCCAGGGAACTATAGACCGGTGAGCCTGATGGTGGTGGGCAAGTTGTTGGAGGGAATCCTGAGGGACAGGATGTACATGTATTCGGAAAGGCAATGACTGATTAGGGATAGTCAACATGGTTATGTGCGTGGGAAATCATGTCTCACAAACTTGATTGAGTTTTTTGAAGAAGTAACAAAGAGGATTGATGAGGGCAGAGCGGTAGATGTGATCTATATGGACTTCAGTAAGACATTCGACAAGGTTGCCATGGGAGACTGGTTAGTAAGGTTAGATCTCATGGAATACTGGGAGAACTAGCCATTTGGATACAGAACTGGCTCAAAGGTAGAAGACAGAGGGTGGTGGTGGAGGGTTGTTTTTCAGACTGGAGGCCTGTGACCCGTGGTGTGCCACAAGGATCAGTGCTGGGTCCACTACGTTTCATTATTTATATATATAATTTGGATATAAACATAGGAGGTATAGTTATTACGTTTTGCAGATGACACCAAAATTGGAGGTGTAGTGGACAGCGAAGATGGTTACTTCAGATTACAACAGGATCTTGATCAGATGGGCCAATGGGCTGAGAAGTAACAGATGGAGTTTAATTCAGATAAATGCGAGGTGCTGCATTTTGGGAAAGCAAATCTTAGCAGGACTTAAACACTTAATGGTAAGATCCTTGGGAGTGTTGCTGAACAAAGAGACCTTGGAGTGCAGGTTCATAGCTCCTTGAAAGTGGAGTCGCAGGTAGATAGGATAGTGAAGAAGGCGTTTGGTATGCTTTCCTTCATCGGTTAGAGTATTGAGTACAGAATTGGGAGGTCATGTTGTGACGGTAGAAGAGATTGGTTAGGCCATTGTTGGAATATTGTGTGCACTTCCGGTCTCCTACCTATCGGAAAGGTGTTGTGAAACTTAAAACAGTTCAGAAAAGATTTGCAAAGATGTTGCCAGGGTTGGAGGATTGAGCTATAGGGAGAGGCTAAAAAGGCTAGAGCTGTTTTCCCTGGAGAGTTGGAGGCTGAGGGGTGACCTTATAGAGGTTTACAAAATTATGAGGGGCATGGATAGGATAAATAGACAAAGTCTTTTCCCTGGGGTTGGGGAGTCCAGAACTAGAGGGTGTAGGTTTAAGGTGAGAAGGGAAAGATATAAAAGAGACCTAAGACGCAACTTTTCCATGCAGAGGGTGGTACATGTACGGAATGAGCTGCCAGAGGAAGTGGTGGACGCTGGTACAATTGCAACATTTAAGAGGCATTTGGATGGGTATATGAAAAGGAAGGGTTTGGAGGGATACGGGCCGGGTGCTGGCAGGTGGGACTAGATTGGGTTGGGATATCTGGTCGGCATGGACAGGTTGGACTGAATGGTCTGTTTCTGTGCTGTACACCTCTATGACTCTATGATGCTATGAAATAAGGGAATGCAACATAGACTTAACTAAATGATTTCAAAATAAAACTGGATAGCCATTTCAAGGAGTGGAACTGAGTGGATTGCACCTTTGGGCAGCATGGTTACTGAGTGGTTAACACTGCTGTCTCACAGCGTGAGGGACCCATCCTTGGGCAACTGTCTCTGTGGACTTAGCACATTCTCCCAGTGTCTGTGTAGGTTTCCTCCATGTGCCCCGGTTTCCTCCCACAGTCCAAACATGTGCAGGCTAGGTGGATTAGCCATCAGAAATGCAGGGTTACAGGGAGAGGATAGGGGGTGTGTCTGGGTGGGCTGCTGTTTAGAGGTTGGGTGTTGACTTGATGGGCCAAATTGCCTGCTTCCATACTGTAGGGATTGTATGACTGGGAACCAGCACGGTCTTGATTTGCCAAATGATCTGCTTCAGCGCCAGAAATATCTCTGTGATGGTAATGGTCAGGAATGGATGAGAGATCTACTGAAAAGCACGAGGACAGAGAGAACGAGACACTGAGAAGAGTGACAATAAACTGGAGGGCGTGCCAGAGGCAGATTCAATTGTGATTTTAAATTGCTCATTGAACAAATAGCATAAAGGAGAACATTTTCAGGGAGATGAGGAAAACTGTGGGCTGGCATTCAGTGATTCCCTTCACTCTCTCACAGGAAGAGGAAACAGTAAATTGAAGACTGGCAGGTGGATCCAGAGGGTCAGCATGCCGTAGCTAGGGGCAAGGGTAATGTTATAGACCCCCTGATGCCTCCGTGCCTGGGCCTCCAGCATCAACCTGCTCCCTCACCCTGACCCGAGCTCAGCCGAGCCCCAGCCTCCACTTATTGGCCTCTGATGTACCCCGCATACACAGCTACCCCGCCTCCACTATCCCAGGCCTTGGTCTTGATCTCGTGCAGGAGGCAATGGTCAGTGCTGAGTTGCTCTTGCAGAGAGCTGTCACAGACAAAACAGGCCCAATGGCCTCTTTCTGTCATGTAGCCTTTCCAGTGTGAATCTGAGTGCCTACCCATAGCTGTGGGCCTGGACTACACCTTTAAAAGAAAGACTTCTGTTTTCAAAGGACCTTTCACAACTATCATACATTTCAAAGCATTTTACAGCCAATGATGAACTTTTATGAAGTGTAGGCACACAGGAAACCAATTTGAGCACAGCAAGCTGCCACAGACAATCAATATCTGTAATGTTGATGGAGGGTGCGTATTGGCCATGACACCAGGCAGAAATTTCATGCCTTTCTTTCAAACAATCAATGAGATCCATCACATTCCCCTGGGAGGATGGATAGTGCCTTGATTTAATGAGCCATCTGAAAAACTGAACTTCTGACAGTGCAGCACTCCCTCTGTACTGCAGGGCAGTGCCAGCCGTCATGTCTTGTGCTTCATCCTGCATTGGGATTTATATCTGAACCCTTGTGCCTCAGAAGCAAGTGTCCTATCAACTACTAAGAGCATTTTTAACCCGATGAAAATGCAGCAATAAACATGAGCATGTGTCTAAGAGAATGGGCATCGCCTAAAGGGGTTAATGAAATTCAATCCATCTACAACTGATAATGTCAACATGATATCACCAGAACAGTCTCAGAAGCAATCTGGGTGAGTCATAGAGTCATACAACATCGAAACAGGCCCGTCATCCCACCATGTCAAAGCCAAGCACCAAGCTGCACTAATCCCATTTGCCTGCTCTTGGTCCATTGCCTACTATACTCTCAGTGATGTGCGTTCTCTCTCCTACACAAGCAACAGTGAAGAGGGTCAATGGTGAACTGGTCTTGGTAGCTGGCAAATTGGAGGACAAAATCTGTGGAGGTTTCATTGTGATGTTACAGGCATTCAGTGAGACATTGGCCACAATGAAGAAACCCCAAAATGACAAAATGATATTGGTCGAATCTTACATCTTTTGCAAGCAGGTGGGGAAAGAGAGAGAGATAGAAAAAGATGAGAGTGAGTGAGTGAGTGGATGAGTGAGTGAGTGAGTGAGTGTGTGTGATATAGCACTGCACCTGCTTCTAGAGCTCACATTTCTATTTCATATTATCAAAGAACAAAGAACACTACAGCACAGGAATAGGCCTTTCAGCCCTCCCAGTCTGTGCTGATCCTGATCCTCTATCTAAATCTGTCACCTATTTTCTAAGGATCTGTATCCCTTCGCTCCCTGCCCATTCATGTATCTGTCAAGGTACATCTTAAATGACACTATCGTTCCCGCCTTCACCACCTCTGCTGGCAACATGTTCCAGGTACCCATTACCTTCTGCATAAAGAACTTTCTATGTATATCTCCCCTAAATGTTTCCCCTCTCACTTTGAACTCATGACCCCTAGTAACTGAGACTTCCTTTCTGGGAAAAACCTTTTTGCTATCCACCCTGTCTACACTGTACACAGTATTCCAAACGTGGCCGAACCAAAGTCCTATACAACTGTAACATGATCTGCCAACTCATGTTGTCAATACCCTGTCTGATGAAGGAAAGCATGCCGTATGCCTTCTTGACCACTCTACTGATCTGCGTTGCCACCTTTAGGGAACAATGGCCCTGAACACCCAGATCTCTCTGTACATCAATTTTCCCCAGGACTTTTCCATTCACTGTATAGTTCACTCTTGAATTGGATCTTCCAAAATGCAACACCTCACATTTGTCCGGACTGAACACCATCTGCCGTCTGCCCAACTCTCCAATCTATCTATATTCTGCTGTGTTCTCTGACAGTCCCCTTCACTATCTACTCCTCCACCAATCTTAGTGTCATCTGCACACTTGTTAGTCAGACCACCAAACCTTCTTCCGGATCAGTTACATCTATCACAAACAACAGTGGTCCCAGCACAGATCCCTGTGGGACACCACTGGTCACAGGTCTCCATTTTGAGAATCTCCTTTCCACTACTACTCTCTGTCTCCTGTTGCCCAACCAGTTCTCTATCCATCTAGTTAGAATACGCTGAAGCCCATGCAATTTCAGCTTCTCCGGCAGCCTACCATGGGGAACCTTATCAAATGCCTTACTAAAGTCCATGTATATGACATCTGCATCCCTTCCCTCATCAATCAACTTTGTCACCTCTTCAAAAGATTCCATTAGGTTTGTAAGACATGACCTTCCTTGCACAAAACCATGCTGCCTATCACTGATAAGCCCATTTTTGTCCAAATAGGTATATATCCTAGCTCTCAGTATCTTCTCCAGTAGTTTCCCCACTACTGACATCAGGCTCACAGGTCTGTAATTACCTGTATTATCTCTGCTACCCTTCTTAAACAAGGGGGCAACATTAGCAATTGTCCAGTCCTCCGGGACCTCCCCCCCCACCGTGTTCAAGGATGCTGCAAAGATATCTGTTAAAGCCCTAGCTATTTCCTTTCTTGCTTCCCTCAGTAACCTGGAATCGATCCAATCTGGACCTGGGGACTTGTTCACATTAATGCTTTTTAGAATATCCAACACTTTCTCCCTCCTTATGCTGACTTGACTTAGAGTGATCAAAGATCTATCCCTAACCTCAACATCCGCCATGTCCCTCTCCTCGGTGAATACCGATGCAAAGTACTCATTAAGAATCTCTCCCATTTTCTCTGACTCCACGCATCTTTCCTCCTTTATCCTTGAGTGGGGCCTACCCTTTCCCTAGTTACCCTCTTGCTCCATATATATGATTAAAAGGCTTTAGGGTTTTCCTTAGCCCTGCTCACTAAGGATATCTCATAACCCCTTTTAGCCTTCTCAATTCCTCGTATCTTGGTCTTACATTCCTGATATTCTTCCAAAGTTTTGTCTGTCTTCAGTTACCTAGAGCTTATGTATGCTTCCTTGTTCCTCTTAGCTCGTCTCACAATTTCACCAGTCATCCATGGTTCTCTAATCTTGCCATTTCTATCCCTCATTTTCACAGGATCATATCTCTCCTGTACTCTAATCAACTTCGCTTCAAAAGCCTCCCAAATATCAAATGTGGATTTCCCTTCAAACAGCTGCTCCCAATCCACATTTCCCAGCTCCTGCCGAATTTTGCTATAGTTGGCCTTCCCCCAGTCTAGCGCTCCTTCTTTAGGACCACGCTCGTATGAGTATTCTAAAATTTATGGAATTGTGATCACTATTCCCAAAGTAATTCCCTACTGAAACTTTAACCACCTGGCCGGGCTCATTCCCCAACACCAAGTCCAGTATGGCCCCTTCCCGAGTTGGACATTTACATACTGCTCTGGAGAGAACCCTCCCGGATGCTCCTCACAAATTCTGCTTCATCCGTACCTCTAACACTGAGTGAATTCCAGTCAATGTTGGGAAAATTAAAATCTCCCATCACCACCACCCTGTGCTCCTACATCTTTCCATAATCTGTCGACATATTTGTACCTCCATCTCATGCTCGCTGTTGGGAGGCCTGTAGTACAGCCCCAACATTGTAACCGCACCCTTCCTATTCTGAGCTCTGCCCATACTGCCTCACTACTCGAGTCCTCCATCGTGCCCTCCTTCAGCACAGCTGTGATATCATCACTGACCAGTAATGCAACTCCTCCATCCCTTTTACCTCCTTTTCTAATGCACCTGAAACATCGATATCCTGGGATATTTAGTTGCCAATCATGCCCTTCCCTCAAACAAGTCTCAGTGATAGCAATAGCATCATACTCCCAGGTACTAATCCAAGCCCTAAGTTCACCTGCCTTACCTACTGTACTTCTTGCATTAAAACAAATGTACCTCAGACCACCAGTCCCTCTGCATTCATCCTCTGCTCCCTGCCTACTCTTCCCCTTAGTCACACTGACTTCATTATCTAGTTCCTTCCAGGCTTTAGTTACTACCTCCTTACTGTCCATTAACCTCCTCATTTGGTTCCCATCCCCCTGCCACATTAGTTTAAACTCTCCCCAACAGTGTCAGCAAAAGCACCCCCAAGGACATCAAATGGTTGAGGTACCAAAGTATTTGAACCAAAGCTGACATCCCAAAAGAAACACTGAACTCATAGAGACATGCGTCTAACCAAGACAGTACACCATGTGAATAAAAGGTTGGAATTACTTTGACTCTGTCTAAATCAAGGTTACTGCTATAGTGAAGCAAAGTTTAAGAACTGAACTGTCACAATCGAGACTGGGACAAAACAAAGCAGACACAAAGGGCAGACTGGACCATGGTAGCAGAGGGCCCTTCCATGGTCATTCCAATTGAGTGAGTTACCCAGTTGGTAATTTGTTTATGTACTTCTTGCATTCATTCTCAGGGTATGAGTGTTGTTGCCAGGGCTGGATATATTGCAGTTCCTTGGTTGACTATGGCAGGACCGTGATAAACCACCTTCTTTTGGAACCATTGCAGACTGTTTGGTAAATGTACCCTCACAATGAGCCATAGAGTCATACAGCAAGGAAACAAGCCTTTCAGCCCAACTCATCCATGCTGACAAGGTTTTGTAAACTGAACTAGTCCTTTTTACCTGCGGTAGACCCATATTCCTCCATATCTTTCCCATCCATGTACCTGCCAACTGTCTTTTGCATGTTGTAATTGTACTCACCTCCACCACTTCCTCTGGCAGCTCGCATACCACGCTTTGTGTGAAAAAGTTGCTCCTCACGTCCCTTTTTAATCTGGAGAGGATGGAGTTATGGAGAATACAGCAATAATGATTTTAAGAGTGGTCCATTAAAATGTTCTGGAATTATGTAAATCTACCGTATAAGCTTCTGCTTTAAGGACCATGTACCATATTTTCTCGGCAGGGCGTCAGCGTCTGATGGGATGTTTATCTTGGAGCTATTTGAAGACATAGAGAACACCACAGGATTCTTGTCAGAATCCTGAGTGATTCCAATTCACCCCTTGGACAATACCACAAGGAATATTTTGTGAAGCTAACATCATAGGCTGGTTCATAGGGGAGCCACAGCTTGTTGGCACATAGGATAAGAGAAACGTGGGCAGAGAGCCTAGATTTCTGAGCTAGTTGACCTGTTCTTGTTCTAGTGTTGTTGGCTGAGGAAAGAATCTTGGCAAGGACTCCAGGACAACACCCAGTCTTGGTCACTCATTGGTGCGGTATCTTTAATATCCGTTTACTTCATCCAGTAGGACAACAACATCCACAATGTGGCAGGCCATCAAACAAATATCGAATCACGTACTTAAATCTGGGAGTATCAGTTTGGGACCAGGGAAGAGGCTATTTGCTCAGTCAAGTTAACGAGTATGTCATTAGTAAATATTTGGTGCATTGAAAACATTGGACAGGTCTCTCTCTCTCTGGATGTCTACTGTTCACTGTGTCAGCTCTTCACATAGTTTGAGCTCACCAATTAGTTTGGGACTGATTGGGAGATCTGGTGTTGGACTGGAGTGTATAAAGTTAAAAATCACTGTATCACAGCACACTGTAAACTTTTGTTATAAATTCTGTGTCTTACAACTGTGTCCTCCACAACCACCTGATGAAGGAGTAGCGCTCCGAAAGCTAGTGCTTCCAATTAAACCCATTGGACTACAACCTGGTGTTGTGTGATTTTTAACTTAGTTTGGGACAGTTACCACTCCTGAACACCATCTTGTTGGCTGTGTGACAGCTTAGATTACTCCCCTGTGCAGTATTCTATCAAAATCATCTTTACCTTTCTCCACTAATGAGTGTGGTATCCTTCTTAGAATGTATGGACATATTGGCTTCACATCTTGAAGTGATATGAATTTACCTTCCTGACCTAACCTCAACCCTGAAAGATCCGGGGGCAGATTGCCCCATTGTCCTTCCATGGGACTTGGTCTACTCCTTCCGATAGACTTCGTTGCATACATCCAATTCTCCTCAATGAAAATGCTGTTTGGTTCTTTAAGATGTAGAGATTCTTTTTGTTATCTTGCCCTTGTGGTTAAGGGAGGGAATGATCTGATCTTTTACTTGAAGGCCCTAAACCTTGTCATTTAGTTTTTGATGACTGAACGTTGACTGTTTTGAGTCACTGCAAATGGTCACTCCAGACTGTAACACATGTACCAGTGTCTAACTCAGCCATGAAATATTTACCTGTAATGTGACAGATCAGAATTTCTATTTTTCTCTCTTGGCTTTCCCCTAGGAAATCTGTTTTTACTTCATTTTCTTTATTTGCATTTTCTTGAATTCCCTGCTCAGAGATTTTCACTTGCCTTTTCCCTTGTTGCTGCACTCTGTGATCTGCAAGACCACTTGAAGTGTCCTGCCTCGTTGTATTGACAGCACAGCACTCCCCTGCTGGGAACGTCTGTTTGCTGAGCGCCATAACATGAAGGCATCAAAACCGCCTGCTGTACTGTCTTTCATTCTTCCCCCATTTTCACCAGGGGTTTGGTTGAGGGGTGGGGGTGATGTGCCTTCCTTTGGCCTACCCAATGAACTGATTTATCCCAAGCCTCAGTCCTTCCCAGATTGTAGCCAGATTCTGCACTCTGACTTCAACCAGGTAGTGTACTGAATTGCTCATTGAAGTGTGAAGTCTTGTTTTGACTATAAAAGATTTGATAGCCATGGATTCTGACAAGCACTCAATTCATGATAGCTTATATTCACTCCTTTTGCATTATATACTGTAAGTTTATTTGTTCATGTCTGACCTTTCCATGCTTCATAACTACAACAATTGGCATGCCCTGAGAGATCTGTATGAATTGATTCAATAGATTCCTTGGACTTTGGGATGTCTGGTTAAATCACGCTTGCTCGAATTTTGTTTTGGGTTGAAACAGATATCAAATGCCTTTCAGATGGATTTGAAATTTGCAGAGATACCTTTTAGCCCCCTGTCATCAACAACCAGCTCAACTTTAAAGAGAACCTACCAGCCTGGTCTCTCTGACCTTTGCCAAACTCAATCCATTTGACACTTTTGAAATTTTGCCCATATCACCCAATGCTGGCCTATTTGAGGGTCTTCGAATGGCTACAGAAGGAACAGTGACAGGGCTTCGTCTATTCATGTACAAAACTTACAATAATTTTTTTTAACTCTTTTGAAGTCTGCAGATTTCATTGTACCTGGCACTAAATTATGATTAAATCAAATTCTCCATTTTGATGCCAACTTTTGTGTTGCCATGAAATTGTCATTTGAATTGTGCTTGCATTCTGCACATTGGAGAGAGGGCTATCTGGTCTCAGGTGGTACCTTGTGACCTGGTCTGGGCTTCCCCTTACAAAGGGAAGCAGTGGCACAGTAGTAATGACACTGGACTATAACTCCAGAGTGAAGATGAAGGTGAATGCTCTGGGGTGATGGGTTTGATTCCAACCACAGCAAATGGTGAAATTTGACTTCAATTACCAGGTGGCTTTGTAGTGCCATGGTCTAGGGTTCAATTCAAGGCTTGGGTGACTGTGTGTGTAGAGTTTGTACATTCTCCCTGTGTCTGCATGGTTTACTCCCACAGTCCACAGATATGCAGGCTAGGTGGATTATTGATTTGATGAGATTAGATTCCCTACAGTGTGGAAACAGGCCCTTCGGCCCAACCAGTCCACACTGCCCCTCCGAAGAGTAACCCACCCAGACCCACTTCCTTTTGACTAATGCACCTATCACCATGGCAATTTAGCATGGCTAATTCACCTGACCTGCACATCTTTGGACTGTGGGAGGAAACCGGAGCAAACCCATGCAGACACGGGTGCAAACTCCACACAGACAGCCACCCGAGGTTGGAATCGAACTTGGGACCCTGGAGCTGTGAGGCAGCAGTGCTAACCACTGAGCCACTGTGCCACCCCATGGGAAATGCAGGGGTAGAGGGTGTGTGAGATGCTGTTTGAAGGGTTGAGATGGCCTGCTTCCATACTGTGGGGGTTCTTTCATTAAATGAGTGACCTGGGTATATGTGTGGATTAAAGGTGGAAAGAGCAGTGAATGAAACAGTGTGTTCAGCTTTATTCATAGGGTTGTAGAGTGCAAAAGCAGGAAGGTGAGATTGGACAAGGCACTTGTCAGTCCTCAGGTGGAGTATTGTGTACAGTTACAGATGTCATATTACAGGAAAGATGCAGAAGCAATTAACAAGAATGGTCCTAGGAATGAGAAGCTTGATTTATGAAAATGAATTAAAGAGGTTGGAACTATTCCCTTTGCAAAGAAGAAGGTTGAGAAGAGATTTGATTGATATTGTAAAATCATGAGTGGGCTGGATAAAGTAGACAGAGAGAAATTGTCCCTGCTGGTAAAAGGGATAGGAAGAGAAGGATAGAGAAACAACGGTGGTGCCTTTTCACACAGCGAGTTGTTAGTGTATGGAATGCACTGCCTGGAAATGTGGTGGAAACAGACTGAGACATTCAAGTGGGGCATTGGATGACTATTGAGATAGAAATCATGTGCAAGGGTATAGGAAAAAGGTAGGAGATTGGCACTAGGTAATGATACTCATTTAACAAGCCAGTGTAGGTATGATGGACCAAATGGTCTCCTTCTGTTCTGTAACAATTCTGTGATTTCATGGACCTTTATGGCTCACTAGTCCACACTACTGCATCAGTCAATCACACACACATAGGGCAAGATTTGCAATTTATTTTAAATTCCTTTGGGTTTTTAAATTCTTGAAAGGATAAAAGGTATCCATGTCTTTTGACTCATGCCCACAGTCTAGAATATAATCCACAGGAAATGTTTTTCTACTGTCAGAAGGTATTTAGATGCCTTGCATCTCTACTGTTGAAGTGGTTTCTTTGAAGCTTCTTTGACACACTACAAGGTGTGACATTCCAAGGCTTCACACAGGAAATCTTTCAGCAGTCAGTGAATTCCATTTTTAGAAGTTAGATTATCAATCAGGCTTGGTTTTGCAGTCTTTGTTTTAAGAGAGAAAAAAAATCAATACATCCATATTTAATCTGGTATTCTGGTTCATTGTCATGGCATAATACCCATCACCATCTCATTATCCTATCCAAGCACATGCATTAGAATAGATGCCTGTATGTATCATCATAATATTCTAAGCATTGCTTCTCGGGAGGGTAGCTCCACACAGACAAAGTCACCTTTCTCGCTGTCACTTCCTATGTTGACATCAGCTCTCTTACTCTTACTCGCCAACTTATAGCCATGAACAGTCCTCGGTCAAATTCCTCAATGTGCCTTGCTATCTCTCTAACCTCCTCTAGCATTGTAAACTTCTTAAATCTCTGTCTCCACCAATTCAGGTACTTGCTGCATCCCTCTGCACCATTGAGCATCGTTCATTTAGCTGTCTGAGCTATTCTAAAACTTCCTTCCAAAACCTCTATGTGTGTCTCTCTCTGACTCTCCTTTTAATAGTCTCATTAAACCTTAACCTCATTCAGTCTGCTTTTGATTAGTTATTCTACTATTCCTTAATATGGGCTGGGTGATCAACTTAACTGACAGCTTTCTTGTGAAGTGTTTGGCAATGTTTTACTGCATTGGAGGTGGTTAATGACTACAAGCTGGTTTTCTTGTTGCCTGAGCTCCCAATATGGAACATCACCCATTGGTAATGAACATTCCAGTTCCTGATATGTGTTCCTTTTGGAAAGTTGACTCGAGGAATTGAATATCTATGAAAGGCCTGTTGTATGATTAAATCCACATGAGGCAGCTCCAGCCTGCAGCTGAGCAAAGACCAAATGCTAAATTCGAACAACGGAGATCATGACGGTGTTGCCTCAGCTACCTGTGGAGGTCACTGGGGCTGAATATCATGTGTGATGGACATCAGGCAGCTGAGCAGATCCCATCTACTTTGTATACTGTACAGTAATGGCCAAATAGCACCACACCCTTACTTTGTAGTAAATCTTGCACCTTATAGCCTCAGGGAAGTCAGATTTCAAGTGTTCCTGAGGCAGCCTGCAGGAGGAGATTGCCTGGTGTTTATAGAGTGTACAGTGGGTGAGCAACGTTGCTCTCTCGGTTGCCCTAGTTACCATGGTTGAGCTAAAGTGACCCCCTCACGTTTTGCTGGAAACACACCAATTTGATTACATTTTTAGAACTGCTGCTTTCACTGACTAATATTTTTAACATGAGTTTTGTCCTCAAAGCTTCTTGATGGAGTTGAAAGACATCTTAAACCAAGGCCATGGGACATCAGAGTGAAATTATCAGGAGAAACCCAGTGTCAAAGTGTGGCTAACAATCATAATAATTTGATTTGAGCAGATTCTCAGCCCCCACTCCTGGCTTTTAGGACTGGCCCCATTACTTGTTTCAGTCCATAAATCTGTGCTCTCCACAAGGGTCTCATTAACATTTGACCTTGTGGATTTCACGTTATTGAAGTTTGGTGGTGGACTGGCACTATCTAACAGCCAGAACCATGGCTTGACATGTGTCAGCAATGTCTATGACCTCGTGAATTTAAAACAGATTTCTATTCCACGGTTTCCTCTGATTGCTGTGTTTTAGGAAAATTTAACCCTTTCATGCGACACCTTCCTTCAGACACTAACAAAGGGACTGAGTATAAATATAAAGGATTTTTCTCCCTTCATCCCTTGATGGTGTTGATATCTCACACTCCAGCGTGATTCTGCTCAAAGGCCAGTGCCCCTATACTGTGTAATGTCTGCCACCATTGACCATTGAAGCTGGGATAGCATGCCACAAGAAACAATAGACTTGCATTTATGTAGCACCTTTCACAACCTCAGGACACTTCAAAGCACATGCTGTTTAAATTGTAGTCACTGTTGTGATGTTGGAAATGCAGCAGCCAACTTGTGCTCAGTAACCCCTCTCCCAAAATGCAATGAGATAATGAGGAGATATTGATGTTATTTTGATGGATTTTATGATGTTGAGTGAGGGGTAAATATAAGCCAAGACACCAGGCATAATCCACCTGCTGTTTTGATTTGGAATAGTGCCAACTCTGGTGCTGTCACAATGGCCTGTTCTTATTTTAGGCAGGATTCCAGCACCTCTGGCTCGATGTAATGGTTTAAGGGGATTATTCAGAGGAAAATATTCCACTTGATGCAAAACTAAATTATAACCAAACTTATTTAGTATGTATCCTCCCACGGGCCATCACTAGACTTTTCACTGCTTCATATACCCAAAAGATGTTGCATTTTACTTCATAGAATGTGACTTGGAGAATTACCTGCAGGGTATGGTATTCCAATGTATCTACTGCCCTTGTCCTTCCAGGTGGTAGAGGTAATGTGTCTGGAAGGTCCTTCTTAAGGACCCTTGGTGAGTTACTGCAGTACATCTTGTCAATGGTACGTTCTGTTGCCTGTGTGTGTTGGTGGAGGAGGGAGTGAATGTTGAAGATTGTGATGTTGTGCCAATCAAGTGGGCTGCTTTGTCCTGATTGGTGTTCTTGGAGCTGCATTCATCCAGAAGGTAAGAATATTCCTTTGCAATCTTGACAAACCTTGTAAATGGAGTTTGGGGTTGGGTTACTCGTCATAAATTTGGCCAGCTCTAGTAGTCACAGTATTTGATAGGCTGGTTCAGTTCAGTTTCAATGGTCAATGGTAATTGTCAGAACTAATATTGGGCCTGAGGATTGTTCGGCAATGGTGGTAAATGTCAAAGGGAAAAGGCTTGAGTCTTGTTGGAGACTGGCCTTGATTACACTGTTGTGACATAGATGTTACTTGCCACTTATTAAACCAAGCCTAAATTTTGTGTGGGTGCTATTGAATTTGGATAGGGACCAGATCAGTACCTGAGGAGCACAAATGGTGCAATGCTCAGAGAACATTCCCTAGGATGTTACTTTGATATGCTTTTGCAGTGTTGTCTTAGTGTTGACATCCAACCAAAACCTTCTTCTTCATGCAGAGTATGACTCCAATCAGCAGAGAGCTGATTCTCATTGGCCTTAGGTTTGCTAGGGCTCCTTGATGCCATATTCAGTCAAATGGGCCTTGATGTCAAGGGGAAATTACATTCATGTTACACTTGAATCAGCTGTTCTATCAATTTTATGACCAGGAGATCAGGAGCTGTGTGACTTTGATGGAACTCCAGCTGAGCTTTAGTGAGAAGGTTCTTGCTGATATAATGTTGCTTGACAGCAGTAAGGATAACACCTTCCATCACTTTGCTAATTGCCTACAATGGATTTGACCTGTTTTTCTTGCACAGGTCATACCTGACCAATTGTGCGTCTTGTAGCCCGACTGGAGCAGCCTGTTTAAGGATTTGCTGGGCTATAAGATGACAGGCAGATTGTGGTTGAATACAATTCTGCTGATGATGGCCCACAAGGAACCCTACTTTCTGACCTTTTTCAAAAACACCAAGTTGTTGTGAGGTTTGGAAGCTAGAATATTGCTTATTGTAAAAGAAGACCATTGCATTCAGAATCCCTGCCAACTATCCATCTAATTGAGGCAATGTGTTTTGGCCAAAGTCACTTCCTTCAGCCCAGATAGTTTTAGCAATAAAATGCATTTACACAATGACAGGCAGCTAAGGATGTTTTGTTAGAAGAATTTAGGAGAGGGATCATATGTGGGTTCAAGATGTAAGATTTGAGAAGACTGCTCAAGGTGGGGAGACTTTGTGAGGCATTGAGTTTTATTTAGAAAGTTAATTACTAGAAGATGTTTATCAAGTTGTTTGCACATTGTTAGATGCCGTGTGTCGAGGGAGAGTTGGAATCAAAGCTTACGGTCTCAGATTGTAAACAGAAACGTGACTGGTTTAAGGATCAGATAAAAGCCCAATCATAGAAAGGTAAAACTGTCCTCATCAGGAGGGGAACTGAGGTCATTGTCTCTGATGACTTTTCAGGCAAATCTGCATTCCCAGAAATTTTCTGACAAATAGGAAACTGAGCTGCTCTCCCGATTTAAGGAAGGATATCTTTGCATGGGACGTTTGAAGAAGATTCACTCAGCTGTTTCTAAAGATGAAGAGGCAGTCGTACGATGTGAGCAAATTGAATTTTTGTTCCCTAGAAGAATGAAATGTGATCTCATTGAGATGTACAGGGTCCTGAAGGGGCTTGATAGGGTAGATGCTGAAAGATTATTTCTGCTGGTTGAGAATCCTGAAGCACTGGGGGAAAAGAGCCAATCATCTCAGAATGAATTCAAGAGAAATGATTTCAATCAAAGCGTTGTGAATTCTTTATCTCAAGAGAGCTGTGAATGTTCTATTGTTGACTATATTTAATGCAGAGAGATCTTTGTTCTCTCAGGGATATGGGAGTGGGCAGGAGTGGAGTTGGAAGCCCAAGATCAGCCATGATCATATTGAATGGTGGAACATACATAACAGATCCAAGAGATGGCAAGCAGGAACTACCTCCAGGCTTTGCTTCTTAATAAGTATGTTTCGACCCATAGGGTTTTACAGCACAAAAGAGGCCCTTTGACCCATCAGGTCCATACTGGCCCCAAGCCTCTTTAGTTCCACTTACCAGCACTTGGTCCATAGCCTTGTACATTGTATGTTATGGTCCTTCTAAATATCATCTAAATACTTGTTAAATGTTGTGAGGGTCCATTCCCCCCACATACTACCATTGTAGTCAGTGAGTTCCAGATACCCACTAACTTCTGTGTATTCTTCCTTACATCCCCTCTAACCTTCTTGCCCTTTGTCGTCAATTTTTATTGCATCTCAATACCAAAACCTATGATATATGGTAATCAGAGCTATGCCAGGCTCTAATCTTACTGTTACAATATGATAGACCATTCCTTCATCTATACTCACTAATACTAATTCTTCTCCAGTGCAGGATCCTTGATATGTGGCTCTCTCTTTCATTCCGTATTTATCAAACTTACTCCTCCTACACTGTGCTATTGACACCCAGAGAGGTATAGCTCATTGACATAATTATAAGATTGCTCCAGGATCCTAAGGTCCTTACTCATTAATATGGGCCTGTCGTCAGAACAGCTTAAGATCACAAAGGAATGGAACCTAACATCCTGGACTTCTTCTTTGTATCTGTAACAATGTCAATAACATCAGTGTAAATTATACTTAATTGTTAATATGCAATGACATGTTTTATTTAAGACCAGTGGCTCTGTTTGTTAGACTACTTGGTGACATTTCTCAGCCACACCAGACAAAATAGGCTGTGCAGATCTTACACTAACAGAGAATAGTGGCAGCAAATCTACCCCATACTGAGCAAACATGCCAACAGCCACATGCAGCACTGCCTGTGGTGAGAATTGTTCACATGGCATGTTGAGCCAGGTTAGTTAGAAAGGTTCCAGATCACACCTCACTTGCTGCTTTGATAACAAGCATCAGCTGGCTCAGCTGTTACCATGACATCCCTGGATCATGAGACTATATATTTGAGCTCCATTTCAGGGAGTGATCCTATAATCCAGACTAAAGATTCAGTGCACTAATTGAGGAAGATGGAATGTGGGTGTCACTGACTGGGCCAGCATTTATCACCCATCCCTAGTTGCCCTCGAGAAGGTGGTAATGGGCTGTCTTTTGAACCGTTACATTCCATGTGCTGTATGTTGACATACAATGCCCTGAGGGAGAGAAATCCATGATTTTGACCCAGCGACAGTGAAGGAACGGTGATATATTTCCAAGTTAGAGTGAGTGGCTTGGAGAGGAACTTGGAGGTGGTGGTGTTCACTTGTATCTGCTGCCCTTGTCCTGCCAGATGGATAGGCCATGGGTTGGGAAGGTGTTGGCTAAGGAGCCTTGGTAAATTTCTGCAGTGCATCTTGTGAATAGCATACACTGCTTCGACTGAGGGTCAGTGGTGGAGGGAGTTAATGTTTATGGATGTGGTTCCAATCAAGCGAGCTTCTTGAGTTTTGTTGGAGCTGCACCCATCCTGGTCAATATTTGTCACTAAGCCAACAATAGCAAAATGCTGGCTCAGCCTTCAAAGCCCACTTCTCCTAAGTAAATAAAAGAAAAGCAAATTAGATGCACATATATCTTAGTCCTTGTAGTGGGATCTTACTTTGTGCTCATGTGCAGATATGCTTTTTAAATCACAACAGCGCAGACTTCACAAATATAGAAATTCCTGAGAATGTGACAGTCACTACATAGATCCAAAGCAATTTCTTTTAAAAACAAAACAAGTCAGAGCTGCTGAAATTTGAGGGACATATGCACAACACAAAGGCTGGAGTCAGGAAGAAAATTAAACATGGTCCTAACATCTAACTGGGAGGGAGAGCAACATTTGCCTGAGGGGTAGGGGGTGGGGGTGAAGGGTTGGGCTGATCTTTGGCTAGATGCAAATGGTGAGGGGGAAAGGGTTTTTAACTGTCCAGGACAATGAGGCTTCAATGTGCAGAGGTTTTTAAAGCTTTGTCAGAGGAGCTAATAGTTGTTAATATAATACATGCGTTCATAAATTTAAAAATAAATAAATTGACAGAAATCCCTTTCTGATAACATATCTGTGACCCAGACTAAGGCCTGAGAATGTTAAGCATTATCACTATTTTCCAAGCTGGTAATCAAGGTAGCATTGAGTAGAATTTTTGTAGACCCATCCACAGCAGTTCAATTAGACATCTGGAAAAGCTCGCCTGGGTTTCGGTAATTGGCTCATTATTTGAGTGTCCAAGGCCATTATGTACGCGCGTCATAAGGCGCTCAGATATACGGCCTGATTCAATCATCTGTGGCTTCCAGCAGTTTTGTGCAATAGCCTCCTGTGCACAGATTGGAAACAGGCCTTGTTTATTGGATTATAAATAGAGGATGTGGAGGCCTTGTTGTAAATAGCTCTGCAGGCTCAGGAGCCTTTGCTGACTTCACCTTGTTAACCAGCCGAATCAATTGAGAACTAGCTAATAAAGTGCAGCCAAGTCACAGCAGCAGTTCTGTGCTGTGCTTGATGTGTTCATGTGTGACTGTTTGATGCTCTTCATAAAGGCAAGCTCTGGTGATCATTCTGAGGCGAGGTGTGACATGGCAACACAGTGACACACTGCATCATAAGAGAGGCAGGGTTTCTGTGCTCAGCAGCCCAGTGCAGTGAGTGGGAGAGAGCACCCATATCAAATTGAGGTATAGCTTCGTCCATTGCTTCATCATCAGGAAGTGTAGAGAGCTAAGGGGGAATTTGGCGTGTAACCTACCAGCCCATACAGAGGCTTGTAGTCAAGTGCTTTTGTAGACTGGAAAGGCTCACTGGAGTTTGGATTGAGGCTGACTTTCAAAGCAATATAAGAAATGGCAAAAAGAATAGCAAAGCATTTCAATATTTCTCACTGTAGGTCAGTGTTAAAGACTCTATTATGTTATTTAGATTGTGACTCAGCCTACAGCCAATGGACACACGTAGTTTGCAGTTTCATGAAAGTGAAGTTGCAAGTAGACAGGATACTGAAGAAGGCGTTTGATGTGCTTGCCTATATTGGTCCGTGCATTGAATATAGGAGTTGGGATGTCATGTTGTGATTGTACAGGGCATTGATTAAGCCACTTTTGGAAAATCATGTTCATTTCTGGTCTCCCTGCTATGGGAAAGATGTTGTTAAACTTGAAAGAGTGCCGAAGCAACTTACAAGGATGTTGCCAGGATTGAAGAGTTTGAGATAAAGGGAGAGATGGAATAGACTGGGGCTATTTTTCCTGGAGCGTCAGAGGCTGAGGTGTGATCTTGTAAAGTTTTATAAAATCATGAAGGGCATGGATAGGATGAATAGCCAAGGTTTTTTCCCTGGGGTGGAGGTGTCCAAAATTAGAGGATATGAGTTTAAAGAGAGAGGGGAAAGATTTAAAAGGGTTCCTAAGGGGCAACGTTTTCACGCAAGGGTGGTGCATGTATGCAATAAACTACCAGAGGACAATTACAACATTTTAAAGGCATCTGGATGGGTATATGAATAGGAAGAGTTTAGAGGGACATGTGCCAAATGCTGGCAAGTGGCTCAAGATTAATTTAGGATATGTGGTCAGCATGGACGAGTTGGATCGAAGGGTCTGTTTTTGTGGTGTACAGCTTATTATTCTGCGGAGATTCGTTAATTCATGTCAGTGAATGAGTGTATGAGTAAAAAGGATAATCACTAAGCAGAAGGATGAACTAACAAATTGTGCCAGACAACAAAATGATTCTGAACATGCCACCAGTCACTTTATGAAGCAATGTTTTGGTCTCAGGACTTCTAGTTTCTTCTAGGTTCTTCAAGGCTGATCGCTTATTAACTTTACTTAACTGACTTATTGCACAGTGTATAGTACATAATATCATGACTTAATAAGTTTAATGTAATATACAAAAACACTTTTATAGCTTTAAGATTTTAATTATAATTTTCCAGTCCACTTTTGTTGGGTTACACATGTGGGTGCTGTTAATTGTTGCCTCTCTTTTTTGTCTTAATTCTTGGTTAACTAACTCTCTCCTTTAACTCTCTCCTGCTCAAACTCTTCCTTTAATTCTCCTGACTTTATATCTCCATTTTAACTGTTCTAACTAACTCTATGTGGAAACAGGATTTAATAGATATGTTGACATGCCTGTAATCCATGATGTAACCATAACCTCAGTTGTTATGTGTGAAGACTCTGCTAAGAGGTTGGAACCAGTAAAACACAGAGAATGCTCATTTGTAGCCTTGTCTAACAAATGTGCTTTCCAAGGATCAGGCTGGAGCTCATATAAAGATCCATTATAAAGCATGGCAGCAGCAGTGGAAACACAAGTCGAAAATGGACAGTGTTTTCAGTGGCATCTGAAGAAACATGAGGCAATGTGAAAACTTCCTTATGAGATCTCCCTAAATATAGTGACTTGAAGGTTTAGCTGAAGTGAGTTTAGGTGAGGTATGCTTTGAAGTAACAGCGTACTTGCTCCAGCTCAGCAGTCCCTGTCTTTAACAATGCCCTTTGTTGCTATTGGCAGACTGATAGAAGAACTTAAACATCAGTTGTTGAATCCCCAGTCCACAGGTACCATAAAGCCTTGGCTTTCCATTTAAACCAGCAACAGCCACGTTGCCAGAGAGATCTTTATCAGGCAAGATGTAGGTGCAGATTTAATAGATTTTCACTCAGTCCGATGCTTAGTTCCGAAAGCCTTGTTATTGAATGCACTTAGTCCAGCAGCCAACAGTCTTGGTACACTCCATTGAGGATTTATATGATATGGCCAATTCGTGTGATGATGTGGCATTGAGGGATGAGCCCATTTGAATTGCAGACTTACTGAGTTATTGTACTCTGAACACAGCTCAGCTTTTGTAAGAGGCAAACCATGTACAAAGCACAATGAGGGTGAAGATTTGCCAAGAACCCTGAAATCTTATTGGCCTGCTATTTCTCTTGAATGTTGACATGTTTCCATTTTTCTTTGATGCCGTATCTTCGTCACTCAGCACGTCTTCACTACCAAATCGTGCCTTCATAGGAAAGCATCATTACAGAGGTAAATCTGATTGGAATCCAGTCAAGTACAAGTGGTAACCACTCAATGAGCAGCAATCTGTTGTCAGCCCGATTCAGTGGCCCACTTGTGCCACCATTGCCAACCGTTAAGATGCTGTTACTAATCCTACTCTTTTTGTTTAAGTTGGTGAAAGTCTGGTGGCCTGGACCACATTCAGGTCATTAGCCTCCATCCTTATTTCTAATGACCAGATCGGGGAGAGCTGTGAGATCTCCACTGAACAACAGACTTTGAAGGACAAATGGTGAGATTGGAAATGCATGGAGCTAAATGAGAATGCTTTCAGTTTAATATTTCAGTCTGTAATGTTAAGAGCATATTTTTTAATTATTAATATTGTAAATTGAGAAAATACTTGGTGGGCGGCACGGTGGCACAGTGGTTAGCACTGCTGCCTCAGCGCCAGGGACCCGGGTTCAATTCCCGACTCAGGCGACTGACTGTGTGGAGTTTGCACGTTCTCCCCGTTTCTGCGTGGGTTTCCTCCGGGTGCTCAGGTTTCCTCCCATAGTCACAAAGATGTGCAGGTCAGGTGAATTGGCCATGCTAAATTGCCTGTAGTGTTAGGTAAAGGGGTAAATGTAGGGGAATGGGTGGGTTGCACCTCGGCGGGTCGGTGTGGACTTGTTGGGCCGAAGGGCCTGTTTCCACACTGTAAGTAATCTAATCTAATCTACTTGGTAGGGGTCATAAATATAGATTTTAATGGTTAAGTAAATTAGTCTGAAGAAAGATGTGTTGTACTGTGACTTCAGAGCATGTATTTGTGCTCTTTTCGGAGGAGTCTGTATAACATGAGCATGCTCCTCTGTAATATTACCATCATGTATTAACATTTATTCATGTACATTGTTTAAATGTCACCTAGAAATAAGGTTGCACTTGTGTGAACATCCAAAGAATCCACATCAGAACACTTTCCATTGAATTCTCCAAATTCAATTTCTTTAAGTCTCCTGATGCAAACTCTGTCTTGGCAAGAGCCCCTCTTTAGAAACGGATCCTCTGACAAGTTTGTCCTTTGTAGGCTGTTGAACACATAAACATAAGAAATAGGAGCAGGAGTAGATCACTGGGCTCTTTCAGCATGCTCCAATACTCAATACGATCTTGGCAGATCTGATAACCCCACTTACCCCTGAGAGTTTGTCATCCATTTGCTTATCAAGAATGTATCTACTTTTGCCTTTACGGTATTCAAAGTCCCTGGTTCGTTATGGCCAGGGCCTGGGCTGCCACACTCCCAGAAGGACATGGATGCTTCAGAGAGGGCGCAGAGAAGGTTTACTGGTCTGGAGGGTTTTAGTGATGAGGATGAGTTGGATAAACTCAGATTGTTTTCACTGGAGAGACGGAGGCTGAGGGGCAACCTGATAGAGGTCTACAAAATTATGGGAGGCATAGATAGGGTGGAGAATCAGAGGATTTTTCCCAGAGTGGATAGGACAACTACAAGAGGGAACAGGTTCATGGTGTGAGGGTAAAAGTTTAGGAGAGAAGTGTGGGGAAAATGTTTCTCAGAGGGTGGTAGGTGCCTGGAATGCATTTCCAGTGGAGGTGGTAGAAGCAGCTATGTTAGCAACATTTAAGGCTTATCTTAATAGACACATGAACGGGAGGTGAACAGAGGGATAGAAACCACGCATGGGAAATATGTAGCGGGTCTAAATAAGGACTAGAATTGGTATATCCTTGGTGAGTTGAAGGCCTGTTCTTATGCTGGATTTAATCAAATTAAATGGAATTGTGGAAGCTTTCTCCCAATCCCAACTAGATGAATTAATCTTTTAAAACAGACCAATGTAACCAGGCTTTCTTGAGCCAATAAAACGTTAGATTGAGTTACTAAATGTGAAAGGGATTAGTAACACAGCACAGTAACACACAGATTGATAGTCAGAGTGAATTCAAATGAAGATCAAAATTTAAAAGACTGATAAGTCAGTTCCTCTCCATGAAAAGTAGATAGTGGAACATTGACAGATATGTTGCCAGGAATAGAAGGTTTGAGTGACAAAAATAAGCTGGATAGACTGGAGCTTTTATCACTGGAGTGTCAGAGGTTGAGGCGTGGCTTTATAGAGGGTTATAAACTTATGAGGGGTATAGATAAAGTGAGTAGCAAAGGTCTTTTCCCTAGTCTGGGGGAGTGCTAAACTAAGGGTATATTTTTATGGTGAGAGGAGAAAAATTTAAAAAGGACCTTTTTTACAGAGATGGTGGTTAGTGAATGAATATCCAGAGGAGGTAGGGGATGTAGGTACAGTTACAGTGGTTAAATAAGTACATGAAAAGGAAAGGTTTGGAGGGTGATGGGCCAAGTGTAGACAGGTGAGACTAGTTTAGTTTGGGAACATGGTCAGTGTGGACTCGTTGAACTCTGCTTCCGTACTGTATGATTCTATGCTTGTGCAGATTAGTTGAAATCTTTTTGTGGTTTGCTAGCAGAACTTAGTGAGAGAATAGTTTTCCCTGCGATGCAGGGCTGACAAGTGAGCAGTTCTTTGACAGAACACTAACACGCAAACCCAGGCTTGTACACATGGGCCTTCCAGTCCTCCATTTGTTCCTCTCTTGCCGACCCAAACAGTACCCTTCTACTCACGCTCTCATTTGATTGGTTGAACTAGCCCTCACTCTTAACGATTTCTTCTTTGAATCCTCCCACTTCCTCCAGACCAAAGGCACCCACATGGGCCCCAGCTATGCCTGCCTCTTCATCAAGTAAGTGGACACCGGCACCATTCCCCATCTTTTCCTCCGTTACATCAATGACTGTATCGGCACCACATCGTGTTCCCATGAGGAAGTTGAACAGTTCATCACTTCACAACCACCTTTCACCTTGACCTTGAGTTCACCTGGACCATCTTGGACACCTCCGTCCCCTTCTTGGACCTCTCCATCTCCATTTCTGGTGATCGACTCAACATGGACATCTGCTACAAACCCATGGACTCCCACAGCTACCTGGCCTACACCCCCCTCACCCTGCCTTCTGTAGAAATCCTTACTCATAATTCCTCTGCCTCCGCTGCATCTGCTCCGAGGTGGACCAATTCCATCACAGGACATCCCAGATAGCCTCTTCTTCAAAGGTGACAATTTTCCCTCCCACGTGGTCAACAATGCCCTCCAGCGCATCTCCTCCACTTCCCACCCATCAACCCTTGAACCCCATTCCTCCGATTGCAACAAGAACAGAACCCCTCCTCTCCTCCCACCCCAGTACTCACCTTCCTCCCCACCAACCTCCATACCCAAAGGATCCTTCCACATCCTACAGAGATTTACTTGCACTTCCACATATGACATCTACTCTGTCCATTGCTCCAGATGTGGTCCCCTCTACATTGGGGAGATAGGACGCCAACTCGCGGAACATTTCAAAGGACATCTCTGGAACACACGCACCAACCAACCCCACCACCCTGTGGCCGAACACTTTAACTGCCCCTGCCACTCCGCCAAAGACATGCAAATCCTAGGCCTCCTCCACTGCCAACCTCCTACCATCCAATTCCTGGAGGAAGAACGCCTCATCTTTCACGTTGGGACTGTCCAACCACCTGGGATCAATGTGGATTTCATCAGTTTCTAAATCTCCCCTCCCCCCTCTGTATGCCAGATCAATCTTCCAACTCGGAACGCCCCTCTTGAACTGTCCTACCTGTCCACGGTGGCACTGTGGTTAGCACTGCTGTGTCTCAGCACCAGGGACCCGGGTTCAATTCCCGCCTCGGGCAACTGTCTGTATGGAGTTTGCACATTCTCCCAGTGTCTGCGTGGGTTTCCTCCAGGTGCTCCGGTTTCCTCTCACAGTCCAAAAATGTGCAGGTTAGGTGAATTGGCCATGCTAAATTGCCCATAGCGTTAGGTGAAGCGGTAAATGTTGAGGAATGGGTGTGGGTGGGTTGCTCTTCTGATGGTCGGCGTGGACTTGTTGGGCCGAAGGGCCTGTTTCCACACTGTAAGTAATCTAATCTAATCACATTCCCAGCTACCTCCCCCCCAACCCCACCACACACACCACCACCCCCTCCCTCCCTTCCCATTTATCTCTCGCCCCCTTGGGCCACAAGTCTTATTCCTGATAAAGGGCTTCTGCTCAAAATGTCGATTCTCCTGCTCCTTGGATGCTGCCTGACTGGCTGTGCTTTTCCAGTACCACACTTTTTGACTAGTATACACGAGTACCATGAGCACACACAGACCAGGGCTTTAGTAAGTTTCAATCCCTTTGTTTAGTATATTTATGGAAGGATAAAGTCCAAAAGGTTTTTGTGGTTCTGTTCGCCGAGCTGGAAGTTTTTGTTGCAAACGTTTCGTCCCCTGGCTAGGCGACATCATCAGTGCTTGGGAGCCTCCTGCGAAGCGCTTCTTTGATGTTTCCTCCGGTGTTTATAGTGGTCTGTCCCTGCCGCTTCCGGTTGTCAGTTTCAGCTGTCCGCTGTAGTGGTTGGTATATTGGGTCCAGGTCGATGTGTTTGTTGATGGAGTTTGTGGATGAATGCCATGCCTCTAGGAATTCCCTGGCTGTTCTCTGTCTGGCTTGCCCTATGATAGTAGTGTTGCCCCAGTCAAATTTGTGTTCCGTGTTGTCTGCGTGTGTGGCTCCTAAGGATAGCTGGTCGTGTCGTTTCATGGCTAGTTGATGTTCATGGATGCGGATTGTTAGCTGTCTTCCTGTTTGTACTATATAGTGTTT
>NC_057744.1:32374163-32377068 GCF_004010195.1 Chiloscyllium plagiosum | reverse complement strand
AAGGACTGCACTAATCACTATATAGGACAAACAGGAAGACAGCTAACAATCCGCATACATGAACATCAACTAGCCACGAAACGACACGACCAGCTATCCTTAGTAGCCACACACGCAGACAACAAGCAACGTGAATTCGACTGGGCCAACACTACTATCATAGGGCAAGCCGGACAGAGAACAGCCAGGGAATTCCTAGAGGCATGGCATTCATCCACAAACTCCATCAACAAACACATTGACCTGGACCCAGTATACCAACCACTACAGCTACAAATCTTCGCACAAACTTTGAGTCCAAAAGGTGTCTCCAGGAAGTGTTTTTCTGCAAAGAGGTGTGAATGATAACCCCATTGATGTCTTTTTCTGATAGGCCTCCCTTTCTCTTGGTTTGAATTTTCCCTGACACTCTGCAAATGTGATATTTCATGAGTCCCACACAGACATCACTGAATTCACACCTGCAGTGTGTTTTTGTTTTGTGTGTAGCAAGTTTGTTGGAGAACACACTTTGGAATTAGAAATTAAAATGTCCAAAGTACTTTCGGTTTCTGATCTGTCACCTTAACAGCTTCCATCACTTCTGAAGACCAAAGTTCCAAAGAGTCCTGAGCTTTTGTGAGAAAGAAATTCTCCTCACCTCTGTCTGAAATGGGTGAGCCCTGGGGTCACAGTTTAAAAGTAAGGGCGAGATGCGATAACCATGAAGACAGAATAAACATTTTTCCTGGAAACAGGAGTCTGAGAGGAGAACCCATTGATGTTTTATGATTATCTAAAGTTAAGCATGGAGAAGATATCTCCAGTTGGGGATTAGATTGGAACTAGGAAACATGACCAAGTGAGATCAAGAACACAGCCCAAGGTATTCAAACCTCTTTGAACCCTCATGATACAATCCATTAAATGTAACCTACAATAGGCTGCTTATGATAAGTGACATAGACAGAAAAATAAGTGAATCTGTACAGGTGGAGTTCAAATTAAGGGGTTCTGTTTTGGAAGAATGTCAAACTGATCTTTTAAAAAAATTCCAATGGCAAATGATGAAGGCAGTGACAAAGCCCAACATGGTGGGTGGCACGGTGGCTCAGTGGTTAGCACTTACTAAAGCCCTGGTCTGTGTGTGCTCATGGTACCCGTGTATACTAGTCAAAGAGTGGCATGCTGGAAAAGCACAGCCAAGCAGGCAGCATCCAAGGAGAAGGAGAATTCACATTCCTTTATCAGGAATGAGACTTGTGGCCCAAGGTGGCGAGAGATAAATGGGAGAGGGGGTGGGGAGGGGGGGACCTGGGTTCAATTTCACCCTTGGGTGATCATCGGTGTAGAGTTTGCATGTTCTTCTTGTGTCTGCATGGGTTTCCTCCAGGTGCTCTGCTTTCCTTCCACATTCCAAAGATGTGCAGATTAGGTGGATTATCCACAGGAAATGCAGTGTTACAGGGATGGGGTGAGTCCGGTTGGTGTGGGCTGAATAGCCTGCTTCCACACTGTAGGGATTCTATGAAAGCAAAGAAAATGTCTTAGATTATCTTGTACTTCTTCATGTTCAGGAAGCTAATGGGATGACCTAATTGGACTGTTTACAACAGTAAGAAAGATTTGATCAGATAGAAAAGGAGAAGCTATTTCCTTTAATGGGGTCATCTTCACCTGTAGCTGTCTTTGAATGACAGCTCCTTACCTTGAATCACGATTTGAGATTCAACCATACTTTGGTTTATTACAAACAAATTCTTGTGCAAAATCCCTCCTTTGGGACATTTTCACCAAGATGTCAACCCATGTAAAAGACCCTAAACTGCTCCTTCATCGGGTGAAGTGGAGGGAAATGCACAGTATGTAGACACTGACAGACAATGGCAAGATAATTCCAGATAATTAAAGGTGTCAACAGATAAGTGCAAATGCTGTGAATGTAGTGCCATCAGGCTGAATAACAAGTCTTTGCAGGTGATCAGATGGTGTGAGTAAAGTGTCCACAGCTGAATAACAAGTGAAACATTATTTTTTTACCATTTGTTTGGGTGTCACAGTGAAGGAGCAGTCCCCATCCCTGACCGCTCGTATTGCCTCTGTTCATCCATAGACAGTGAGGCTGGAGGGGAGTTAACAGATTTTTACTGAGCCTCCTTTGGAGGGTTAAATTCCATTCTGTTTTTTTTCCAGCAATTCATTAATTTCTCGATTTAAAGTCAGAGAATAGGAAGAGTGATCATGTTACTGAGTGAAGTGTTGGGGTGAGTCAGAGCAGTGAGAAGGGTGTAAGTAAGTATTTAAGAAGGTGGTGAGGGTGTCAGAGGAAAATTAGTGGAGAGTTAGCAGAGGGAGAGAAGGCAGGGGAGTGAGATGTGGGGGTGGGAAGGATTGTGAGGACGGTGAGATGGGAAGAGACAATAGAATCCCTACAGTATGGAAGCAGGCCATTCAACCTATTGAGTCCATACCAACCTTCTGAAGACCATCCCACCTGGACGGTCCCCACTACCCTATCGGGTAACGTTGCATTTCCCATGGATAATCAGGGTGCACATCCCTGGACACACCAGGCAATTTGGCATGACCAATCCGCCTAACTTCCACATCTTTGTACTTTGGGAGGAAACTGGAGCACCCGGAGGAAACCCATACAAACCTGGGTAGAGCATGCAAACTCCACACAGACAATTGCCTGAGGGTGGAATTAAACCTTGGTCACTGGCATTGTGAAGGGGCAGAGCTAACCACTGAGCCATCATGCTGCTCAAGAGGCAAGACAAGTTAGAAGACAGGATGAGGGGAGATGGAGATTGGATTGGGAGAGTACAAGTGGCAGGGAGTTAAGGAGGTTGGAGACGAATGGGTGCAAGCGGGTGTATGGGCTGAGGGGAATAAGGGAATAAAGAGATGAAGAGATAACGAG
>NC_057744.1:32345376-32373688 GCF_004010195.1 Chiloscyllium plagiosum | reverse complement strand
TGGGAATGTGAGGGGGTAATCAGGGGTGGGATGGTGAGTGGGAAGTGGCGATGGGGGGGATGGTAAGTGGCCGGGAGTGATGAGGAGATAGGGAAAATAAAGAATTTTGGGGAAAATTGGTTGCGAGGCATTCCCTTCCTGTAGTCTGACAATCTTAAAATTAATTTTCAGTGACACCAGGAAGGATTTGCAAGCAATTCAGCTGCCTATTGAGGGAGGTCTCCTTGCTGTGAGAGGCTGGTTGTTGATCGTCCACGTTTATCGTGGGCGATGGAGCCGCTGGGCTATGATCTGATCTCTGTGGAATGAGGGTTCCTAGAGAAGCCAATCAGCATGAGAAAGGAGCTCTTCACCGTGACCTCAGGCTCTTAGGAAGGCAGTCCCCATGTGGTCTTTTTGTACTAAATTAATGTCAGTGCAGACCTACCCTTCAGTGTTTCTGCCCATTGTGTACTTGAAGCTTAAACCTCTTGATAACATAATGGCTGAGCAGGGGGATCAGACAGGCAGGCTGATTGTGAATTCCTCAACAACAACCAAGGGTGACATAGCACAGATGGGGCAGGAGCGAGGCTCATATGAGTGGTTTTGGCAGGAATGGGCAGCGGATGGCGCAAGTGTTAAGAGTTTTATAAAGAGAGTCAGGTTTGTTTTCAGCTCTGAGCAGAAACCTGAAGGAGTTTCATTGAGAGGTTGTTATAACAAGAGCTTCTTTGGATTAGCAACGGTTTCAGTTCAGGGTCTGCAAACACACACTGACACACGCACAGTGACACACGCACAGTGACACACGCACACTGACACGCGCACACTGACACACATACACACACTGACACACATACACACACTGACACACACACCCACACACACTGACACCCGCACACACTGACACAGACACACACTGATGCACACACACTGACACACATACACACACTGACACACACATTGACACAGACACACACTGACGCACACACAGAGACAGACACACACTGGCACACAGACACATATAAATGCGCCGAGACACACATTGACAGACTGATAGACATACACACACACATACTGACAGATAGACAGACACACACAGCCTGAGACACACACTGGGCTGATAGAAGCATAGCTGAAAATGTGTTGCTGGAACAGCGCTGTTCCAACAACACATTTTCAGCTCTGATCTCCAGTATCTGCAGACCTCACTTTCTCCTGATAGAAGCATACACAGACTAACAGATACACACACAATGACTGAGACACACATACACTGATAGACACACACACAGGCTGGCAGAGACATATACTGACTAACAGATACACACACTGACTTAGAAAGACACACACAGACATGTGGGCAGGCACATGCACATGAAGTTACACACAGACTCCTGAAAATGTGCAGCAGCGTTTATCCGCGGTTTTAGGGTTATTATTGGGTGTACTTTTCCAAGTTAAACAGAATGTTTTGTGCTTTCATGAGGAGACAACTGCGCCCAGCTGATGGTAGCTATTGTGCTTGCATTGGAGTGTCAAAGGGGGTGGGGTCAGGTGCCATGAACCCTGACCCATCCTTCTGCATCTCTGGGCTTTTTATGTATGTGTTATGAGCTGAGTGTGTCATTCACTCACTGCCCTACCGCAATGCTGTTCAGCCCCAGTCTCAACATCAGTTCAGCATATTTCCCCACACTAGATTGAGACAAAAACCCTTTTAATCTGAAAATGATTGCTGTTCCTTAGTGCTTTCTTGGGGATGTCTGATGCAACTCACATTTCATAAAAATGTGCCTCTCCTACAGCCCATGATCTTGCTGCCTGTCCAGTCAGCCTGACACTAGTAGAGTCCCTTGCTAGCTACTCTGTCCCCTCACAATGGGAAGTCACTTAAAGGAGCTAAACAAATATTTTTGTGCCTGTGACAAAAGCTTATCACTCTTTTAAATCCTTTCAGAAGCAATAGAGATCCAGTTTTCACATTGAAAGGTCAGAGTTATTCTTAGAGAAGACACACTTAACCAATTCACTTTAACACTTCATTCTCAAAACAAAAACCAATGGTGAAACTCATATATTTAAATATATCCCCTCTGGCTCAGAGGTTACCACACTTCGTATTGGAGTCAGAACGTTTTTGGGTTTAAATTTGACTCCAAACCTCTCCGGTTTTCCTTATTCTCTGCAAAATGAGGATCCATTGGGACAGGTGACAGGAAGACGTTTTAATGTTTTAATCAATGCTTTTTTTTTCTTTTCAGAGGAATTACAGCACACAATGAGGCCATTCAGCCGGTTATACCAATGCTGCTTCGTCTACAGGAATGTCTGCTCCTTCCCCCTTATCCCCCTCTGTTCTTCCTGTTAAGTAAGTGAGTTTAGACAATATTCTGTGCTTGCTAACAGACCAACACTTTGAGATACCCAAGATCAACATCTGAGACAAACTACTGAAACAAAGGAAAGTGCATTTATATAGCACCATTGACAATCCCAGGACCTCCCAAAGCTGTTGTAATACAGAAAAGTTGACAGACAATTCACTCACACAAAGTCCCACAATAGCAAAGTGATAATGACTGAATAATTTATTTTAATGAAGTTAGTTGAAGGATAATTAATAGTCAGGAAACCTGGACAATATCCCAGTAGACAACCTCCACTGGCCTTTTTCAGAGCAGTGCCATAGGATCGTTCACATCTTAGTGGGAGAACAATAGTGTCAACTGAAAGAGGCAATCGCTGTGGCACTTATTCAGTACTGAACAGAAGTGTGAGAACAGGTCTGCTATATCGCTGTAGGGTGGAAACTAAACACGTAGCTTGATGTAGAAATGCAGATTATGGAATGTGTAGGTTCTGCAACTATTCCTGTGCAGCAGCCAGTTTTAACTGAGCTGTGTAAAAGTGGGGGGGGGGGAAAATTTCCAGATGGAGCGCTGAAGAGTTAGTGGAGAATATACTTTCTATTGATATTATCCCCACTTCTGACTTTATGATGGAGAGAATGTTGTGGGCGAAGCAGCTGAAGATGGTAGGGCTGAGGATACTACCCTGAGGAACTCCTGCAGAGATGTCCTGGAGCTGGGCTGACTAGGATGACTCCAACCACTTGAGGGTTTATTCAATTCCTACTGACTCCAGTTTTGCTAGGGCTCCTTGATGCCACACTCGGTCAAACGTGGCCTTGATGTCAAGGGCTGTCCCTCTCCCCTCCCCGCTGGAATTCAGCTCTTTTCTCCATGTTTGAAGCAAGGATGTAATGAGGTCAGGAGCTGTGTGGCCCTGGCAGAACCCAAACTGGACGTCACCGAGCAGGTTATTGCTGAGAAATAAATTGATGACCACTTCCATCACTTTATTGATAATTGAGAAAAGGCCTTGGAAACTGACTGGGTTGGATTTATTCTGCTTTTTCTAAACAGGACGTACCCGGCCAGTTTTTCACACTGTCTGGTAGATGCTGTGCTGTAACTGTACTGCAGCAGCTTGGTCATGGGAGCAACAGGTTTTGGAATACAAGCCTTCAGTAATATTGTCGGAATGTTGTCAGGGCCCATAGCCTTTACAGTATCCAGTGTCTCCAACTGTTTCTTGCTATCATATGGCATGAATTAAATTCACTGAAGACTGGTATCTGTGACGCTGGGAACCACTGGAGGAGGCCAAGATGGATCATCCACTCAGCCTTTCTGGCCGAAGATTGTTGCAAATGCGTCAGCCTTAGCTTTGGCATTGGTGTGTTCAACTCTTCCATCATCAAGGGTGGGGATATTTGTGGAGCCTCTTCCTCCAGTGAGTTGTGTAATTGTCCTCCACCATTCATGACTGGACGTTGCAGGACTAAAGAGTTTGATCTGACCCCGTTGGTTATGAAATCACTTAGCTCTGTCTATCACTTAGTGTTTACTCTGTTTAGCACACAACTAGTTTTGTTGGAGCATTGTCATTTTTAGGTGTACCTGATGCTGCTCCTGACATGTCCTCCTGTACTCTCCACTGCAATGAAAGGACATTCTGGCTATTGAGGGATCATCTCCTTAATGAAAGCAAGCATGCAGGTGCTGCAGGCAGTGAAGAAAGCAAATGGCATGCTGGCCTTCATAACAAAAGGAATTGAGTATAGGAGCAAAGAGGTCCTTCTGCAGCTGTACAGAGCCCTGGTGAGACGGCACCTGGAATATTGTGTGCAGTTTTGGTCTCCAAATTTGAGGAAGGACATTCTGGCTATTGAGGGAGTGCAGCGTAGGTTCATGTGGTCAATTCCCGGAATGGTGGGACTGTCATATGTTGAATGATTGGAGCGATTGGGCTTGGCCACACTTGAATTTAGAAGGATGAGAGGGGATCTGATTTAAACGTATACGATTATTAAAGGATTAGACATGCTGGAGGCAGGAAGCATGTTTCCACTGATGGGTGAGTCCAGAACCTGAGGACACAGTTTTTAAAAATAAGGGGTAGGCCATTCAGAACAGAGTTGAGGAGTAACTTCTTCACCCAGGGAGTGGTGGATATATGGAATGCTCTGCCCCAGAAGGCAGTGGAGGCCAAGTCTCTGGATACTTTAAAGAAAGAGATGGATAAAGCTCTTAGAGATAGTGGAATCAAGAGTTATGGGGATAAGGTAGGAACAGGATACTGATTTTGAATGATCAGCCATGATCATAATGAATGGTGGTGCTGGCTCGAAGGGCCAAATGGCCTACTCCTGCACCTATTGTCTATTGTCTAGGGTCGATCCCTTGATCCGATAATAATGGTAAAGTGATGGATATAGGAACAGGAGTGGACCATTAACCTCTTTGATTCTGCTCTGCCATTCGGAATGGTCATGGCTGATCAAATACTTCAATGTCTTTTACCAGGACTATCCCTGTAACTGTTTTTTGTTATTCGTTTACAGGATGTGGGTGTCATTGGTTAGGCCAGCATTTATAGCCCATCCCTGAGTGCCCAGAGGGCAGTTAAGTGTCAACCACAGAACGGTGGGTCTGGAGTCACATGTAGGCCAGACTAGGTAAGGATGGCAGATTTCTTCCCTAAATTACATTAGTGAATCAGATGGCTTTTTTTCCATAAATTAGCAATGGATTCACGGTCACCGAATTTTTTATTATTGAATTGAAATTCCAAAATATGCCGTTGAGGGATTCAAACTTAGGTCCCCAGAACATTATCTAAGTCTCTGGATTAACAGTTGAGAGTGTGGTGCTAGAAAAGCAAAGCAGGTCGAGCAGCATCTGAGGAGCAGGAAAATTGACATTTTGGGCAAGAGACCTTCATCAGGAAGGGCTTTCCTACTGAAGGGCATTTGTCCAAAGCGTCACTTTTCCTGCTCCTCCCCGATGCTGCCTGACCTGCTGTGATTTTCCAGCACCACACTCTCGACTCTGATCTCCAGCATCTGCAGTCCTCACTTTCGCCTCTGGATCAACAGTCCAGTGATAATACCACGAGGCCATCGCAGCCCCTAAATGATTTTTGACTTTGGTGATCAGTGATCTAACATCCTCTACTTTACATACAGTCAGGAACTAAGCTTCCACAACCCACTGGGGTTAAAGAATTCCAAAGGGTCACCACTCTTTCTGTAAAAATGCATCTCCTCATCTCAGTCCTAAATGGCATCCCCATATTTTTAAATTATACCCGTTGGTTATAGACTCTGCAGCCAGGGTAACCACTATGCCTATATATCCCCAGTCGGTCCCTTTCAGTACTTTGTCGGTTCAACTCTCATTCTTCAAAACTCTCGATATTACAGGCCCAGTTTTCAAAAAAATTTGTTTGTGTGATGTGGACATCACTGACTGGCCTGTCAATGGTGTTCTTGAGAAGATGGTGGTGAGTTACCTTCTTGAACCTCTGCAGTCCTCTTGTTGTGGGTTGGCCCACAATGCCTTGGTGAGGGTGTGATTCTAGGATTTTGATTCAGCAATCGTGAAAGAACGGTGATATATTTCCAAGTCAGGATGCTAAGTGGCTTGGAGGGAAACCTGAAGGTGGTGGTGTTCCTATTTATCAGTTGCCTTTGCCCTTTTAGAAGGAAAAGATTGAGAGTTTGGAAGCTTACCTTTTGAATGATAACATCCTGTGAAATGCAAATTGTTTGACAGCAAATGGTTCAGCGTATCAAACTTCACTTGATCTTCTTTGGATGTGGTAGTAATAATGAAAATTTGCTTTTGTGATTGTCCATTTGATTGGAACCCAGTCTCAACCTCAAGTGGTGGTTTCTTGTATCTGGGCAATTGTCAATGAATATATTTGCTTTTTCTTGATGCTTCGTGATTTCCTTTCCTCCTACTCTGGCATTCTCATTGACTGTCAATGGCTTAGGAGAGGTCTGTGGCTGTTGAAGTTATGGCCTATTGTCTGTATGGTGCCATCACGGAATTGGTGCAGTGCAGAAACAGGCTATTCAGCCCATCATGACAGGTTGTCTGAGCATTTAGTGCCAAGCTCCTGCCATTCCCCAGAACTCAACATGGGTTTCTGTTGAGATAATTGCCTGATGCCCTTTGAATGCCCCAACCATACTCCAGGCAGTGCTTTCCAAACCCTGATCATTCATTGTGTGAAAAATAGATTTTATTTTCTCCTCCCACATTCTTTTTTTTTGCGAAACGGTTTAAAACTGTACCCTCTGGTTTTCAACATTTTATCAGCAGGAACAGTTTCTCCAGACCCATCAAAATTGTGAAAAATTCTAAATTTGCTCTCAGCATTCCCCTCTCTATGGAAAAACCATCTAAGCATCTACAATCTATCCTCAAAATTGAAAGTCTTTGCCCTTAGAAATATTTGCATAAACCTTTTCTGCACTGTCTCCAGTGCATTCACATTGTTTCTGAAGTGTGATACACAGAACAGTGCACAAAACTCCAGCTGAAGTCCAGCCAGGGTCCCATATAGATTCGGCATAATTTCCCTGCTCTTGTATTCCATGCATTTTTGTTAATAAAGCCTGGAATACTTTATTGACAGCATTGACACACATAAACATTCTTCTCCTTCACTCCCTTTTGAATATTATCCTTTATTTTATACTGTCTCTCAATGTTCTTCATACCAAAACGTATCAGCTCACACTTCATCATATTGAACTACTATCCGTTATCTATCTGCCCACTTACAGTCATAGAGTCATAGAAATGTACTACAGCACGGAAGCAGACCCTTTGGTCCAACCCACCCATGCCAACCAGATATCCCAACCCAATCTAGTCCCACTTGCCAGCACTTGGCCAGTATCTCTCTAAAACCTTCCTATTCATATACCCATCCAGATGCCTTTTAATTGCTATAATTGTACCAGCCTCCAACACTTCCTCTGGCAGCTCATTCCATACATGCACCATCTTCTGCATGAAAAAAGTTGTCCCTAAGGTGCCTTTTAAATCTTTCTCGTCTCACCCTAAATCTATGCCCTCTAGTTCTGGACTCCCCCACCAGGGAAAATACCTTGTCTAGTTATCCTATCCATGCCCCTCATGATGTTATAAACCTCTATAAGGTCACCCTTATAGCCTCTGATGCTTGAAGCAAAACATGCCCAGCATATTCAGCTTCTTCCTATAGCTCAAACCCTCCAAACCTGGCAACATCCTTGTAAATCTTTTCTGAAAATCTTTCAAGTTTCATAACATCCTTTCTATAGCAGAAAGACCAGAATTGCACACTGTATTCCAAAAGTGGCCTAACCAATGTCCTGTATAGCTGCAACATGACCTCCCAATTCCTGTACTCAATGCTCTGACCAATAAAGGGAAGCATACTAAATGCCTTCTTCACTATCCTATCTACCTGTGACTCCACTTTCAAGGAGCTCTGAACCTGCACTCCAAGGCCTCTGTTCAGCAACACTCCCTAGGACCTTACCATTATGTTTATAAATCCTGCCCTGATTTGCCTTTCCAAAATGCAGCATCTCACATTTATCCAAATTAAACTCAATCTGCCACTCCTCAGTTCATTGGCCCATCTGATCAAGATCCCATTGTACTCTGAAGTAAGCTTCTTTGCTGTCCACAACATCTCCAATTTTGGTGTCATCTGCAAACTAACTTACTATACCTCCTATATTCACAACCAAATCATTTACATGAAAAGAAGTGGACCCAGCACTGATCCTTGTGGCACACCACTGGTCACAGGCCTCCAGTCTGAAAAGCAATCCTCATCACCATCCTCTGTCTTCTACCTACAAGCCAATTCTATACCCAAATGGCTTGTTCTCCCTGTATTCCATATGATCTAACCTTGCTAACTAGTCTACCATGAGGAACCATATAGATCATGTCCACTGCTCGCCCCACATCAGTCCTCTTCAATACTTCTTCAAAAAGCTCAATCAAGTTTGTGAGGCATGAATTCCCACACACAAAGCCGTGTTAACTATCCCTAATTAGTCCTTGCCTTTCCAAATACATGTACATGCTGCCCCTCAGGATTCCCTCCAACAACTTGCCCATCACCGACGTCAAGCTCACTGGTCTACAGTTCCCTGGCTTGTCCTTACCATCTTGCTTAAATAGTGCCACCACACTAGTCAACCTCCAGTCTTCCGGCACCTCACCTGTGACTATCAATGATACAAATATCTCAGAAAGAGGCCCAGCAAACACTTCCCTAGCTTCCCACAGAGTTCTAGGGTACACCTGATCAGATCCTGGGGATTTATCCAACTTTGTGTTACAAGACATCCAGCACTTCCTCCTCTGTAATATGGATATCTTTCAAGATATCACCATCTATTTCCATACATCGTATATCTTTCATGTCCTTCTCCACAGTAAACACTGATCAAAATACTCATTTAGTATCTCCTCCATCTCCTGTGGCTCCACACAAAGGATGCCTTGCTGACCTTTGAGGAACCCTATTCTCTCCCTTTTGTCCTTAATAGACTTATTAAGTCCCTTTTGATTCTCCTTAACTCTATTTGCCAAAGCTATCGCATGTCTCCTTTTTGCCCTCCTGACTTCCCTCTTAAGTCTACTCCTACTGCCTTTATACTCTTCTAAGGATTCACTCGATCCCTGCTATCTACACCTGACATATACTTCCCTTCTTTTTCTTACCAAATCCTCAATTTCTCTCGTCATCCAGCATTCCCTATATCTACTAACCTTTCCTTTCACCCTGACAGGAATGTACTGTCTCTGGATTCTCATTATCTCATTTCTGAAGACTTCCCATTTTCCAGCCGTCCCTTTACCTGCGAGCATCTGCACCCAATCAGCTTTTGAAAGTTCTTGCCTATTTCCATTGAAATTAGCCTTCTTCCAATTTAGAACTTAAACATTTAGATCTGGTCTATCCTTTCCAATACTATTTTAAAACAAATAGAATTATGGTCGCTGGCCCCAAAGTGCTCCCCCACTGACACCTCAGTCACCTGCCCTGCCTTATTTCCCAAGAGTTGGTCAAGGTTTGGACCTTCTCTAGTAGGTACATCCGCATACTGAATCACAACATTTTCTTCTACATACTTAACAAATTACTCTCCATTTAAACCCTTAACACTGTGGCAGTCCCAGTCTATGTTTGGAAACTTAAATTTCCCTCCAATAACCTCCCTATTATTCTTAGAGATAACGGAAATCTCCTTACAAATTTGTTTCTCAATTTCCCACTGACTACAATTCCAGCCAGATAACGTCCCTAGATGTATTCCCAGGAATATCCTCCCTAAGTACAGCCGTAATGTTATTCCTTATTAAAAATGCCCCTCCCCCTCCTCTCTTGCCTCCCTTTCTATCCTTCTTGAGACATTTGTACCCTGGGACATTAAGCTGCCAGTCCTGCCCATCCCTGAGCCATATTTCTGTAATTGCTGTGATATCCCAGTCCCATGTTCCTAACCATGCCCTGAGTTCATCTGCCTTCCCTGTTAGGCCTCTTGCATTGAAATAAATGCAGTTTAATTTATTAGTCCTACCTCATTCTCTGCTTTGTCCCTGCCTGTCCTGACTGTTTGATTCACTTCATTTCCCAACTGTACATGTCTCAGATTGACCTCTGTCCTCACTATCTCCCTTGGTCCCACCCCTCCACCTTATTAATTTAAATCCTCCTGAGCAGCTCTAGCAAATCTTCCTGCCAGTATATTAGTCCCCTTCTAATTCAGGTGCAATCTGTCCTTCTTGCACAGGTCACTTCTATCCCAGAAGAGATTTCAATGATCCAAAAATGTGAATCTTCTCCCATATACTAGCTCCTCAGCCATGCATTCATCTGCTCTATCCTCCTATTCCCACCCTCACCAGCTCATAGCACTGGGAATAATCCAGATATTACTATCCTCAAGGACCTCCTTTTTAAATTCGTGCTTAACTTCCTAAATTCTCCCTTCAGAATTTCATCCTTTTCCCTTCCTATGTCGTTAGTTCCAATGTGTACTATGACCTCCTGCTGATCCCTCTCCCCTTTGAGAACATTCTGCGCCCTCTCTGAGACATCCTTGATCCTGGCACCAGGGAGGCAACACACCATTCTAATGTCTCACTATTGACTGTAGAAATGTTTGTCTGTGCCTCTGACTAGAGAGTCCCCTAACACAATCAATCGCTTGGAACCTGACGTACCTCACATTTTATTAAAGCCAGTCCTAGAGCTGTGTTCGTGCTACACTCTCTATGTTTGCATAGCATCATACCTGTTTGAGATGGGGTTAGCTACAGGGGACTCCTGCACTACCTGCCTCCCTCTCCTACCTTTCCTGGAGGTAACCCATCTACCTGACTCTATCTGTGGTTCTTATCCCTCCCTGCAACTGCCATCCATCACACCCGCTAGGTCTTGTAAATTCCTCATTACCTCTAACTGCCGTTCCAACCTATCTGTGTGATCTGATAGGAATCACAACAAAACACATTTCCTGCAGACATAATCATCAGTAACATGGACACTCTCCCTAAACTTCCACATCTCATAGGAAGAACGCATCACTCTACAAAAGGCCATCTTTGCTCCTTAATAATCTACAGACCCAGAAAATGACAATCTTACTGCTCTAATAAACGCTGCTCCACTGCTAGCTTTGTACCTATGTTTTATATTTTTTAAATTTAATCAAGTGACAGAGCTCAATAAAACTTATAGTCATAAAAGAACCAACTCTACTCAGTATTATAGATTTACAAAAAAATAAGAACAGCAAGGATACACTTAAAAAACCATGCACTTAACTGCTCCCATGCTGTGCGTTCTCCCACACAAGTTCCTCCAAGGTCAGTTGTGAATTTTGCTGTTTGTTAATTTTTCCTTGATGCACTCTGATGTCCAGAGATACCTGAACTCAAACAGCAAAGGCAGGAGCTGTGCAGATTCACTGCTGTGTCAGACAGCAGTGTAGGTTCGATTCACTGACCATATGGCCTCTGCCTTTGTCTCTCTCTATCTGTTTAAAGTGCCGTTAGTTTGATCCTTTTTTCCTCAAAGTTACACAACAATGCAGCAGCTTATAAACCAGCCATTACTGCTCCTGAGTTTGAGGAGACCACCTCCAACACTTAAAATACCTCAAGGAACAGCTCTTACAGTCACAATTGTTTCAGTCCTCCATCTTGAGTTACCCCTTGTCAATGTCTATTTGACATTCTGTACTGTCCTTCTCACATTTTACAATTCTTTCCATTTTTGAGCTATCTGCAAGCTTCAAATTTATGCCTTCACATCATTTACACATAGGATAAACAAGGGCCCCTATACCTTCCCCTGGGGACCTCCATTACCTCCAACCCTAAAAATACCCATTAACCATTACACTCTGTTTCCTGTCACTGAACCAATTTTATACACACTTTGTTACTGTCCCTTTTATCCATTGTCCATCACCTTCATGTCTTCATTCTTTTATCTGGACCCCTTCTGTAACTAAAGCTTACTACATTCTGAACAACAATGAGGCTTTTTACATATGATTGTTCTAATTTGCATCTTTAATCCATTCTTACTGAAAGCTTTGTCACAACAGGGACAGTGAAGGGATGTTCACCAAATGTGCACATGTAATGTTTCATTACAAGGCAGTTTCTGGCCACAATATGGAGAAATCTTCTCTTTCATCCCAGTATGTGGCTTATCATGTCTCTTAAACACAGATGGAGGTCCAAAGGCTTTATCACATATAATATATTAGAAAATTTGTTCACTGTTGTGTATCAGTAGATGTCTCTGTAAGAAGAAGAGAATATGGAACAAAGCCTTGCAAACCTCACGTTGGAACTGTCTGTCTCTGATCCTGGTTGTAACTGAAGTTGCTGGTTCGACTGGAAGATGAGGGTGGTGGTGGAGGGTTGTTTTTCACACTGGAGGCCTGTGATCAGTGGAGTGCCACAAGGATCAGTGCTGGGTCCACTACTTTTCGCCATTTATATAAATGATTTAGATGTGAACGTAAGAGGTATAGTTAGTAAGTTTGCAGATGACTGCAAAATTGGAGGTGTAGTGGACAGCGAAGAAGGTTACCTCAGATCTTGCTCAGATGGGCCAATGGGCTGAGAAGTGGCAGATGGAGTTTAATTCAGATAAATGCGAGGTGCTGCATTTTGGGAAAGCAAATCTTAGCAGGACTTATACACTTAATGGTAAGGTCCTAGGGAGTGTTGCTGAACAAAGAGACCTTGGAGTGCAGGTACTTTGAGCTATAGGGAGAGGCTGAACAGGCTGGGGCTGTTTTCCCTGGAGCATTGGAGACTGAGGGGTGACTTTGTTGAGGTTTATAAAATCATGAGGGGCATGGACAGGATAAATAGACAAAGTCTCTTCCCTGGCGTGGGGGAGTCCAGAACTAGAGGGCATAGGGTTAGGGTGAGAGGGGAAAGATATAAAACAGACCTAAGGGACAGCTTTTTCATGCAGAGGGTCGTACATGTATGGAATGAGCTGCCAGAGGAAGTGGTGGAGGCTGGTACAATTGCAACATTTAAAAGGCATCTGGATGGGTATATGAATAGGAAGGGTTTGGAGGGATATGGGCCAGGTGCTGGCAGGTGGGACTAGATTGAGTTGGGATATCAGGTCGGCATGGACAAGTTGAACCAAAAGGTCTGTTTCTGTCCTGTACATCTCTATGACTCTATGACTCTGAGGCTGAATCCTCCAGGACTTTGGTTACTGCTGTATTGTAGACAATGTGGCAAATAATGTTCACACAGTCAGCTGTCATGGAGAGCAATGAGATAAATCAGATTGTATGTTCTGATGTTGGTTGAGAGAGGGAGATATGGACCTGGTACACTAAATGGCTCATGACCCAGTGTGACATCAACTAAACAGAACTTCAAGGACCCAATTTCCATCCCCAGCTGATACTGCATTAGCTAGGCTGATCTTAACTGGAGAAGAGTCGTAGGTGAGAGGGGGGTTGGTGCCAGGGTCCATGCCCCTGCATAGCAAAATCAGATGAGAAATGAGAACGAGAACAGCTCTGTTCAGTTATCGGACCCTCCCAGTGCCTTAAATGCGTGTGAATATGGTTTGGTTTAAGTCAGAGATGCCATTGGCTTGTTTGTTGGCTAGAATCAAACCCCAATGTGTGTTTGTTTTCTCATGTGCTCCTGTACAGAATTGAACTGCTTTAGTGTCTGTGTATGCATATAAAGATATTTTGTTATGAATAAAGAATATTTTTGAAATAAAAAGAAAGATGACTGCAGTTCATAGGCTTTGGAAGGTTTGATGAAGTCCTGAGGTTGTGATATAAATGCAAGCTAGACTGTAACTATTTGGCTGGATATTCCAAGGAGTAGCAATCTCATGCAGGGCTCTGTCAGAAATGTAGAGCCATACTTCCATTCTGACAGGTCCTTCATAACACACAACAGTCAGGGATAACTGGCCACGCCCCTTTCCTCACAGCAGAGAGTTGCTGTATTTTATGACTTACCCCTTAAACAGTTCCTGTATGCGTTGGTTTTTTAAATTTATCCACAGGATGAGGCCATCACTGGCTAGGCCAGCACTTATTGGCCATCTTTTAATACAGGGCAGTTAAGAGGCAACGACATTGCTGTGGGTGTGGAGTCAAATGTAGGCCAGACCAGGTACAGATAACAATTGTGTTCCCTGAAGGATATGACTGAGCAAGATTAGATTAGATTTCCTACAGTATGGAAACAGGCTCTTCAGCTCAAGTCAATACCCACCCTCCGAAGAGTAACCCACCCAGACTTGCTCCCCTATATTTACCCCTGACTAATGGACCTAACACTATGGGCAATTTAGCATGGCCAATTCACCTAACCTGCACATCTTTGGATTGTGGGAGGAAACCTACACAGACACAGGGAGAAAATGCAAACTCCACACAGACAGTCACCCAAGATGGGAATCAAACCCAGGACCCTGGCACTGTTAGGCAGCAGTGCTAACCACTGAGCCACTGTGCCACCCCATTATTAAATTCTTAATTCCAGACTTTAATTGGACTCAAATTTCACCATCAGCCATGACAGGATTTGAACCCAGGTCCCCAGAACATTACGTGCGTCTCTGGATTAATAATCCAGTGATGATACCACTAGGCCATCACCTCCACTTCCAAGCAGATAGTTTGCCAGGCAGGTAGGTTGCTCAGTGAGTTGAGGGGGGGAAAGTGCCAGGTCGGTAAAGTAGGGTGGCAGGGATAGAGTGCAAGACGTAAGGTGCCAGGTGGGTCAAGTGCCATCTGAGAAGGCTGCCAGGGGTAAGGTAGCTAGAGAACTAGCTAAAGGGTGGAGCATTTAAGTTAGGTCAGGGTGGGTGTGAGATTTAAAATTGGTGTTGGGAGGGGGAACATCATGCTGCAAGGTGGGTAGAATTGGGAGGGGATGGGCGGGTGAAGCAATTTTGGGTTCAGGAGGGGTGTGGGTTGTCATTGGGTTTGGATGGGAGTGGATGCCAGGTTGGGGGGGCTCAGGTGGGTGTGATGAGTGTTAGGTCCAGCGCCTGGTTGTGGGTATTGGGTTAGGGTTCAGTGTGTGTGCAGGGTCTCGGGATGGTGTTGTTGGGTTTGCACATGCTACCTTCAGGAAGTTAGTTGGATGTTACGCAGGATGCAGGCGAGGATTTTAATTGTCTAACCTTTCCTGAGTAATTGCTTACATAACCCCTGCAGAAATTTCTAAATTGTCCAAATTAAGTAGTTACTTTGAGATTCTGCCCAGTGTATCTTCATTCCTTCAAACTCGCTTATGACAATATTCTATAGGCTTCCCTGCACAACACCAAGGAATGTTTCAGGAACAAAAATTGGGCTATTTGGGAAATCCAGGCCCAGTGTTTTCTGATTTAAGGTTGTGATAGTTACAATGTAAATGTGAACGAGTTTTTCTTAGATTCCTGGTCTCGCCGTAAATAGATGGGAATGTCACTGCTGATGACAATGTTGGACACCGCCTGTTGGCACTGCAGCTTGCTCTCCATTGTCTCTGTTTCTCTGGAAAGCTCCAGCAACAAGGAGTAACAATCCAAACAGGGCAAAGTTGGCCAAGAGGTATCCCGTGTAGGTCTGGGTCACAGAGCTAAGGCTCTTTGCATATTCTGAGACAAAGCTGAAGGATGATTTGTCCAATCTGTGATGAGTGTATGAGGATGTTTTTCCTCATAGATGTACAGGGGAACCTCGATTATCCGAAGGACATGGGCGGGCAGTATTTCCCTTGGTTAATTGGATTCCGGATAATCGAATGCTGGATAATTGAGGTTTCTCTGTGTTCATGTTGTTAATCTCTGATTATTGATTTTCTTAATTGTAATTCTGAGGCCAAGTGTTAATCTTGTGATATCTTATTCCAGCCTGTACCTGTTCCAGCCTGTAGCTGCTCCAAACCCTAGGCAATCGGAAGATTTTACTCCTTCCACCTCTGGCAGCACCTCAGCCTCCGGCTGCTCACGCTATTACCATTAGGCTCCCCCCACATGAGCTTCAAGATTCAGGTATTCCAGAAACTGGTCCCACCCATTTTTGTCCCAGACTACTCCCACTCATGCCCCATGCCTTTCCCACTTCACCCAATGCCCCTCCTACCTCAGCCAACACTCCCCCCCACCCCGCTCCCTTCCACTTTAGTGAATGACCCCCAACATCAGTGACAAACTGCTCCCAGTCCAGTTTCAGACCTCCACACTCCATTCAGGCTCCATCCACTCCACCCAGACTTCGCCCACTCCAGTGATAAACTCCTGCGATTCCAGCCCTATAACCCCAACAGGTTAAACAATCCACCCACTCCACTTAGGCACCCCCCACTCCAGTCACAAGCCTCCCCCACTCTAGATTAGAGTGGTGCTGGAAAAGCACAGCAGTTCAGGCAGCATCCGAGGAGCAGGAAAATCGACGTTTTGGGCAAAAGCCCTCCCTCTCTACCCAGGCCCCTCCCACTCCAGCCCATGCCTCTCTCACTCCTGTCCCAGGCAGTACCAAGGCCCCTCCCATTGAAAATCTGTGACATTTCTTGTTACCAGCTCTTCCTGGGCTTCTGTCACTAGCCACAATAACACCTTGAGGTTAACGGCATGCCATGAGAAATGTAATCCTCTGTGGGCAAGACTGGCTCAGTGTTGCATTGATAGACACCAGTGGGGCTATGGCTGCAGAATTAGTTCAGCCTGGGAACCAATCCTACCCAATAGAACAATATCACCAGAAACAAGAGTGCACTCACTGCACTGCACAGCCTGCTCTCTGAACCAAGCCAGCTACTTGTCCCTTCTCCTTGTGGGACCGAGACATGTAGCTAATGCAGTGTCTAACACAAGCTGCATGAAGGTATACTGAAGTCAGTTATCCGTTTCATCTTAGATTTCGGCTGCCAAAACCTGGATTGAGTCTTGGTAAGACTTCACTTGAGCTACTGTGAAGCGCTCTGCTGCAGATTATAGAAAGGATAGAAAAGAAGCGAAACAGTTGTCTCAGGACAATAAAACTGACATGTTGTAACCGAACAGGTCACAGGGCTTTCAACCAGAAAAAACGCGAAAGTCTGGGTTGAAATGAAGATTCTTTAAATGTTGCCGACTTTGACAGGGCAGATGTCAAGCTGTTTTGACACTAGTGTGCAGGTCCAAACCAAAACAATCTTCCCGTAATATAGTTACTAATGAAACCAATAGGGAATTCTGCCGAAATTGCTATACCCAATGAGTGAGTGAGGAGTTTGTTACTATAGAACGTGGTTGAGGTGAATGGTATAACTGCAATTAGAGATATCAGATCAAGAAACACATGCTTAATTCATCATTTTAATCAACCTGTCCAAAAATGTTCTAAAATATCTCGAGAGCAGGCAGGAACTGAACCTGGGCCCTTTGACCCAGAGGTAGGGACACTCACACTGTGCTACAAGACCCTAGTGCTACATGGTTAACTGAAGAAAGCTTGTGTTGAGTAAAAACTCCAATACATATACTGATGGACTAAAAGGCTTTGATCTGTGCTATAAACATTCTGTAATGCTGTGAAATATTAACACTCTCTGACCCCAGCTGCACATCTGATTGCCAGCTTGGTAGTATCTATCAACCACTTCAGAACAAATCCTGACTCCAAAGTAGGCCATTGGTTTGGCAAAAGGGAAAGAGGTGGCTAAGTGGTTAGTACTGCTGCCTCACAGCACAAGGGACCCAGGTTTGATTCCAGGCTCAGGCAACTGTCTATGGGGAGATTGCACATTCTCCCCGTGTCTGCGTGAGTTTCCTCAGGGTGCTCTGGTTTCCTCCCACCATTCATAGATGTGCAGGTTAGGTGAATCGGCCATGCTAAATTGCCCATAGTGTTCAGGGATATGTGGTTTAGGTGCATTAGTCAGGGGAAATGTAGAGGAATGGGTCTGGGTGGGTTACCCTCTAGAGGGCCATGTAGACTTGTTGGGCCCAATGGCCTGTTTCCACACTGTAGGGATTTTATGAGGTCTTGAAGTGCAACAAATGTCTACCTACTGGTGTTGACAGTGAGGGGGGGTGCAACTTAATCAGTCAAACTGAAAAGGTAAATGTCTTTTGGAAAGGAGGCATAGACAGACAAATGATTCCTCAATCCACTGTAACCTACAGGTTTCACTCCATGTGTATACTGTCAGACTTCCTTGTTTAACATAATTTCTCTTCATGTTTGAAAGGACCTGATGCCAGTGGAATCAAAATATGGGATGTTTGGGACTTCCATGTGTTCAAATCTCATGTTAGGTTTCTAGCATAGCGGAATGTTTCATGGGCAGAGGCGTCAAGGCATGATAGACACGATTGAAAAGCACCTGGCTGAGATAAAGTGAATGTGAAGGAGTTGTATAGGAAGATAAAAACAAAGGAGTAGGAATAGGCTATTCAGCCTTTTGAGCCTGCTGAACCATTCAATATGATCATGGCTGATCATCCAACTCAATGCCTTGTACCTGATTTCACTCCATACCCTTTGATCCCTTTGGCCCTAAGAATGATATAACTGCTTGAAAGCATTCAATGTTTTGGCTTCAACTGCTTTCTGTGGCAGAGAATTCCACAGGCTCCCCACTCTCTGGGTGAAGACATTTCTCCTCATCTCGGTCCTCAGCCCCTTCACAACTTCAGCTGAGGTTTTAAGTGACAAGCCAGCTGAAGGGAGAAGCCTGGTTTCTGTATCCATGGTGTTGGTGATGTTGTTCAACCCACATTTGTCCTTCTGGATTCTGCTTTCTGATCTGATACAGGATAGTGAAGGAAGGCCTTGCAGAAGCAGTGACGGATGGTAATGTCCAGACAAGTTAGAAGAGGTTCAATCGCACTGAACTCATATTTCTCAGAAGTGTGGGTTCACATCATTCAGATCAGCAGTAGACTTGCCAACTTTAAGGGCATTTAAATGGTCATTGGATAAACATATGAATGAAAATGGAATAGAGTAGGATAGACAGGCTTCAGATTGGTTCCACAAGTCGGTGCAACAGTGAGGGCTGAAGGGCTGTAACATTCTATGTTCCATGTTCTAGGTTGTTTGGAAAGATTGGACTCCCAAGACTGGGAAGGAGGTAACTGTTGGCTTGGACAGGGATGTAGATCTCCATCTGAGGTAGCAGTCAGGGCACATTGTTGTACAGCAAGCACCAATCCAGTCCTTGCCGTCCTATCTCTACAGTCAGCCTCACCCAGGAAATGCTCAAAGTTGTTGTTGGAATTGTGAGAGGACTGGGTACTTGAAGCAAGACTGCTCTCAACAAAGGCAGCTACCACTGTCATTGGGCACTCACTCAGTGTAACAGCCTTCTGTCCTTCCCAGATGTTAAACTGACTGGGCCTCCCACTGAGAGCCAGGTGGGAGAGTTCAGGCTCCTTGAGGAAGAAGCTCTGTTTTCTGTGAAGTGCCAGGGCCTTGCCATGCAGTGAGGGTGGAATTCGACAAGGTAGAGACACCCTGCCTCTTTGATGTAGAACGGAGGTATCAACCACTTCTTATCACTTCCTCCATGAGCATCTGACTGAGGAGTGTGAGCTGATTGATGTCTCTGTTTCACATGGGTTGTACAATCCCTCTCATGGCCATGTTGGACCCTCACTATCTGTGCTGAAAATGTGTTGCTGGAAAAGCACAGCAGGTCAGGCAGCATCCAAGGAACAGGAGAATCGATGTTTCGGACATGAGCCCTTCTTCAGGAATCCTGTAGAAGGGCTCATGCCCGAAACGTTGATTCTCCTGTTCCTTGGATGCTGCCTGACCTGCTGTGCTTTTCCAGCAACACATTTTCAGCTGTGATCTCCAGCATCTGCAGTCCTCACTTTCTCCCCTCACTATCTGTCCTTAATCTGTCAGTTTGAGATTTCTGATAATCTGTGACCCGACTCCAGTGGAATCAAGGATAATGGGAATACAGAGGTGTTGGCATCAAATGTGTTAAGAGATATCTGGGTGTCCTTGCAAAACATGTACGGTGACCAAAATTGGCTGATGGGACAGTGGAGACTTTCTCCTTGCTCCACACATTCAGACGTATCAGCTTGTATGCAACCCTGGAACTGTTTGAGTAGTGGGGAATCACTGTTCTTAAAACTTCATATCAGCCGTCTCAACTGGTCAATATCAGGCACGTGCCGCAGAGTATCCACTTGGTGGAACAGTGGGAGTTGCCCTGACTTCGGTAGAAAAGGGGAGGGTCCCATTTGGATTGTCAATCTCAGTGACAGAGATGTTTATCTCCAACCAAGGATGCTAGTAGACATCAGTAAACCTTGCACAGTTAGTGGATTGACTGGGAGAGACACTGCAAATGTAATTTCCAGAATGGGCAATGGTGAGTTGGAGAAGGTATCTTGTTTGCACTGTCACCAAGTACATAACTTTCAGTGAAGGTGGTGCTGAATTGTGTATTGTGAACTACTAAGCCACAGGTTTGTGACTAAAGATGACCATCCAGTAAAAATTATTCACTCCAGAATCTCATCCCATCACTGACAGGATGTCTGGGGCCACGTGCAGAAGTCTTTGGAGTGAAATGCAATCTGAGATTCATCAGAGAAAGGGAGTCATGTGAGAAAGAAAGACCGAAAACTGATGATTTGTTTTGATTATCAGGTGCTCTCCACAAAGACTTATAACAATCATTCCCTTTACCTAGGATTGAGGGAGCATTGCAGGTTCTCAAAGGTACAAAATATTTCTGAAGTCTCAAGTTAGCCCGCATTTATAACCAGCTATTTGCTAAACAAGATCATTGGAAAGACAACATTCTGAACAGGCACCTCGGGATTTTACTTCCTGATACAAGAATGCCGTATGGCCTCTGTGATGCCCCTGTCACCTTCACCCATGTGTTAGTAAGTCTGTTGGTGACCTTATTTTCCAAACCTTCCTTGTGCCATCTCTGGCTCAATATTTGGGTGGACCCTTGTAAGACTAAGCATTTGTTGCAGTTTAATTTGAAAGTCAAACCAGACAAATGCCAACTTTTCTGGGCAAAGGTATTGTACTTTGGGCACTTCATTGTTCCAGATGATGAGAAAATCCGTGAATAGAGGAGTGACTTCGGCCTAAGGCAGGGATGGAACTGCAACTAGCTGGTTACCATTGGGGGCCTGGGTAAGGCTCTATACAGTTGGCTGCCCCACTCCACATTTGCTGAGGAAATCAGAGACAGCTAAAGATGATGTTGGGAAATAAGGTGTGATACTTCAAAGAGCATGACAGGGAGTTGGAGTAGAGTAGAGTAAAGTAGAGTAGAGTAGCTTTTATTTGTCACTTCTACTAAATGCAACTGATACCGTAAAACCGAGACAGCGTTCCTCCAGGACCAAGGGTGCTACATGGACAGCACAAACTACACAATCGTACACGGAATAAAGTGCATAAGAAGCGCAAAACATTACAAGTTATGGAAGAATGATAAATAATAGACATTTTTCTAGCAACAATTCGAAGTTGTGCAAAGAATTTCATATGGGCAAGAGTCAGATAATACAGTGTTAAGTAGCCTGATGGTTTGGGGGAAGAAACTGTTGCACAGTCTGGCTGTGAGAGACTGAATGTTCCGGTATTTCTGCCAGATGACAGGAGGGAGAAGACTTTGAGTGATTGGTATGTGGGGTCTTCCACAATGCTCTCAGCCTTTTGGATGCAGGGTGTGGTGTAAATGTCTGTAATGGAGGGAGGAGAGACCCCGATGATCCTCTCAGCTGTTCTCACTATCCGTTGTAAGGCCTTACCATCTGAGACGGTGCAATTCCCGAACCAGACAGTGATGCAGCAGCTCAGGGTGCTCTCAATGAACCCTCTGTAGAATGTGATGAGGATGAGAGTGTGGGAGGTGGGCTTTCCTCAACCTGAGCAGAAAGTAGAGATGCTGCTGGGCTTTCTTGGCGATGGAGCTGGTGTGGAAGGTCCAGGTGAGATTCTCCGCCAGCTGGACACCAAGAAATTTGGTGCTGTTCACGATCTCCACGAGGGAGCCGTCGATGTCCTGTGGTGAGTGGTCGCTCCGTGCCCTCCTGATGTCAACAACCATCTCTTTCGTCTTGTCCACATTCAGAGTCAGGTTGTTGGCTCTGCACCAGTCCATTAGTTGCTGCACCTCCTCTCTGTATGCTGATTCCCCGCTCGTGCTGATGAGAGCTACTACAGTCGTGTCATCAGCGAACATGATGATGTGATTTGACCTGTGCATCACTGCACAGTCGTGTGTCAGTGGGGTGAACAGCAGTGGACTGAGCACACAGCCCTGCGGGGGACCCCGTGCTCAGTGTTGCTGATTCTGTTCCCAATCTAGACTGACTGAGGTCTGCCAGTCAGGAAGTCCAGGATCCAGTTACATGGGGAGGTCTTTACACCCAGCAGACTCAGCTTTCCAATCAGGTGCTGAGGAACGATTGTGTTAAATGCAGAACTGAAATCTATGAATGGTAATCTGATGTAGGTGTCCTTCTTCTCCAGGTGGGTGAGGGCCAGATGGAGGGTGGTTGGAATTGGAGCCCAGCACATGAAGACTCCTTTTAAACCTTGGAACAAAAGCTTTTTTAAGCACCTATCCTGGAAGGTCCAGATCTCCAAGGTCCTTTCTCTCTGGAAACTAAGAGTGTCTTGGTATAGGAGCAGAGCGTCACAGGTTCAAAAGAAGAGCAGAATGGTTATCATTTACGTCAGTTGGAACCGCAAACCAAGACAAGAGGGAAATGGTGAATTACTCCAGCATGAAAGTCAAACGTTCCACTTTCAGGTTGGCTACTTCTCCAAAGTTCAGAGACAACTCTGATTGTACATGACCAGTTTTGGAGCAACGGGGGCCCATTGGGGCTGCAGAACCCAAACATGTTCGATTCCAAATCTGACACAGGCTGGGCAAAGGTATTAATAATACTGATGCCCTTACTTGACAGACTGACAACTGGAAGAAACTTACCCCCTTCCCATCTGGAGGGGGCTGTGGAAACCCCATGTCAAACTCAGAATTCTGACCCCAATTCTCAAAGCCAATCAGACAAAGATTCAGCAGAATGTGTCCAATGTGCTTATGAGTGAGATACAAGCCAGGTCCAGACAGGTAGAATGAGATGTGGTTTCAGCTTTGCCATCTATCTCAAAAGAAGACCTCAGCTAGCCTTAGCAGATTGACATGGTCATTGCTGGACTGCACCATTACTGGCAGGTCCAATGTCTATGAACCCAGCATCAACTGGTGAGGGAGTCTAACCCGGGGTGGGAACGGTTGAAGGTGCTGGAAGAGGGAGGAGAATCGAGTCATCTATCAGTTGGTTCACAACAAGGAGGGAAGGAGGTTCAGCAACTTATCCTTCCCAACAGCCTCAAGTGTCAAGTGTTGGTCGGAGTTCATAGTCAAGCAGGGCATCAAGTGATGGAAAAGACAACTCCCTGAACAGAAGGTGGTATTACTGGCCCAGGATGGCTGCTGTCAAAATTGTGAGGGTTGTCCTTTGGTAAAGCAGCAAAGTGATTCACCTCAGCGTTGGATCCCTGGTTACTAGAGATATCTAAAGGTCTTTGCAATGGATTTCAGGGTCCCTGGCCCTTGTAATAACAGGACTGAGCACATTCCCACGTGTCTTCACCAAGTTCATGCAAGTTGTTCCCACGTGTGCCAAAAGGCCGGAGTGCATAGCGTGTGATTGGTTTGTCTGTGTTGGTGTTCTATATCGGATTCACAGTGACCAGGGACTACAGCCTGGAAGACAGGATCCTACAAGGTTTAGGCATTGCCAAGAGCTGCATTATATCTTTCACCCAGAGGGGAATGGACTGTGTGAACTACTTAATCATAGTCTGCGTGACAGTCTGGCAAGTTACCTCCTGAGAGGAAGCAAAATTGGCCTGAGTACTTTCTTATGTTTATAGGAGTACCCCGACACTCACCCACAGAGTGTTCTTCACATGATCTTGTTTTTGCACAAGTCCCGGTCCTTCCTGTGGACCATCTCCTCAGGCTCCCTGTTGGAAATGGTCAGCTCAATGAGTGGAGAGCTGAGCATCACATGAGGTTTAGCCATTCAAGATGGAGTCCAATAGACTGGCCAAGAAATGTTGAGAAGAAAACCATTGAGTGATGATAAGACAGACAGAACTGAGCTCCCAATAAGCACCAGGGGATTCCTCTGAAATGGGAATATCAGGAGTGGGAATAAGGTCCAGGATGGGTGGAACCCTGAACCTCACAGAGTCTTCAAGTAGCAGGGGACATTAATATTGAGCCAATAACTGGGGAACGGCCACAGGAAATAGTTCACAGAGGAAGCGAGTTGCTTGAGGCCAGTACTGTGGTGGGTGATGTTGGGGCAAGCAGCTCACTCGCTGGAGTTGTTGAATCTGAAATGTCAGTGTGTGACAGCTTGGCTGATAGCGATGTGGAATCCTGGAGTGACCTGTAGATTGTGAATCCACATCCAGTGTCGGGAGATCGACACATGCCCAGGAAAATGGAGCTGAATTGACCACCTGGAAACTGGAAACTGGAGCAGCGAATGCTGTCAATAATATGCCTCCTGAAAACTTGGTCAGTCCAGACCACAACATGGGCGACCTGTCACAGAGCCTGGATCCCCAGGTAAGGTACCAGACCAGGTATGAGACTGAGGAGATCTTTTCGGGTGAACACTGCATTTCATCCTGACCCTTACTATTTGCCCAGATTGGTGAGACAGGAAGTGAGTGCTGCCACAAGTGTGGTCTTGAGTATTCCAGCTATCCTGGCACAGTTAAGCTGCATAATCATGTAACTGGTTTATAAACAGTCACTGTGCACAATGTGTAGCAGGGCAAGTTTCAATCAAGTAAGTGTACAAAGTCATAGAGTCTTTGTGGTCCACAGCACAGAGGAAAGATCCTTCAGCTCATTGTTTCTTCACAGGTTAAACCCAAGCACCTAACTATTTTAATCTAATTTTATGGCATAGTGGCACCAGGTGGCGACAGTGAGAGAGAACACCAAGCAGGGGAGCTCAAGCAGTAGTGCCAGGAGGTCCAGCAGTAGCTGGTGACAGTAAATTTCAATAAGCAGGTCTACAGACAAAGGGTGGCAGAAAATCCGAAACTCTTTCATTAAAGGATATTGATGACAGTTGCTTAGATCTGTGACTAATAGTTTTGTTTCTCTGTGAAGCAAAGGTGTTAAGGGTTAAGGCAGGTCTTCCCAAAGTGGGAAGATGGGTGACCTGGGATTACGATCAGTACAGTAGCAATGTCCCCTTGGAACTCTGACCGAGTTACAGCAGACTCTCACAGATCCTGCCCAGGAGTCACCACAACTTGAAAGCCTCAAAACAGGGTTATAGGGGAACAAAGTAGTTTGGGAAACATTCCTCTAAGGAGCAGAGTGGAAAAAGGCTGTAAAAACCATCCACAATCTGTCTGAATGGGGGAAGAAACAGGAAAGACTATATTTCAAAAAAAACCAACAAACGACAGGTGCTGGGTTTCAGAATGTTCTGAAGAAGGGTTGCTGGACCCGAAACATTAACTCGGCTTTCTCTGTCCACAGATGCTGCCAGATCTGCTGCGTTTCTCCAGCAGTTTCTGTTTTTTTTTGTTACACTGCATTCTTATTGCACCGACCACTCCAGGGCTGCATTGCAATGTCACAGACCCTTCCTAAAAAGGGGCAGAGTTAACTGAGGCTGCTAGCCAAGTGAATCTAATCTAACTTCTCCCCAGAGATAGCGAAAACATTGAAGTATAAAGAAATGTAGCCTGGACAAGTGTCTTTCAACAACCAGCTGTTAATTACCACGTTAACTGAGAGAAGCAGAAATGCTTTCTGTATTCGGCTGGGCCAAAGATCTGCCACAATATGAGCCCTCGCTGTGATTTCACATCATTTCAGTTATGATCGAGCTATTCGGGCAATGTGTTGTTTGGAAAGGATTTTGTAGGGTGAGGGGCAGGGGGAGCGTGACAGGTGGATGGAATGAAAACACTGGCCTCCGTTACAATCAGCCTCAGCACAAACTGCCACAATCATTCATTCTTTTCCCAGGATCCAAGCACAGGAGAGAAGGGGGATCACAGTACTCTTTCTGTGCTGGGCTGAATCCTTTCACACACCCCACCCCTGCTGCTTGCAGTCAGATCACTTTACACACCGGCTGCTTACAAGGAAAGGAGCCCCAGCCTGTAACTGGCTGATAAGACAGCCATTCTTGGACCCTGATTATTAATGGTGGCAGTCAGGATTTGCTTTATAATCTGACAACTGTTGAGACACTGGGAGCAGAACAAACGTCCACTCCCACATCGAATTTACAGCCGGCTATAGCAGACTGAGGTGATTCGATGTCTCAGTGGTTACTACTGCTGCCTCACAGTGCCAGGGGCCTGGTTCGATTCTACCCCTGGGTAAATTCTGTGTGGAGTTTGCACATTCACCCTGTGTCTGTGTGGGTTTCCATTGGATGCTCTGGTTTCCTCCCACAGTCCAAGATGTGCAGGTTAGGCGGATTGGCGATGCTAAATTGCCTGTAGTGTCCACGGATACTCAGGCTAGATGGATTAGCCATGGGAAATGCAGGGTTACAGAGATAGGGTAGAGGTGTGGGTCTGGGTGGAGGTATGGGCTGTAGGTATTCGAAGATTTGGCCTGCCCTGTCTGGATGCTTCACGCAATCCTCCTCTTCCTCTCAATCTATCAGTTGGATCCTCCATTTCTTTCTCCTCCATGAGTCCGGATATCCCTCTCAAGTTTCTCTCTGTCCTTCACTCCAAATGGTAGTACATTCTGGATGCTCACCACTCTCTGGAGTTACAAAGAAAAGGCTCTTCAATTTTCCAGTTGGATTTACAACCTGAACAAATGGAAAAATCTTCCCCACAACTACTTTGTCAGATACTTTCATATGTTTAAAGACTTTTAACACACCATCCCTGCCTTCTCTTCCTTCAATAAAAGACAATAGATAATAGACAATAGACAATAGACAATAGACAATAGGTGCAGGAGTAGGCCATTCAGCCCTTCGAGCTTGCACCGCCATTCAACATGATCATGGCTGATCATTCCTAATCAGTATCCACTTCCTGCCTTATCTCCATAACCCTTGATTCCACTATCTTTGAGAGCTCTATCCAACTCTTTCTTAAATGAATCCAGAGAGTGCGCCTCCACTCCCCTCTGGGGCACAGCATTCCACACAGCCACCACTCTCTGGGTGAAGAAGTTTCTCCTGAGCTCTGTCCTAAATGGTCTACCCCGTATTTTTAAGCTGTGTCCTCTGGTTCAGCACTCACCCATCAGTGGAAATATGTTTCCTACTGCCAGAGTGTCCAATCCTTTAATAATCTTATACGTCTCAATCAGATCCCCTCTCAATCTTCAAAACTCAAGGGTATACAAGCCCAGTCGCTTCAATCTTTCAGTGTAAGGTAATCCTGCCATTCCAGGAATTGACCTCATGAACCTACGCTGCACTCCCTCAATAGCCAGTCCTACATCAAGGAGGTAAGCCCTTTGACCCAAATTGGTCCATACCGACCAAACTATCCATCCATGCTTACCCCATTTCCCTGCACTTGGCCCATATCCTTCTAATCCTTTTCTATCCATGTATTTGTCCAAATGCCGTTTAAATGTTGTTAATGTACCTGCCTCAATCACTTCCGTTAGCAACTCATTCCATATGCTAACCACCTTCTGTGTAAAAAAGTTGCCTCTCAGGTTCCCCTTTATTCTTTTCCCTCCAAAATTAAACTGATGCCCTCTCGTCCTCGATTCCCCAATCCTGGGAAAAAGACTGAGTGTGTTCACCCTATCCATACCTCTCATGATCTTATACACCTCTATCATGTCTTCCCTCAGACTCCTATGCTCTTTAGAAAAAAAGACTTAAATTGTTCAACCTCTCCCTATAACTCAGACTACTGAGTCCAGGCAACATTCTTGTAAATTTCTTCTGTACTCTTTCCAGTTCAATTACATCTGTTCTATAGCAAGGTGACCAAAACTGAACACAATATTCCAAGTGCGGCCTCACCAACGTCGTGTACAACTGCAACATAACTTCCCAATTTCTATACTCAGTTCCCTGACTGATGAAGGCCAATGTGCCAAAAGCCTTTGTCACTGCCCTGTCTACCTGTGACTCCCCTTTCAGAGAACCATGCACCTGAACTCCAAGGTTCCTCTGTTCCACTACACTCCTTAAGGCCCTACCATTCACCATGAAACCCCTAATTTGATCTGACTTTCCAAAATGCAAGACCTCACACTTACCTATATTAAAATCTATTTGCCATTTCTTGGCCCAAGGGCTGATCAAGGTCCTGCTGGAATTTCTGATATGGGGGTCGAAATGTGTGGCACTGGAAAAGCACAGCAGGTCAGGCAGCATCTGAGGAGCAGGAAAATAGACATTTCAGGCAAAAGCTCTTCAGCAGGAA